>NW_028135902.1:0-369000 GCF_964662115.1 Mustela nivalis
AAACTTCAGCAGGCTCCTCCTCAGCATGGAGCTTACCTGACACGGGGTTGAAATTCCTGACCCCGAGATTCTGACCTGAGCCAAAATCAAGTGTTGGGTGTTTAACTGAGAGAGCCGACTACATGCCCTGAAGTTCAGCTCTGTTTTTTACAGAATCCTATTTCATTGTATGGGGATGTTGTTGGTTGTTTACCCATTCACCCTGTGAAGGACAACTTAGTTGCCTCGAGTTGTGGTGTTCCTAAAGAAAGCTGATAGAAGCACTCCTGGGCCGGTTTTCATAGGAACATAATTTTTCAGCTCAAGTAGATAAATACCTAAGAGTGTGATGGCTGGATTAGACACAGCAAGGCTCTTATGCTTTGTTAGATTTGATAGAATTCACCAGTCCAGCCACCTGGGGCCGGCACCTCCTTTCTGGGAAACGTATGAACTGTGGATTCACTGTCTTTGATATATGCCAATTCAGACAATCTATTTCCTTTGCGTGGGTCTTGAGAGTTTCTGTTTTGGAAGGAATTGGCCTTTTTGCTTAAGCCATCCTAGGATTTTTCCATGTATTACTTTACTTTTTAAAATTTGATTTTATTTTTTTTTTCAGTGTTCCAAGTGTTCATTGTTTATGCACCATACCCAGTGGTCCAGGCAATACTGCCCTCTTTAATACCCACCACCAGGCTCACCCATCCCCCTCACTTCTAAAACCCTGTTTGTATCTCAGAGTCCACAGTGTCTCATGGTTCATCTACCCCTCTGATTTTCCCCAATTCACTTTTCCTTTCCTTTTCCTAATGTCCTCCAAGTTATTCCTTATGCTCCACAAGTAAGGGAAACCATACGATAATTCACACTGCTTGACTTATTTCTCTCAGCATAATCTCCTCCAGTCCTGTCCATGTTGATACAAAAGTTGGGTATTCATCCTATTTAAAACAATTTTTATTTATTTTTTTAAATTTCTTTTAACTGTTCCAGAATTCATTGTTTATGCACCACACAAGTGCTCCATGAAATACATGCCTTTCATAATACCTACTACCAGGCTCACCCAGCCTCCCAACACAGCCCCTCCAAAACCCTCAGATTGCTTTTCAGAGACCATAGTCTCTCATGGTTCATCTCGGCTTGACTTGTTTCTCTCAGCAAAATCTGCTCCAGTCCTGTCCATGTGGATACAAAAGTTGGGTATTCATCTTTTCTGATGGAGGCATAATATTCCATTGTATATATGGACCATATCTCCTTTATCCATTCGTCTGTTGAAGAATGTCTTGGCTATTTCCACAGTTGAGCAACTGTGGCCATTGCTGCTATGAACGTTGGGGTACAGATGGCCCTTCTCTTCCCTACATCTCTATCTTTGGGAGTAAATACCCAATATTACTTTTGAATCCTTTCAACCTCCATACGATCTGTAGTGACGATAACTCTTGTGTCCCATGTTAATGTACGTCCTCTCTTATTCTTTCATTTTTCATCAGGCTACAGCTTTATTCATTTCACTGATATTTACAAGGAATGAGCTTGTGTCTTAGTTTAATGGATTAGGTCTGAGAATTTCCCATGTTCCATTTCAATGGTATCTGCAATAATATTATTTTTTTCTCTTGCTCGCTTTCTATGATACTACACTCTTGCCTTGTTTTCTAAGCAAGCCTAGGCATGTTACATCTCTCTGATTTTCTGACACACGACTTTCAGTCCTATCAGTTCCCCCAAGCCCTGCCTTTCCATAAATGTTGGTCAAGGTACATTTGCATCTCATTTGGTGAAAAATATTTTAAAGGTTCTCTTGAAATTTCTTCATTGACCACTGTGTTATTCAGAAGTGTATTTTTAAATCACAGCTCCTTGGGGATTCTCCCAAGATTTCTTCCTGTTGTTGATCTCTAGTTGAATTTCATAGAGGTCTGAGAGCGGCTGTTGTATTGAGTCTACTCTTTGATTGTGTTGGGATGTGTTTTCCGGCTGAGAATGTGGTCTCCTGCTGAATGTTCCATGGGAGGTTGAGAAAATGGTGTGTTCTGCGAGAGAGTGTCTGCTCCAGGAAAGCTCAATCCCCTGTTTTCCCTTTTTTGTCTCCTGAGGGCCATGGTTTCCCTGTGTCCTCTGTTTTCCTATGGATCCCAGAAGAGCGTGCTGATTTTTCAGTGTCTTCAGGCTCTCTCCTGTCCTTAGGAAGAAGAGGTGATCTCCATGGTCTTTGCCCATGGAAGTCTCTCTTTTTGTCTTCATGTACCTTCAAACTCCCTTCTCGTGGCCCAAGTCTTGACTTCAATACATCTGGGCACATGCTGTTTTTATTCATAGAACTAGTTTTCCAAAACAGCTGAGAAGAATGTGTCTAGATACAAGCTTTTGTACTAAAACACACATTTTCTTTTACATTACGTCTTTGATGACATCTGGCTAATTTAATTAATCTGCCTAAATTTAATCTGCCTAAATTATAGGTATAGAGAAATACCAGCAGCATGCCTTCACTCAGCATTTGCCCACCCCAGAGGTATAGACTGGTGAAAATAGAAACAAGATATATTTCAATATATACCCATTGATTATCCAGCCTTACACACAATGGCAGGCAAAGAAATCTACTGATAGAGATTGATAGAAAAGCAATGACCTTACATATCTAACCCACATTCATATCAAGCAATACTCTCCGAGCTATTCATTTTTTTAAGATTTTATTTCTCAGAGAGAGAGAGTGAGAGAGAGAGAGAGAGAGAAAGCACAGTCAGGTGGGAAGGGCAGAGGGAGAGAGAAAGAGCAGGTCCTCCCTGAGGAGGGGCCCCCCACGTGGGACTGGATCATAGCATCCTGAGAGCATGACTTGACGGGAAGACCAGTGCTGAAAGGACTGAGTTTCCAGGCGCCCCTCCTCTAATTAATCTTGAACAGCACCACCAATGTGCTGATGGGTACATTCTTGATGTCCTTCCAGATGTGTCTGAGAAAATCTCAGTCTGTGAGACGCTTTGCCATAAGCCCAAAGAAGAAGAGGACCAGAGTGTTGCCAAGGTGAGGTTGCCTCTCTTTTTCCCCAAGGAGCAAGCATTGCTTTCTTAGTTTCTTTCATCAAATTCAGATGACAATCAAATTATACACTATATGTTGGTGAATTGGACATAATAAAAAAATTCATTTTCCTAATGTAAATTTTTTGTACATGGAAGTAAAATGGATTTTTAAAGATTTTATAACTTTATTTGACAGACAGAGATCACAGTAGGCAGAGAGGCAGGCAGAGGGAGAGGTGGAAGCAGGCTCCCCGCTGAGCATAGAGCCCGATGCTGGGCTCAATCCCAGGACCCTGTAATCATGTCCAGAGCCAAGGCAGAGGCTTTAACCCACTGAGCCACACAGGCACCCCTAAAGTGAATTTCAAACTGTATGTGTGTGTGTATGTATGTGTATATATAATTTTATATACATATATATGTATAAACGTGTATATATATATGTATATGCTTATATATATATACATACATATAAATATATGTGTGATTATATAAGTATATATATCCATATATATACACATACGTGTGTATACACACACATACACATTTGAGAGGACATATGTATAATTTCCCTTTTGCGGAGAGTCCTGAGTGGTTGTTTCCTGCCCACCATCGTCTGATTCAAGAGGATATTTACCACTGGCAACAGCAAATCTTGTTAGAATTGCTGTGGTATGATCCTTTCCATCCACAAGAGTTTCTCTTGCTTGGATGAAGAATTTTGTAGTTGCCATCCTGAGTGGACTGGGTAGACACATCTCCCAGGAAAAATAACTTCATACAGGCATCCAGGTCCCACTCTTGGGGCCTTGGATTCAATCACTGTGTTCCATCTGGTTTCCTAAAGTCATTCAGAGAACTAAAGATCAGTACAGGCAGACAAGTATACAGCACGGCCAGAGACTCATGGTGTCCTCTTTTCTGTGCCTGCAGCCTCAGGAAACATCAACAGAGGGAGGCGGTACGTATTCTGGACTCAGTCTCTTCCTGGGGAAAAACTCTAGCTGGTAAGGCAGGTGGGGCCCCCTTGCAATCTTCAGTCTGGAGAGCCTCCCTGATTGGGGGTTCTTGGTAGGACTCTTGGTGGTTTGGGGACAGGCATATTTCCCAGGTGACAAAGTATGCTCTTTTGTCTGCAAGACTAGGAAGCCAGTGGGTTCTGTGTGTGTGCTGTGAGTTTGTGTGCATGAGGTTTTTGGTTGAGGTGTCTTTTGTGGCTCTATGTAGTGTGATTGTGAGTGGGTGATTTTTTGTGGGAAACATGGAAAGACAGAGGCGGAAAGATACAGACAGAAAGACAGAGAGGGAGAGATGAATAGAGCAAGAGAGAGCGTGTATATTTCTGCAGGAGATAGATTCTACCACCACTGCCACTGGCCAAAGTCAACATTCTCAGAGAAAAGAATAAACCTCATCTAGGGCACACGTTCTAGCCGTGGGAGACCCCAAAGGGGCAGTTCAACCCCTGCCAGCCAACCACATGACCCCACATGATCTAACCCCTGTTCATATCAAGCAATACTCTCCGAGCTATTCATTTTTTTAAGATTTTATTTCTCAGAGAGAGAGAGTGAGAGAGAGAGAGAGAAAGCACAGTCAGGTGGGAAGGGCAGAGGGAGAGAGAAAGAGCAGGTCCTCCCTGAGGAGGGGCCCCCCACGTGGGACTGGATCATAGCATCCTGAGAGCATGACTTGACGGGAAGACCAGTGCTGAAAGGACTGAGTTTCCAGGCGCCCCTCCTCTAATTAATCTTGAACAGCACCACCAATGTGCTGATGGGTACATTCTTGATGTCCTTCCAGATGTGTCTGAGAAAATCTCAGTCTGTGAGACGCTTTGCCATAAGCCCAAAGAAGAAGAGGACCAGAGTGTTGCCAAGGTGAGGTTGCCTCTCTTTTTCCCCAAGGAGCAAGCATTGCTTTCTTGGATTCTTTCATCAAATTCAGATGACAATCAAATTATACACTATATGTTGGTGAATTGGACATAATAAAAAAATTCATTTTCCTAATGTAAATTTTTTGTACATGGAAGTAAAATGGTTTTTTAAAGATTTTATAACTTTATTTGACAGACAGAGATCACAGTAGGCAGAGAGGCAGGCAGAGGGAGAGGTGGAAGCAGGCTCCCCGCTGAGCATAGAGCCCGATGCTGGGCTCAATCCCAGGACCCTGTAATCATGTCCAGAGCCAAGGCAGAGGCTTTAACCCACTGAGCCACACAGGCACCCCTAAAGTGAATTTCAAACTGTATGTGTGTGTGTATGTATGTGTATATATAATTTTATATACATATATATGTATAAACGTGTATATATATATGTATATGCTTATATATATATACATACATATAAATATATGTGTGATTATATAAGTATATATATCCATATATATACACATACGTGTGTATACACACACATACACATTTGAGAGGACATATGTATAATTTCCCTTTTGCGGAGAGTCCTGAGTGGTTGTTTCCTGCCCACCATCGTCTGATTCAAGAGGATATTTACCACTGGCAACAGCAAATCTTGTTAGAATTGCTGTGGTATGATCCTTTCCATCCACAAGAGTTTCTCTTGCTTGGATGAAGAATTTTGTAGTTGCCATCCTGAGTGGACTGGGTAGACACATCTCCCAGGAAAAATAACTTCATACAGGCATCCAGGTCCCACTCTTGGGGCCTTGGATTCAATCACTGTGTTCCATCTGGTTTCCTAAAGTCATTCAGAGAACTAAAGATCAGTACAGGCAGACAAGTATACAGCACGGCCAGAGACTCATGGTGTCCTCTTTTCTGTGCCTGCAGCCTCAGGAAACATCAACAGAGGGAGGCGGTACGTATTCTGGACTCAGTCTCTTCCTGGGGAAAAACTCTAGCTGGTAAGGCAGGTGGGGCCCCCTTGCAATCTTCAGTCTGGAGAGCCTCCCTGATTGGGGGTTCTTGGTAGGACTCTTGGTGGTTTGGGGACAGGCATATTTCCCAGGTGACAAAGTATGCTCTTTTGTCTGCAAGACTAGGAAGTCAGTGGGTTCTGTGTGTGTGCTGTGAGTTTGTGTGCATGAGGTTTTTGGTTGAGGTGTCTTTTGTGGCTCTATGTAGTGTGATTGTGAGTGGGTGATTTTTTGTGGGAAACATGGAGAGACAGAGGCGGAAAGATACAGACAGAAAGACAGAGAGGGAGAGATGAATAGAGCAAGAGAGAGCGTGTATATTTCTGCAGGAGATAGATTCTACCACCACTGCCACTGGCCAAAGTCAACATTCTCAGAGAAAAGAATAAACCTCATCTAGGGCACACGTTCTAGCCGTGGGAGACCCCAAAGGGGCAGTTCAGCCCCTTCCAGCCAACCACATGACCCCACATGATCTAACCCCTGTTCATATCAAGCAATACTCTCTAAGCTATTCATTTTTCTTTTAAGATTTTATTTATCTGAGAGACAGAGAGAGAGAGAGAGAGAGAGAGAGCCCACAGTCAAGTGGGAGCAGCGGAAGGAGAGAGAGAAGATGACCCTCGCTGAGCAGGGTGGCCCCCATGTGGGACTAGATCTCACAACCCTAAGATCATAATTCAGATGAGCAAAAGGCTGATGCTGAAAGGATTGAGCCCTCCGGGTGCCCCTCCCCGAATTATACTTGAGCAGCACCACCAATGTGCTGACAGGTACATTCTTGATGTCCGTCTAGATGTGGACATCCGCTTGGTCTGGGCGTGGCCTCGCCAGAACATTGAAGTGCAGAAACACCAGCATATTGCCAAGGTGAGCATGCCTGTCTTTACCCAAGGAACAAGCATTGTTTTCTTGGTTTCTTTCAGCAAATTCAGGTGAAAATCAGATAATATATGTTGATGAATTGAACATAATAATAAAAAATTCATTTTCCTACTATAAATTGCTTGTATATGGAAATAAAGTGATTTTTCATATGTATATGTGTCTGAATGTGTGTGCATGTGTAATTGCATAAATGTGTAATTACACATACACACACATTTGAGAAGACATATGTATAATTTCCCTTTTGGGGAGAGTGCTGAGTGGTTTTCTCTTGCCAACCATCATCTGATTCGAGAGGACATTCACCAATGGCAACAGCAAACCTGGTTAGAATTGCGCTGGTGTACAAAAGATAAAAGAAAGAAAAATGGTGTAACATTATCATTATTTAGAAAAGGTATTGATACTATTTGTTCCAAATTATAGAAATATTATAGTATAACCTCACTTTCTTTTTTTTTTAAGATTTTATTTATTTATTTGACAGAGAGAAATCACAAGTAGGCAGAGAGGCAGGCAGAGAGAGAGAGAGGCAGAAGCAGGCTCCCTGCTGAGCAGAGAGCCCGATGGGGGACTTGATCCCAGGACCCTGAGATCATGACCTGAGCCGAAGGCAGTGGCTTAACCACTGAGCCACCCAGGTGCCCTCACTTTCTTAAAGCTAAAGAAAGTAATTTCTTATTTCGCTTTTAAATTTGGTCAACTTTTATGAGGTACCTATACAGGATACATAAAGCAGGGATCCCAAATGTCCTTGCTGAAAAGAACTTTCTATAGTTAGTAGATCATGCTTTCATTTTAGACCCACATTAGTCTACACTAGACTTTTCGAGCTTTAATATTACATTAGTTAAAATGATTTGGGGTTCTGTGAACAAACGCATTTGCTAAACACTAAGTATGTTCCTAATATGTATAGACAAATAAAGGTTGGTTGAACTTCACGAATGATACTTAAAAAAAAAAAAAAAAAGAATTGTGGTGGTGGCATTCATTCCCTCAGCAACAGTTTCCCTTGCTTGGATGAAGAATTGGTAGGCACCATCCTGAGTGGACTTGGCACACACATCCCCTAGGACAAACAATTTCCTTCAAGTGTCCTGTTTGCTTTCCGTGGGGGCCAAACACTGGGTTCCCTCTGATTTCCTGATATCACTGAGAGAACTAAAGATCATGAAGTCAGACAGTATACAACATGACCTGAGCCTCATGGTGCTCTCTTTTCTATACCTGCAGGTGCCGCGCAGACTGAGCCAAAGAGGTGTGTATTCTGGAATCAGTCTCTTGCTGTCTGTAGTCAGGGGCACCATCAGATCCTGGGTTCCCACTGGAATGGGGATCAGAGGTGTGGTGAAACAATGGGTTTTCTATGTGCATACCCATGGTCATGTCTTTGTAATTCAGGTAGTGATTTTGTGTATGTGGAGGTGGGCTGTGTCTCAGTGTGAAATAATGAGGTGTGATTCTGAATGGGCATGTGGTTTTGTGTGTGTGTGTGTGTGTGTGTGTGTAACCAGGATTTATGTCTCCCTAAATAGCACAGTTGCTGGTGTGAACTTATCATTTAGGAAAAGACAAAGAAAATCCCGCCCCTTGCCTCATGGGTGTGTTGTGTGTCAGAACTTACGGCATTGTATGACTTAAAAATGTGTGCAGTCTATCGTATGCCAAATACATCTGGTTTCATCTGACAAAATCCCAACACCATGGAGGAAAGTGTTACCAGGGTCCTGAGAGGATAATAACATTTTCAGAATTCCCTTGAGTCTGTCAGGAATGACTTCAGTTCATGATGGGTCTCACCTCTGAGCAGACAGCGGGAGCGATCATGACTAAAGAAAAGGAGCCACAGCATATTCAGTTGGTGTCAGGGAAAAGGGAGGCTGGAGAGGGTGCTGAATGACAGCGAGGATGTAGTGCCTGTGTTTGGGGAGCCTAGCACCGAGATGAGGCCCTTCAACCTCAGATCTCATGATATTTTTCCCATCTCAATTTCTAGGGGAAGACCCTACATTTCTACACTGAGTGGCATTAGTAATAGCTATTTGCCTTGTTCTTGATCTTCCCTGAACTGGGCTCTCACCAAACCCAATCCCAGAGGCCATGTTCCATCAGACTCTTCAGATTAAAGGGATATTTCATCTACGACCCCTCCTCTGTTCCCACAACTTTTTGATGAAAGGAGCCTGAGAAAGAATCCTCTTCCTCGTAGGGGGAGAGCTGAGGCAGGTGGTCCCAAGGGCAGATGGTTGCCACACCCTGTTCTGAAGGGAATCTGAGAAGTGGGAGCCTGTAGGTTCTAGAAACCTTTGTCTCTAGACCATAGTCTCACGGTAGTGTTGAAGGGAATGCCTGCTGGGCACAACCCAATACAGAAGTGAGAGCAGCAGCTAGGCTCTAAGGAGTCCTGACTCCATCAGATCCTTCTGCTTTGACGGGTGAGGGCATGATCCAGGGGCTTGGACTAGATCTTCAGAGGGAAGATGTAGAGGGGATGGGGGGGCGGGCAGAGGGACAGCTCAAAGGACAGCCAGGCCATGTGAGAGAGGGAGGGCATGCCAAGATTGCAAGGATAGGTGAATCAGGTGAAGCCTGGGCCCAGCCTGGCCCATGCTGAGGACGCCATTCGGGCTCTTCCTGCACAGGGACGAGGCAGGTCACACTGTCACGGCTGGTGTGAGCACTGTATGGATGTCTTCCTAAATCCCCAGGGAAGGGGCTTGCTTCTCATTCCATCCTCTTCTCCGGCCACCTGTGCGACAAACCAGGCTCTTTCCATCATGGAAATTAGGGAGAGTCAGAGAATGCCGTCAGGTCTTCTGTTCCCCCACCCGAGACACATCAGTGTGGATGGAACAGGACCAGGCCAGACACACGGAGGCTCCCAGCCTGAACCACCCAGGGCTAGGAGGGGCGAGTTTTTACTTTTCACCTGCTTCTGGAAGTCACTTGGTAACCAGTCCTTGTCTACACGCAGTTGGCCAAGGGTTATCTGGCCTGCAGACATATTTATGCTGAAGAGATCTCACACCATGTGGCTATGGCAGCTGTAGAACATTCTAGGTGTTCATGAGGTGAGAGGGGCACAGACTCCAGGCATGGTGAACTTAGCAAAGTCATGGGAGCTGATCCCACGATTGGGGTGCTTCTTGCTCCTCCCTTTTATGGCCCAGAGGACATCAGTTTGAAGGTTTCTCTGAAATGATCTGAGAGTTCGCACACCCAAACTCTGTGTCCTACTCAGGGGGACAGGAGACCTGCACCTGGTAGCCACTGCAAGGGCACCAATTGCATCTCTCTCATTCCTCCTCACCCAGATGGTTAGCTCTCAGCAGCCTCTCTTGATACAGCCTGGATTAGGGTCTACTTCAGGGGCAGAAACGTCCCTCTTCACCTTGTCTGGGCCTCTGTGGCCCCACAAAATGCTAAGTGCCTGCTGAGGCTCTTGTATGGACCAGGAAGAGAAAGATGGGCTCCTGGGGACTGTGAACTGTCCCTGCCCCTAGCGAGACATGTCTGCTCATGTGTGAGTTAATTCAAGGAAACAAAGCTAAACAGTCCCATTTTCATCACATCAGCTAAATTACAGGTGCCCCGTAATGCATGTTTACAACACAGAACATTTTCATTTTCACAGACAGCTCCCCTGGGCACCTGTTCTGAGCTTGGCAGAGGGGCTGCTCACAGACCCCATCTAACCCACACTGTTTCCACCAAGTTGGGAACACAGGTTGATCCGTGCACGGGTGAGAGCTATCTTGATCCCATGGAGACAGGGAAGTGCCAT
Source organism: Mustela nivalis (assembly GCF_964662115.1). Classification (NCBI taxonomy): domain Eukaryota; kingdom Metazoa; phylum Chordata; class Mammalia; order Carnivora; family Mustelidae; genus Mustela; species Mustela nivalis. The sequence goes on from NW_028135902.1 coordinate 10,597, forward strand.
GTGAAGTGGCATCGTTCCTTTTGCTGAGCCTTAGCAGCTGTGCTCAAGGTCTTGTTGAAGGGCTCTGACTCAGGGAGCCCAGGGCAGGTCTGAGGACCTGGTGGAAGAGTAGGTGTTGCCAGGCGAGCCAGCCTGGCCTCCACTGGAGCCTCAGGCGCAAGGGAACCCCTCTCTCTAACAACCCGCTGCTCATGCTTGTGTCTCTATAGAATGGAGCCTGGAGACGATATTAGAAGTCAGCTCAGAGGAAGAAGACCCTCCAGGTAGGGAAGTACACTCAGGTAGGAACCAAGGGGAGAGGGTTCCTGGGAACAGGCAGATTACAGCAGATACTTTGTAGATCGAGAGTGGGAGGTAGGAAATCAAAAAGATGAAGTATATGTATTAGAGGATTTCTTTCTGTTTTTCAGCCATGGAGAGATTTTATTTTTTAGAGAGAGTGAAGGATTGGCGGGGAGGGGCCATGGGAGAGGGAGATGGTGACTCCAGGCTGAGCCAGGAACCTAATGCAGGCCTGATCCCAAGGATCAGAAACCCAGCTGAATGCAGACATTGAAATGACTGAGCCATCCAGATTCAGTCTCTGTTTTGTTCTTTTCCTGTAATGGTAGGTTTTTTTTTAAATTAATTTATTTATTTTCAGAAAAACAGTATTCATTATTTTTTCACCACACCCAGTGCTCCATGCAATCTGTGCCCTGTATAATACCAACCACCTGTTGCCCCAACCTCCCACCCCTCTGCCATTTCAAACCCCTCTGATTGTTTTTCAGAGTCCATAGTCTCTCATGATTCACCTCCCCTTCCAATTTACCCCAAATCCCTTCTTTTGAAATAGAAGTAGTCTGCGTCTGGGCTTTAAAGGTGCTCTGTTTGTAATCCTCTTTTCTTATTTGATATTTATGATTCTCTCCAAAAGTGCAGTGAGGCTGCATTCCTCACTGCCAAACATAAGACCCTTTGGAGACCCTCCTAGGCTCGTTGGAATTTCAGACCTGTGTGAAGACTGCTGAGCTGGTCGTACACCTTGGTGCTCGAGGGTCCCACTGAGCTGTTTCCTGGATGACCCGGCCCAGGACAGGGGCTCTAGAAGTGGGACCATTGTCTCTGCTCCTGTCTGATCCCACTGCTCCAGCCACACGGTAATGGACCTGCTCCCCACATCATGGTCCCAGACCACCCTTGGACCTTCCCTCAACCCGCTTGGGGCCTCCCCCAGTCTTTCCAGGGCTTGGGTGCTTGGCATGATTGCTGGCAAGTGCTGGGGTTTATATAGCCGTGCTCGCTGTGGAACCCTGTCTCCACACTGACAGCCTAGGGGAATTTGGATGTCATTTTCCCTCTCCTGTCACATTCACCTCTTCTCTGGGCTAGGACACTTGTGGGCTCTAGTAACACTCAAGTATGATTCCAGTGTCTATGATCAGCCCAGGCATAGGGCAGTACCTTTATTGCCCAGTTGCCTGTCACACTCATGCTCAGCACAAGCCAGGCCCATGAAAATCACCTCCATGCTAGCTGGTTTGACTCACGGGTCAACTGAGGTAGGACTAGGGAGGATGGCAGTAAACCCATCATCATTGCTCCACTGTTGCCATTTCACAGAGCAATCAGGTTGTCGGAGGTGAGAGGAGAAGGGAAAGAAGAAATTCATGATTCGGGGAAGGATGAGGGAGCATAGCAGGAGGGAGCCAAGGAAGGCAGCAAATCATGGGAACAGAAAGTCATGGGCAGCACCTTGGATGCCTCTTGAAAGAATGGGATGACAGGCTTTGGTTGCAGGTGCCAGTTCTGAAATGTAAGGGCCAGAAAGGGCCCAGAGACCCTGGAGTACTTCATATCAGTGGATCATGGTTCTGGGGCTGATGAGATGGGGGGACTGCAGAGCTGAGGACAGAAATTGAGTATTTGGGTCAGGGACATGATCCTGGGAGAAGTGGCCTGAGTCCTCACCTCAGCCTGACTGTCCCCTTTCCCTTCGCAAGGCATGGCCATGTCTGTTACCATCACTCTGCCCAGAGAAGACTATTTCGCAGACTTAGAAGATTCAGAACAATAGATCAATAATCCGTGTGCCATCATTTTCTCTTTCATTCCATTATACTCTTTCATTTCTTTCTTTTTAGTTTCTTTAGGTAATGAATTATTTTCTTTTGAGACGGAGTGAGATCATGGGAGGGGGTGAGGGGCAAAAGGAGAGAGAGAGAGAGAATCCCAGGCAGATTACCCACTGAGTGCAGAGCCTGACAGGGGACTCGACTCCACGACCCTGAGACCATGGCCTCAGGACTCACACACTTCACCAGCTGAAGAAACCAGGCACCCCTCCTCTCTCTTACTGATAACCTCCTTTTGGTAGCTTCGGCTACTTTCCTCTTTCCTGCTTTTTATGATTCTCATCCTGTAGGACCTGGGCTTATGCAGGCACTTGCTCTTCTCAGATCTTCAAATCTATAGTCTCTGTCCTCAGCCCTGCTCAGCAACTTCCTCAGCATTTTCCTGGTTTCTGGTCCCCAGTCTGCATGAAAAAGCGAGTGCACAAATGGGCCATAGGCAGACCGAACATGAAGATGGGTTTCTGACCACAACCAATCCAGGACCCAATCCTTGTTGTCAGCCGAGCAAGCAGGCTTACTATGTATGTCAGACTTGGAAGGAGGTTGGCTGCTGTATCTAGCAAAAGGCCAGGAATCTGCACCAGATCCCGCAGAACAATAGGCCCTAATGGCCGTAGTTCTATCTGAGAGCTTCCCTAACTCTTGTCCCCACTCCCCACCTAGGTCTGACGGACCAGAAAACATCAAGTTGGGACCCCGAACAGGCACATAGGATGCCTCACTTCTAGACAGCTCACTGAGGCTCTCTGGGCCAATAGGCTCCCATCGGGCATAGCTGAGGCCTTCCCTTTTCCCCACTAGCATGAGTTCTCACTCTTCTGCTTGATGTGGAGTCTCTGCCAAATGCACATAATGGTGGCTTGACTCCCTTGCTCTCGCTAGCTCTGATATTCTTTGCCTGTTGTCATTTGCTTGGCCTTCCTTTACAGGACAGGTCATAACAGAGGTCCCGCCAAGACCCCGTCTGAGCTGCCGTTGCTTCAAAACCACAGCTTTCCAGCCTGGCACCTGGGCCTTCTTCTTGGGTCCCCCTTTTTTTTTTGGCCTCCTTGGTGGAACCAGACCATTCCTTTTTGTCCGCTTATGCTATCCTTTTGGTTACAATGTTGTATTGTTGATTCTCAGGGTCCACAGTCTTTTTTTTGATCCTTTTCATGAACAGAACAAAATCATGTAGTATCCATCTATGTGCCAGAACACACACTGAACCCTACCTTTTGGGGAGTATTTAAAATACTTCATTTAGATAAGTATCGATTTTATGTATTTCCCTCCACTGGTCCACTCATACAGAAATGCTGTGTTAAAAAAAACAGTGATTCGTTTCTCATAATTACTCACGAAGAGCCTGTTTTTCCCACACACAGTGACCGAGAAATTGGTCCGTGAATTCACAAAGGTTGAGAGATAACGAAGTACCTAGCCTTAGCTACACACAGAGAAAAAGCAGATCAAATACATAGATGGTGAGAGAATGACTAATTTGATTAGTATGTGCTTAGAGAAATATGACTTTGGAAAATGGAATTGGTGTTAACACTGCTTTTGATTTCATCTGGGACCCATGTTCAACTTTGTTCTAGAAATGTCTGATGACTCAGGACGGTAAAAATGGATAGGGATGGTGTTTTCAGTCAAGAATGGGACCTCTATTTATTCTCAATATGTGTTTCTTTTCCCCTCTTCACCCTAAAGTTGGGCCAGTGACTCTATGGGGGGGGGCAGGTCACCTCCCCTCATGTCATTTCCTTTCAAAAACAGAGGGATAATGTGTGAGACAAGAGTTCAACTTTGGAAAGGAAGTCTTTCCTCTCATGTGCCACCCTTGTCTGTGACTAGGCACCTGTCTGGACAGAAGGAGTTGGCCACTGTGCAGCTCGAGTGACTCTGAAAGGTCTATGATGACACCATCACCATGGCGACGAGAGAGACACCTCTGCTGTGCTGTCCAAAGGTCCCTCTTTGGGCTGAGTGAGTCATTGAGACAGGTACAACTCTCAAGGACGGAAACAGGATTGGAAATATTTTGTGTGGCTGCTGTTGTGATATGTTCTTACAGATCTCCGGACTGCTGTTTGCTGCTAACCAGATAGTTCCCTCTTCCTCCAAATATTTTCTCATCATTGAAAATTTTCTCTCTCCCAACTTGTCATTCGGAGTTATACAAATGTTTTATAGTTTAGTTTTATCCCTTGATTTCTATTTTTGGTTAGTCTACCAAGCTAGCTGCCTTTTGTCCTTCGTTGTGAAAACTGTACTCCTCCCTGTGATATCCTGCACCACACCCTTGACACACTAGGTTCCCCTAGGGGAGAAAATACGGCAATGTCTATTTTCATTTCTGTCCAAAATTATATATTCCAATATATGTTCAATATATATATTCGCGATAAGCACCTCCTGAAGCCAACTTGAAACTAGGACCGGCTCCTTCTCCCCTGAACTGTGAACAGGCCTAATATGGGGAAATTCATCAATTCAATTAAAGGGGCCCACTGCCTCCAAACACCTCCACCCCCACCCCTCCTGGCTCAGCTCAGCCTGAGAAGCCTGGAGTGCCTGCCTTTGGGGACCCAGCTGGATTGCCTGCAGGAAGGACGCATGGATGAGCCTGAAAGTCCCACCCTCTGCCAGAGGAGAGAAAGTTTGTCATTTACCCGGGTGCTGGGCTGTCACCACTCCGGGTTCCTTCCTCGCCGGGCTCTGGGCGCTGAGCCCCCAGCCTGCAGGGAAGCGGCTGGACCTGGAAGCCCCGATTGGGGGCAGGAATCCTTTGGCGGCAGCTCGGCCGCCCCGCTCCCCCTCCGGAGCCCTTCTACCTGGCCCTGCCGCCTCGACCCTTACCTGAGGGGGTCTCGGCCACTTGCAAACTCTGCCAGCAGAGCCCAGCAGGCGCCAGGGTCTCCCTCGGCGACTCGCGCGTCCCGCTTGGCTCGCCCGCTCCGTGGGCGCCTTCCCCGCTGCCAGCCGCTGCAGTGGCATCCAGCAAAGCCGACTCGGGATCGCCTTTCTCGCCACCAAGCCTGCTCAGCGCCGGGTCCGGGGCGGGGTGGGGGGCTGCTCTTCGGGGCTGGCGCAGGGGGCCACCGAGCGCGTGGCCAACGGGAAAGTGCAAGAGTGTGCGTCCTGGATAGCAGCAGCGGCGACAGCGGCGGCCGAGGACTAGGAGGCGGTGGCGACGCCAGCCGGCGAGCCGGGGAGGCGGACGGCGGCGCGAAGTGGAAGCCCGGTTCCCGCGAGCCTGGCGCCCGGGCGGGCGGCACTGCGAGTGCCCTGCGCCGGGACGAGGTCCCGAGCGCGCGCGGCCACCGGGTCGGGGGATGGCGAGGCCGGGGCACGGCGGGCGCGGGCGGCAGCTGGGCGCCGGGCGCCGGGCTCCGGCCGCTGTGCCTCGCGCTCGCCGCCTCGCGCGCTGCCTCGCTCGCTGCCCAAACTTCCCGTCTCAGGCCCGAGCTCCCCGCGCTGCCGCCGCCGCCAGCAGCACGCCTCAACCGGGCGAGCGCTGCCCCCGCTTAACTCCTTACGTGCCACCTGGCCCTCCCGCAGCCGTCCGCGGAGCCAGGCAACTCAGCCCCAGGCAGGCCTCCCGGCCTCGCTTTGCTTGTCTCTAAAATGGGCTCGCGGCCCGGCTCTGGGGAGTCGGGTAGAGAATTAACGGAGCAGATTAGTGATGCGAAGTGCCATGTGGCGGGCATTAAGGAAGTGCTCGATAAATGGCAGAGGATTGGCTGCTTCTGCTGCTGCTGCTGCTGCTGCTGTGCTGGGTTAGCAGGTTACCTTGCAGAGTAAACACCCTGAAAAGGGCGGTTTGGTTTGCTGGTGTTTACTTTGTTCTTTTTAACTGGAAATAGGTTTAAGCTGTGTGACCCTGGGCTAGTCATTTACCCTCTCTGAGCCTGTTGCAGAAGATTCCCTCTGCACTGTGTGACCTTGGGTCTCAGCACCCCCTCTGAACCTCTTGTAGTAGCCTCATCTGTAAAGTGGGGGATGATTGATGTGGCTCACCTTCAAAGGACCTCCTGCAAATCTCTGGAAAGGGAGCTGCTCTCAAGAGAACCACCATGGAGCCAGTCTCCTAAATGCCAGGCACCTGGCCAGGGTAGTTCCAAACACATCACCTCATTAAGTTATGGAAACAACCATAAGAGGCAACTTGTTTCTTTTCTTTCTTTCTTTCTTTCTATTTTTTTTTTAAAGATTTTTTATTTCTTCATGTAACAGAGAGAGAGATCACAAGTAGGCAGAGAGGCAGGCAGGGCGGGGGAGCAGACTCCCCGCTATGCAGAGAGCCCGATGTGGGGCTCGATCCCAGGAGATCATGACCTGAGCGGAAGCCAGAGGATTAACCCGCTGAGCCACCCAGGCCTCCCGAGGCAACTTGTTTCAACTCCCCTTCGCAGGTGAGAGATTTGGCGCCCCAGGATGTTAAGTTCACCCAAGTTAGCATGCTTACAGAGGAATGGAGCTGGACCCAAGGACCTTCTGACTCCCAAACCAGTACTGTTAAGCTGGGGATTGAAGGAGAAGCTCTAATGTGGGCCAACCTTTGTTGAGGCTAGCAACCAGAATTTGCATCTGCATTTCTTTAATTAGAACATGTTGTATTTCCAATTATAAAATTAATTCTGGTCTAATGTAGGTATTTCAGAAAATACTAAAATATAGGAAGGAAAGCAAATCAACCCTATTCCTACCACCCAGAGGTAATAATGAAGATCTTGATGTAGTTCCCCCACTCTTTTTTCTATACCCACATGTAAAGGCAGTTCGCATAAGGCGAATAATCCCAAGCACACCATTCCGTATCAGGAGATAGGAAGGGTCTGGCAGATGCAATTCATGAACCCCTTGCTGAGGCTGGACCCCCCAGGTACCCCCAGCTTCAACAAACCCAGATGACAGTGACCCTACCACTAGTCCAATAGAAACCTTACCAGGTTGGGGATTTGTGCATTTCACCCAGTTACCATTGGACAAACCCTGCTCTGATGCTTTCCCTTCTCCCACTGTTCCTGTGTCTTTTAGAAGACCAAATCATTCCTTTGCCTGGAGTACAGAGACTACAGATGTCACACACACCTTCCAGGCTGCCCAACCCCATCAGGAACAAAGCATTCCCAGAGTGAAGTCCCCAGGAGGACCGAGGCAGTGCTACGGCTTAAAGGTGCAAGCAATCTGGGTTCAAATCTGTGCTCTGTCTCAAGCAGCTGTCACCTCTCTGAGTCTGTTTCACATCTATAACATGGGGCAGAAAGAACACCAACCTTCTGGAGTCGTGAGGCTTACACAAGACGAAGACCAGTAAATACTCAACTCATAGCAGCTATTGCTTTTCATTAGCGAGGAGAAGTGATCTGAATAACACTAATACTGATTGTCAACAACTGTTGAGTCCTTGCAAAGTGCAGGCACAATTCCCATTAATTCCTAACAACAACTTCAGGTGATCGGTATTAGGACTTAGTCCATTGAGAGATGGGGAAACTGAGGCCCAGAGAGATGAAATCCTCTGTCAGAGGGTACATAGTAAGCTCACAGTAGAGGTTGGGTTAGATCCCAGCTTTTCTGGCCCCTGCGGCCCAATCACCAGCACAATTCCAAATGGCAGACTTGGTACCTTTCCCATGTCCTCCTTGTCCCTCCCCAGCTCAGAACCCTCTTGCTCTGTCCTGGGAGTGATCTGAGTGATCTAGGGACTGACACCTGGCTATGGAGCCCCCTGCAAGGTGCTGGGGATCTGAGAACAGAGCTATTAATCTCCAGCAGCCAACGCCAATCCCCAGCGCCCCCTCAGGCATAGGCACTGGGCTCATGGAGAAATGGAAAAAGCCCCAGGCTGGGACTCAAGCAGGTGAAGTTCAAATGTTAGGCAAGTGTCCTGGATTGGTCACTCCCCATTTTCATCAGCCACAAAGGACGAATAATGTTTTCCCTGCCTACTTCCTAGGGTTGTTGGGAAAATTATGGATTGGAAAACACCTTGAGGGTAGAACCATGTATAAATACACAGCTGTGATCTTAGAGTCATCACAGGCATCACCATACAAGCAGTACAACAGAGCATCGTGACATTCTGTAGCCGTGGAAACTGGGGGCTCTGGAGACAGAATTGTTTTCCCCCATATAATATCCACCATGTGGAGGGAGGGGGCTGATTCTGCCTTTTCTTCCCTTGCCTAATTCTTGGGGTTGCCAGGGCACCATCCAAACACTGTGTAACCCCCTTGCTGGTCTCTGAAACCAAGAGATTGAGATTCGCTATAGAGAGTAAGGAGTAGGGGCTCCTGGGTGGCTCAGTGAGTTAAGCCTCTGCCTTCAGCTCATGTCATGATCTCAAGGTCCTGGGATTGGGCTCACTGCTGGCCAGGGAGCCTGCTTCCCCCTCTCTCTGCCTGCCTCTCTGCCTTCTTGTGATCTGTCTGTCAAATAAATAAATTTTTTTAAAGATTTTATTTATTTGTCAGAGAGAGAGGGAGAGCACACAAGCAGGCAGAGGCAGAGAGAGAAGCAGGCTCCCTGCCGAGCAAGGAACCCGATGCGGGACTCGATCCCAGGACCTTGGGATCATGACCTGAGCCGAAGGCAGTGGCTTAACCAACTGAGACACATAGGTGTCCTGAAATAAATACATAAAATCTTAAAAAAAAAAAAGTAAGGAGTAAAGTTTTAGGATTTTTGTCTAAACCACACAGTCAGTTCGGGCAGAATGAGACATTGGACAAACTAATTTTTGCTAAGGTCCTTCTCTGAGCGGGTCCTTGGCCTGGCCCTCTTTTGGGTATCAGGTTTCTGAGCCTCTTCCTCTCTCTGCTCTTGCTACTTCAGCACAGAATCTTACTGTTTCTTGGCCCAAGTCTGCTGCAGGACTCATGGAGGAGAGTGAAGAAACAAAGCCATCTTTGAAATCAATTATAAAGACCAAAACAATGATGTAAGAGAGCTTCTGTGAGTAAAATGATGTAACACCTCCAAGCTACGTTCATAGAACAAGTCACTAACCAGTACATCCCTGTCTTTGAACCACAGCATCCTAAAATAGTATTTGCTGTAATTTCCTGAGTAGCTGGTATAAATGGAAAGAGTGTTAGAGTAGTGAGTGAGCTGTGTTGGGTGGTAACTAACTCCCCTTTGATGGTAGTTTTCTTTTTCTTTTTTAGGATGTCGTTTATTTTTTTTTATTTGACACAGAGAGAACACAAGCAGGGGGAGCATCAGAGTGAGAGGGAGAAGCAGGCTCCCTGAGAAGCCGGAAGCCCAACACTGGGGCTTGGTGTGGGGAGTCTCGGCTCATGACCTGAGCCAAAGGAGTCTGCCAGGAATCTCTCTCTGCTCCCCAGCCCCTCCGTTCAGAATCCTCCTATGATTTCCGCCATGTCCCCCCTCCCCCGCCCCAGCCCCACTCTTCTGATGGGGGCTGGTCTGCCATGCAGAATCCCAGAGTCCAAGGGCTGTGTCTTTCAACCATTCCTCTGTCCCTGGCACTCACTCAAGACAGCGCTCTGCACACAGTAGGCTGTGTTAGTCTGCTTGGGCTTCTGTAACAAAAACACTGAAGACTGGGTGGCCTATAAGCAACGGAAATTTATTTCCCACAGTATAGAGGGCCGGGAAGTGCAAGACCAAGGTGCCAATGGATTCGGTGTCTGGTGAGAGCGCACCTCCTGGTTTGCAGACAGCCATTTTCTTTCTGTGTCCTCTTAGGATGGACGGGGCTGAGGGATTTCTCTTCAGGTCTCATTTGTAAGGGCAAGGATCCTATTCATAGGACTTCCACCCAGGTAACCTATTCAGCTTACAAAGGCCTCACCTCCTCCTACTATCACCTTGGGGGTGAGGTTTTAATGTATGAGTTCTGGAGGGACACATTTGGTCTAGAGCACAGGTGCTCTGAAAGAAATGAATGAATTAATAAAACCATCCAGTATTGCCACAGATATATACAGATGAAAAGAATATCTGGTGTGATCCGGAGAGTTCACTCATTAAAAATTCAGTAAAAGAGGCAAAGGTATGTAAAAGTAGAAGAATGTGTACTGCAGTACCTTTTAATGGCAGAACGCCAGAAAGAATCCAAATGCCCAACAAGTGAGAGAACAGAGGGACCAATTCCAGTATATTCTTAAAGGGAAGGTACCACACGGCCGTGAAAAGTAATGAACTAGAACTCTATGCATCAGCTTGGATAAATCTCAGAAATTAGAGCATTGAGTAAAAAAGCCAAAAAGCTGGCTGCAAGATAATAAATAAGCTAATTGCAAAAGGACACATACATAATACTAGTTAATAAAATTCAGAACTATGGAAAACAATTCAGTATATTTTTATGAGCACCTACATGTACAGTAAAAGCAGAGAAACTGTGAATACCAAGTTCAGGAGAGAGTTTATGGCTGTGGGGGGAGAAAGGGGGCAGCAAAGATCCCAGAGCACTTTCATTGTGTCTTTAATGTTCTACTTCTGATGCCGTTTGGTGGATACGTAGAAGTTTTATTGTTTTTTTGGATTTTCTATTGTATGCCTGAAATATTTTATTTTATTTTTTATTTTTATTATTTTTTAAGATTTTATTTATTTATTTGATGGAGAGATCACAAGTAGGTGAGGAGGCAGGCAGGGGGTGGGGGGAAGGAGCAGGCTCCCTGCCGAGCAGAGAGGCCCATGCGGGGCTCGATCCCAGGACCCTGAGATCATGACCTGAGCTGAAGGCAGAGCCTTAACCCACTGAGTCACCTAGGTGCCCCTGTATGCCTGAAATATTTTATTAAAGAAAAAAAACCCAAGCTAGCTGTTGAGAGTGAAGGCCTAATTCCTATCTCCATTCAGATATTCGCTATGTGTCTCGAACAAGGGATTTAATCTCTGAGCTTCGGTTTCCTCAACATTACAATAGGGATAATAAATCTTGGAAGAATTAAGTGACATCATGGGTGTAAATTGCTTAAAGCAGTGGAAGTATTCAACAAATGGTAACTATTCATAAGTAATTATCAACAGCAGTTAGTTTCAAATTATTTGAAAACTGGAGACATCCAAGTAGATCAGCCATTTTAAAAAAGATTTTATTGTTGAGTAATCTCTACACCCAACATGGGGCTTGAACTTAAAACCCTGAGATCAAGAGTCACATGCTGCACCAACTGAGCCAGCCATGTACATCCAAGATCAACCACTTCTAACCTATCTTCACAGATGACACCCTAAGAATTGAGAGGTTGGGAAGTTGTCTGAGGTCATGGGGGGCATGGGAGGCAGCATTGAGGATGGGAGGTGTGCAGAGGACCCCCCTCTGGGTAAGGTGCTGAGCAGGTGTCTGTTCCAAAGTGCTTCCCTCAAAACCTCACTTCCTTCTAGGGAACCAACAATGGTCACATGGGGACCTACTAAAACAGTAGGACCTACTAAAACAGGTACCTGGACAGGTTCTAATGTGGCTTCCTAATCCCAAGGCCTATTTATGTCACCATGAAAGAGATGGAGAAGAATAATGTCACAAGGGCATCCCTTTCTATTTTATATAACTATATTTTTTAATATTTTAATTATTTATTTGTCACAGAGATATCACAAGTAGGCAGAGAGGCAGGCAGAAAGAAAGGGGGAAGCAGGCTCCCCACTGAGCAGAGAGCCTGATTCGGGGCTCCACTCCAGGATCCTGAGATCATGACCCAAGCCAAAGGCAGAGGCCCAACCCACTGAGCCACCCAGTTGCCCCCTATTTTGTATTTTTTTAGTAAAAATCTGATGCCTAACACACAGAGGCATATATCTTCACAAAAATACACAAATTCAAATGCAGTTTGTTAATAGCCCCAAACTGGAGACAACACAAATGTCTATCCATGGGAGAATGGACAGCGTTGCACTCTTTCTGCAGGATAATACTCTCCGGCAGAGAATGAACACACTACTGCTATCAGGACCACACAGACGAATGTCCCAAACAGTGTGGATGAAACAAACCAGACCCAAAGCTTTTACTTGCTGATATTTACATGAAGTTCAGCACTGGCAAAACTAACCAGGAGGCTAGATGTCAGAGTAGTGGTTGTGCTTCAGTGAGAGGTTGGAAGTGGGCTGGGGGGCCATCCGGGAATGGATAGTGTTGTGTTGGTTGGTCTGGGTCTTGGTTCCCAGGGTGTGTTCTTCGTGAGAATGCATAAGCTATACTCTTATTGCTTGTACACCCATGGCCATATATTACACTTCAATTAAAATATTGTTTAATATAAAAAAAACTTGCCAATTGCAGTATTTTAACCACTATTAGTTACTGATTGTTTATGCCACATCACGGATGGAGTCATATAATATAGAGGGCAATTGTGGGCCTCTCAGTTAGCAACTTCTCCGAAGCCTTGACCTTGAACGGTACCAGCTGAAACCAGCTTTCGTTTCAGGCTCACTGAAAGGGGGGATTGTCTACTGAGGACCCAGCCAGGTGGAGACAAGGGCCATTACTCAGGACATCTGGTCCAGAGAGACAGTAAAATTATCTGATTTGGCAGTTTCCTGGGATCAGATGCCCCAGATAATGGTCAAACTGCCATGGAGACACCACACATTCCAGCCAAAATACCCACCAGGTGGACCCTTCTCCTGGAGCCCTAATTGTGGGCGGAGCGCAGAGAGAGGCCTGTGCCACCCCGGGGTTTCCTTTCTGCAAGAGGAGCCAAAGGAGCTCTTCCAGAATCTGCATAGGCGCCAGAAAGGTAAGGCCGATCTGGTCCCAGCGGCGCTCCAGGCCTGTCCCCTCCAAGGACCCAGCTCTGAGCCTTTGGGCAAAGATGATCTCATTCAATCTAGCAGCCCTAGGAAAGAAGTAGCATCACAACTCCCATTTTGGGTGGAGGAAACAAGCTGTGAGAGGTTGAATGAGTCTCCCAGGAGTGAACACCAGGGGCGCTATTCCCCATTTCTTATCCAAGTTACTGGCCCATCTGGCATCCCTATGAGCTTCACTTCCACTGGATGCTCAAGGAGTTCAGGTCCCCCGCCATGCAGGCTCACAGGTGCAATTCAAAGTGCAGGGGTTCCATGGCGGAAACTGCTGCAGAGGTAAAAGACAGAGAAAGCAAGGTCGGACAGGAAGAGCCTTCAAACTGAATACAGGTCTGCCCTCTGGGAAAGGCCACGGGAAGGAAGGCAGTCTGTGCGGGGAAATCCCCATACCACAGCTCAGCTCAGAGGCAAGAACATTATCCTGTGTGTACCTTGACTTCCATGGGAAAGTCATATTCAATTATATACTGACACACCTCTCACCGACAGGAGCAGTACCGAGCAGAGACTTTTATTTTTTTGAGTTTATTTATGAGAGAGAGAGAGCGAGATCGAGAGCGCACACATGCATGAGCAGGGAGAAGGGGCAGAGGGAGAGAGAATCAGAATCCCCGTTCAGCAGAGAGCCCAATGTGGGGCTCGATGCTAGGACCTGGAATCATGATCTGAGCCGAAGGCAGACTCTTAATCGACTGGGCCACCCAGGTGCCCCTGGATGGATTTTTTTTTAAGATATTATTTGAAGTAATCTCTATATCTAATGTGGGACTTGAACCCATAACCCCGAGATCAAGAGTTGCACATTCTACCAACTGAGCCAACCAGGTGCCCAGAGTAAAGACTGTCTTAAAACACTGTTGCTTATGTATCCAGTTATCTGTGCCCCAAGCCTACCCATGGAGCCACAAGCCCTGCCTTATTTGTCAGGTGGTACCAGTGAAAGACCCTAGAGGACCCGCACCCAAGGACGCACTCACAGACCACTGGATGCAATAAGCAAGAGGATTTTATTCGGGCATGCTCGGACTCCCAGGGACACTTGACCACGAAATCCGCGAGGGATGGGTCAGTGTCCGAGAGCCCCGATCTGTTTCGGGAGTCCCTTAATATAGAATTTTACAGTCCATTACATCAGAGCCCTCACTTTTCTAGCCAGTAATTTCAGAGCATTACAGTAAGGCATACACATAGGTAGCCAATCCTTTAAAACCAACCATACATTCTGGCCAGTCACCGTTCAGGTAGTGTACAGTAGAGGGTACGTGTTGAATTGCACGTTTCTAACCTTTATCTGTATACGTGCTGAACCGCACGTCTCCAGCTAGCGTACGTGCTGAACCGTACGTCTCCGGCCTTGGTACGGGAGGCAACCCTTATCAATTTTACTTAGTAGTAGGGGAAATTCTTAACAGGGGAAGGGTATAACTTTATTTGATTACACAGCGAACGAGGGTTTAAGCAATTTTTCATTTCTTAGCAAAGCATTAGAAGCATTATTATACAGAAGCCAGAAACAGCTGGGTTAAACACAGATTTTTGCTATTCGTTATCCTGTTATGCTGCTTGCTGACTCCCTTATCTATGGTCAGCTGGCCACAGTTTCTTAGTTAGCATAAGCTGGTTATAAAAAGAATGTTAAAACTTATAGGCTATACTATAGTTCTGACCTGGGGTCCTTCACCAGCACAGAGCAAGGCGTTCACACATTATAAGGACTAATAAATGCACATTTCTGAGCCTGAACTGGAGGCATAGCTGTGGGACCACGTGCCACATGCATTAGTTGATTTAATTCCTGATGTGGGAAACAAAGGCAGAGGAAAAATTATTAATTTTCCTTACTACCTACAGCCCATTGACAAGCCCTTGAAACAAGAACTTCCTCTAGGAACTCAACTGCCTTGATGTTGACACTTTGCTAAGGGCAAAAGGCAATCTAGCTCAATCCCCCCCCCCCCCCACACACACACACTGCCTAGGATCCTGTAAGTCAACTTTAACATATAAAAATTCCTTTGGAAGTTTCCTGTATCTCTTAACCCCCCCAAGATAGGTCTTGGCAATCACCCCACAAGCCTGTGGTCGACTGATAAACATGGTCTCATGGCTAAGGTTTTATTAGACAATAATAAATGACCTTTTCCAACAATAGCTAGCCTCTTCAAGGTCCTAGAAACCTTGTTCCCAAATTCCTTAAAAGGTTTACTCTAACCTACCCCTTCCCAACTTGAAAGTGCATAATGGGCCACTCCTCACGACCCCAGGGCAGCTCTTACTCCCCAGAGGTCCTGTCTCTGTGCTTTAATGAAACCACCTTTTTGTACTAAAGATGTCTCAAGAATTCTTTTTGGTACACTGAAAAGAAACTTTAAAAAAAGAAGAAGAGAAAAGAAAAAAAAGAAAAGGAAAGGAAAAAAAAAAAAGAAAGAAAGAATTTGTTTTTGGCCATGGGCTTTGAACCTTAACGCTTTTCCTCCATCAGTCCCCACCACAGCCCCATGTGGACAGTACTGTTGCCATCTTCCCAATGGAGAAACTGAGGCCCACCAGGGTGAGACAACCTTCCGGAAATCATGCACTGGGAGGTTTCAGGCTGGGGTCGTCCAGGCTCCATGCTGGGGTTTTTCCGGCGGGACATGTGGCTGTCAGGCCCGGCAAACAGGTCATTCCAAGATGCAGCCCGATGTCCTCATTCTCCCTGGAGATGCCCGCCCAGCCTCCAGGGAAATACTCTTGGAAACCAACCTCTTCTGGCGTGTTCCAATTGAAACCCATGAGTATCCTAGGAAGAGAGAGAGCCCGGGGCTTGTGGGCTGAAAGGTTTTTACCATGAAGGTCAGGGGATGTCAGCCCGTCCTGGTTACAGAGCTGGTCCAAGAAGCTTGTGTTTTGAATGTTATTTCTTTCCCATGTCTTCTGTGTTCAACCTTTTTCCATGCAAATAAACTCAGGAGCCACAACTGTGCGAATCACAGCAGCAATTTTTGCTGATCTCCTACTAGGGGTGAGTCTGGGGTCTGCTGGTCTGGGACCCATCACATCCACGTCGGCCTTGCAAACCCACAGCCGCCATGCACCGTGGGTATTCCTACTTCCATTTTTGAGGTGAGCAAACAGGCTAAGGGAAATGAAGTAACCTGCCCACTGCTGGAAAGTGGCACAGAGAAGACCTGGATCCAGCCAGGTCAAGGTCTGAGCATAAGACAGGGAGAAAGGACACCAGCAGCCTGAACCGGGAGAGCCCTGGAGGCAGCCATTCCTTAAAGACATATTGGGACAGCCTTGTCCTTGGCACCCTGCCTCCCATCACCACTCCAAAGTCATCCACAGCAATCTCTTAGAACATACACAGCTCTGACTACACCACCCCCTGCTCAAGACATCCAAATGGCTTCCTGTTTCCCACAGTTGAAACCCAGACTCCTTCACTTGGCACCCAAGGCCTTCTGCAGCCGGGCCTGAAATCCACTTCCTGCCTCCTTTCCCATGGTTCCAGCCTACCCTCTGTAGCAGATGCTCCCCTGCTCCCCCACACCGCATGCTTGTTCTCCACCTTGCCTTCGAAGACGCTCTCTCTCCTCCCTGGAGTGTTCTTTCTCTCCTTCTGCTTCTCCACCCAGTGAACTCCTGCTCATCGTTCGATTTCAAATGGTACCTTCTTTTGAGATGTCTTGGTTTCTAGAAACCTGTGACTTCACTAACATACCAGGGACGGGAGAGTAGAGTGAAACCAGTTGGGCCAATGGAATCTTCTTCTCTTTATGCCTTAGGACACAATCAGAGAAGGCAATTCCATACCCTTGATGGAGCCCAAAGAAATGCCTCCCCAAAACCATTTACAGAAGCTGGAAGCCTCCCTCCATCCCCTTTACCCCACACTAATTGTTTTGTTTGCCCAGAAATAGCATAACCCATCTTGGGGAAAACTGCTTCTTTCCATTCCAATCTTGTGTGTGTGGAGGAAGCCATCCCTGAATGTGGTAGGGACACCTTGGAGTCTAACTTGGCCAATCTCAGAATCCCAAGGCCCCGACCACAGTGATTGGTCCAGGAATTGGCACATGACCCAAGCCCAACCAATCAACGGACTTCCCTGGGAGTTTTCTGACTAGTTGGTGGGGAACAATGCTATTTTGTGTGGTCGGAAGGTTCTAATGTTTAGATGTCCAGAGCCACCCGTGATACTGGTTTGAGACCAGTGAGGATGACTAGCTTGAGGGAATGAACCAGTTTGCTGACAATAGACTACACAGAGAGGATGTTGCTGAATTAGTTTCTGGCTTCCAACACTCCTGGAGATTGCTTTCACCCCTGATCTTTCTGCAAATGGGTCTTGGGGGCCCATGAAGTCTTTAGTAGGAGTTCAAGTTCAAGATGGGTTCTGATCTTAAAACCATAGGGTGAATTTTGGTCACTTAACAACTACAGGGTTCTAACAAACAAAATTTAAAACTCATTCTTCAATTACATTAGGTGATAATGCAGTCAATAAATATTTATTAAAGACCTGGTATAGACTAGGCACTCTGCTAAGGGGGATGCCAGAGGGAGAGAAAAGTATGGTCCCTGACCACACAGAGCTCAGTCCGCATTACCCTCACTTAGTTATTGAAATTTAAAATAGTTAAAATTAAATAAAATTTGAAGTTCAGTTCATTAGACTCATGTACTACCTTTCAGGTACTCAGCAGTCCCATGGGGTTGGTGGCTACCGTATTAGGGAGCATGGACACAAAACCTCACCCTCAGCACAGAACTTTCCACTGGCCCAAGCTGGTCTAGAGCCCTGCCCATCCAAAGTGTTCTTGAAACCAGCCCCATCAGGCTCACTGGAAATGCAGAATCTCAAATTCCATCACAGATTTAGTGAGTTGAAATCTGCATTTCAAAGAGATTGTTGTGACTTCATTAAATTAACATTTGTTCATGGAGCATGGGGGAGGAGGGTGTTGAGCCACAGTTACCCAAGACAGCAGTGGTGTGAAATAGAGTTTATTGGTTACTCACCTGTCAGGCAGGCAAGGGGTACTCAGCTGCCTGAAGGGGTCTGAGCAGGAAGAGCCAGGCAGAGTGCTGGGGGCCCAGGCCTTCATTATGGTCCATGCGTTCCCAGTCTGAGGCTAGATTGGTCAGTTCTAATAAAAAAGGGTGGGATTGTTGTAAGCCTCATGGCCCTGGGCGGCAGGAGAGAACTCTCATCACAAGGGCCCTTGGTGGGTCCACGTAAGAAACTTACATTTACTTATGACCACAGATTGTTCATTTAGGACATGTGGCCATGGAAGAGTCGGCATCAGTTCAAGGCCCCTGTAGGCTGCTGGGCCACACAGAGCAGATGCTGAGACCGAAAAACTGTGGAGTAGTTGAGAGAAGTGCTCAACACAGATGCCCAGGCGATTCACATGTGCGTTATCCAAAGAAACGCCATCCTAAGAGCTGCTCTGAGTTTAGCCCCTCTGCCTGACGCTGTCACACACACCCTCCCGTGAGCATCAGAGGAGGGTCCCAATTTGTCTTTCAGCCGACTGACCTCCCTGCCAGCCACAAATTCAGCTCTCACAAAGTGGACAGTTGGGCACCCACCTAGTTGGTAAATAGGATTCCGGTAAACTAGGACCCCTGGACGAGGTGGGACCCTAGGGGAAATACCACCCTAGGGATGATTTTCTTCAGGGTAAAACCACTGCAGAGAGCTGGGAGTGAGCAGGCATTTATGCTGTGTTATTAGTTTTATTTTTTTCCCCAGAAAGAGGAAGAAGGCCCTTGCTGTGTGGCATGAGTTCTGCTCGTTCTCATGCTGTAAAGGATGTGCCCACCCCTGTGTGGGCTTAGGGGCTCTCAACCATCCCAGCCTGATTGAGAAGCACTCTTTGAAAAACCTGTGTGCGGCAGGGCACGCGCGCGCGCGCGCACACACACACACACACATCACACACACACACTTCAACTAATTGGTGGCAACCAACAAGAACCAAGAAAAAAGGCAACAAACTATCCATTTATATTGCAGATTGTGACCTTTATGCTTGAAATCTTTTCAAACATCCTGTTTATAGCTTTGGGGTTCTGGCATTCAATAATTCTCCAAATTATTTTTCTCCGTTGGTTGTTTTATTTTTCCCCCAGTTGTCATTGTGATGCATTGCATTCCCCCAATTTCTGGGCCTCATCACCGCCCCCTCCTGCCCCCTTCTCCCCAGCTGGTTTCTCCTGAGAGTCCCATAATTTGCAAAGACCAACAGCAGGACTTTTCTTGAATGTTGCCACTTTATTCAGGCGAACCAGCTGCAGGAGCTGCTTTGCAAGGCTTCACCTGCCCACGCAGAGACCAAGGCAAGGGGGTTTCCGAAAGGCTTTGGGTGGAAAGGAGGGCTTTTTCTCCAAGCTGTGCAATGCCTCTACCCCCCCCCCCAAAGATCTCCGATGCACTGATCTGTGAGGTCATTCCCGGAAGTGTTAGTAAGTTACAGGGGCAGATATTCCAACTGTGTTACAAGTAACTAGGGGTTAAATTCAGAGGAGAGTCTTCCTTATGGGGGATTTCTCAGGACCTTCAAAAGGTGACGCGAGGTGGCAGGTTTCCCAAGTTTACTTAATCAGAGTGCACCTGTTTTCCTGGATGGTCTCGTAGATCGCCGTCCACCATCCGCTTGTGGGGTGCTGCTTGTCCCAGTTAGTACTGCAGGGAGGGTCCTGAAAACCCAGCCCACAATGACAGGAAGGGAAGTAGGCTCTGCCTCTCTGTAGAATGTGCAGCTGCCTCTGGCTTCCCAGGCAGCACAGTAGGGACTCAGGATCAGAAAGAATGGGTTTGAGCCCTGCTTCCTGGCATCGTTAATATGCCCATTTTAAGTACACAGCTCATCCCCACACTTGTACCTGATGATCTGGGAGCCTGAGTGGACATGGTTCCTTCTGCCTGCCCATTCTCCTCTCTCTTCTGGAAACAAATCCCTTTTTTCAAGGGGACACACAGATCCTTAGAATTAATGAGCCTGTGGAGGCTCATTGCATGTTTGATTCTTCTCAGAGAGCTGATGTCTGCAACAAAAGTGTTTGATGACTGAATGTGGATCGCTGAGTCATTCCAGAAAAAATAACGTGTAACAACAACAACAACAACAAAAGTATCATGGGCTTCCTGTGTACCAGCCACTGTGCTGCTCCAGTTTCCATTCTCGGACTCACTTAATCCTCAGGACAACTCCATGAAGGGGCTCCTACAATTATTCCTATCTTACAGATGGGAAACTGGAATCATTTGCCATATGACTCAGAGAGAGTAATCAGAGATGTCAGGCCGGACCTGTCCTCCTTCACATCTGTAATTCTTAAACGCTTGGACTAGACGGATGGAGAAAAGCAGTCAGTATCCAGGAGAGTTACTATTTTTGGAATATTTTCCATATGTCAGGCTCATGGGTTACTGTTTATCAAGTACTTTCTGTAAAGCAGGCTCTGCTCTAAGAACTGTGTACTCATTTAACCCTCATAGCGACCCCATAATCTAGGGATCATTCTTTAAGGAAACTGAGGCACGGCAACATCTGTTAACTTGAAAATATAGAAGTTCTTTTACCAGCAAAATGGTTATTTTCTGGGAACAGCAGAGAATAGCAAAACAGAAGAACCATAGGCAAGTGTAACCAACAAAGGAGAGAAATGTTTTATGGAGAAAGAGGAAGTTAGTATGGTTGTTTTGAATGAAAGTCCTCTAAGCAAAGCAAGACTTCAGGGTGCTGACAGTTTCTCACTAGCTTAGTTGTTAGGGTAGTTGAATTTCTGGTGGGGAATGCAATATACACCCCCCCCCGGCCCTGCCCTAGCCTATAATTGATTATTTCCTGAATCTTCTGTTGGGAGTCTGCAACTGACAGTTCTTCCTATAATGGATACTTGAACAATACTCTGCCCCCTGCTAGACTCTCCCTTCTAGCCTCCTGACTCCCTTTTAGTGAGGTTTCCTTTGATTACTTTTTATATGTTCAATGCAGGCCCAGGGCTTACACGGCTTCTTGGTGATGGGAACAGGATGTGAACCCAGAACTCTGGAGTCCAGGGTGTGTGCTCTTTCCCATGCTGCTGCCCCAGCAAAGGGCTTTTGTTCCTCTCCTGGAGGGCAATAACAGTTTGAACCAAAAAGCCAGGTCTCCATGACACTCAGCTCTCTCTGAGCATTCTGAGGCTGGAGCATCAACAAGGCTGTGGTGGTGTCCTTACTCCTGCCTTGGCTCTGAGGACATTTAACCTTCTCAGTTCCCCTTACACTCCTTGGGCCAGCTCCTGCATGAATCAAGGCTTTCAGACAGGGGAAGGAAAACTACAGACGGGCCAAGAGCCCAGCCTCACGGGTCCTGCCTGCCTGGCCCGGCTCTTTGAACAGCCCACATCACGTCTGACCACCGCTCAGGCACCAGAGTGAAGAAGTTTTATTTAAGGGGCTCTGGAAGGCCCTGGCAGGCTCACCCTGAATTCCCCGCATTCCCCACGGCCTGGGGTGGAAAGAATTTCCAGCCAAACTTGGCAAGCCAGGAAGGACTGTGGTCTGGCTTCTCCCTTTGAAAGGTGCTATGCAGCTCTGGCAGCCCAAGGCATCTTTTTCCTCTCCTACCTCATTGCTAAGAATAAACAGGCCACGTCCACGCCCTCCACTCAGGCCCAGCCTGTGCCGAGCTCTCCCTCTGCTGGGTTTAAATGGTCTTTGGCAGTGAGAGTGTGGACAGTGAGCCCGAGAGTTGGGATGTAAACCCACGATGTGTGGTTCCAGACCTCACTCTTGTACTGTGTTGGAGGAACCACCTATGTGTAGGACAGCAGAGATCTTTTTCTGGAGATCAGACCTGTTTTCTACTCGGGACTGCATTCATGGTGTGGGGAACAGACCCTCAGACATAGCTGTGGCTGCTGCTGTCAGCATCCTACCTGTATGCCCGGACACTCATCACTCTGTTACTTGGCAGTAGCTTCTTTTCTTCTTCTTTTTTTTTAAGATTTTTTTTTTATTTATTTGACAGACAGAGATCACAAGTAGACAGACAGGCAGGCAAAGAGAGGAAGGGAAGCAGGCCCCCTGCTGAGCAGAGAGCCCAGTGCAGGACCCTGGGATCATGACCTGAGCCAAAGGCAGAGGCTTTAACCCACGAGCCACCCAGGCGCCCCACAGGCAGTAGCTTCTTAGGCCAACCCGGGTGTCTGGGCCAAAGTGCTAGAGAATTGGCAAATGAGAATAAGTAGGTAAATGTCCCAGGTGCTTGTCCCTGGGGTGGGCTAACTCTGTCCACATTATACCCTGTCTGTCCCAGAGCCCGCCATGGGGCTGCCCACAGCACTCATTTGCTCAGTAACACCTATTTGTTGGTTTCCTTCCCTTCCCTTCCCTCCCACCCTTCCTGCTGTTCCCAAGGATCTGCTCCTTCTTCAGCGTCTCTTCTGGGGGATGCTCAAAATAGACGGCCCTCGAGAGTCCTAAAGGGGCTAAGGCTAAGGGGTCTCTTTCTTTAACGAGCCAGACTCTTAGCTGTCCAGGCTCCTGAAGGTGCCAGGACGGAGTAGGCAAACAGACTGGTGGCAAGTTCCCATGTCTTCAGTCCATGGCCTTGGAATGCACTGCTTGGGTTTCTTTCCACTTCCGCTGCTCTGTCTTCAGGGAGCCTGTGCCAAGCAGAAGTTCATTTGCCCTGAAATCTGTACTGAGCATTGACCATGTGCTAAGCACCACGCTGGGCTCTGGCCACCCAGAGGCGAGCACTTAGCTGAGAAAGTCGCCCAGCAGGAGGCCAGTGGACAGCCTTGTCAGAGAAGATTGAGATGCCTAGACTCCATCCCCAGAACCTGATTTGTAAATCAAGGTGTGGCCTGGGCACTGACATGTTTAAAAGCTGCTGAGGTAGTTCTAATTGTTGCCAGGGTAGAGACCCGCTTGCCTTAAGGCCTGTTTGCCTGTTCAACCATGGGCTGATGAGGAGGTGAAAATGTTGGCAGGGACTTCTAGGGAGCAGGGTCCCTGGTCTCCGTTGTCTTGCCCACCCTGGGCCATGGGGGTAGAGGAGGGTGCAGAGTCAGGTTTCCTGGTCCTCAAGGTATGTCCACCTTAAAAATAAAAGTCGATCTTTTACCAGCAAAAATGGGTTTACTCAAGAAGAGTAGAGAATTACAATGTGGGACACACTATGGCAAAACCATAGGCAAGTCCAACAAACAAAGGAGAGGAATGTTATTCTGTGGAGAGGAAGTTGGAAGACATCACTTTGAACAAAAGTCCCTTAGAGAAAAGCAACAGTTCAGAGTGATGACGGGTCCTCATGGGCAGACTTGTGGAAATCGTTGAGTTCTCCTTGGAGATGGATGTACATCTCTCCCCTGTTGGGGCCTGTAATTGATGATACCTCTCGACTATACTTCCGTTGGGGTCTGTAGTTGACAGTTCTTCCTGTAATTAACAGTGAGCAACACATCTCCCTGTTCCAGGCCCCCACGCTAAGTAGCGAGGTTTCCCTTTATTAATTTTCAGAAGTGTGTACCCCAGATAACCAATCCATCTACACCAACCGTGCTCTGAAGCAGAGCCCAGTTCTGAACCAGAATTTATACTTGTCTACACGTACACGTTCAGCACGAGGCCCTGCACCTGATTACAGAGTCTCCGGAGTCAGAAAGATATGGGTCCTAACACCACCTACACCACCTACTTAGCTGTGTGCCCTTGTGCAGAAGAATTCACCACTCTGTGTGATAACAACAACACCTCACAGAGAAATTTTCCCGAGGAATACCTTTTGACGATATCTAGAGACATTTTTAGTTGTTAGAACTAGGGGGTGATACCGTCATCATGTCGGTGCTGCTCAATGCTGTAGAATACACAGGGACCCCTTCCCTCCACACACGCCCACCCCAGCTGCATGGATCATCTAGAACAAAAGGTCGATGGTACCACTGTTGCAAAAACGGTGATCTAAGTCAATCATGCAGCACTGAGTTAGACACAGAGTGAGGGGCCCCGGAACATCAGCTCCTTTCCATTTGACTTATTTACTGCCAAAATGTCGACCTGGTATGGTGATCCTGGGCGGCGCCTCGGGAGAAAAAAATACTAATTAATTAATATGGGGGGATGAGGCAGAGGTGCTAGGCTAAGGCTCTCTACCAGAAATACGGTAAGAGCCACAAATGCAGACCATATATGCGAGGTGAAATACTGTAATATTTAAAATATTTTACTTAACCAACTTATTGAATATATTAGCATTTTTACATGGAAACAATATAAATTATTAAGATATTTTATACTTTTTTTTTTTACACCAAGTCTGCAAAATCCAGCGTCCATGTTACCCTTACACATTGTGGACTGTGACCTGTAGTAATGTGGACTTGTCACATTTCAAGTGCCCCATAGACACATGGCTCCTGGCTTCTGTGGACAGCAGAAGTCAGACTAAAGCCTTTCCTCTCACATACGCTTGGTGATGATCAGGTCAGGCCAAAAGAGAAAACAGAGGAGGAGATAAAGGAGGATGGGAAGGGAATCTTTGAGAACATATAAACAGGAAGCAGGAGTAACATCTCCAAAAAAGGCCTAGAGCCCTGTGCTCTGCCTCTGCCCACCGGCAATGGGGAGACACAGGAGGACCTGCCTCTGCTCTCCAGGTTAACTTTGCTCATAGGCACCAGCCCCAGAGGAGCCTGGGCAGGGGTGGGGGAGGTGGGGATGGATGCTGACCTACCAGCGGCCCACAGCAGGAACTCAGAGCCCTGGGGAGACCATTCCCCCAGCCCACCCCCAACAAATTAAAGAGACCCTTTACATAAGCCTCATCTAAGGCTGGCTCTCCCAATGTTTTTAAATCACCTTTGGCTTAGGGAGATGGAGTGTCCGCTTGTTCCATCAAGTGATGACTCCTGGACAAGACAAAGCCCATTTCCGTGGCTAAAAGGACAGAGTGTTCAGAGAGTGCTGAATCCATTAGGGACCAAAGTGGTTTCCCGCTGTCATCAGCAGAAATGCAGATGAAGATAGAGCTCAGGGCTCTGGGTGGAGGCCCTGGGATCAGCATGGGGAATCCCAGCCCCACAGCTAAGTCACAGCAGCCCCGTGAAGACCAGCCCTGTTAAGACCCTCTACAAAGTAGCTTAGGGTGCGTTTACTGTGGTTGGGTAACCTGAGGCCAGAAAACTGGCCCACGTTCCAGCTCCATCTGACAACGGGCGATCAATCCAATCCTTCCAAGCCCATTTAGTCATCCATAAAAGGGAGTGATAACTGTTATTCCCACTGGTCAGTCTGCCCCCAGACATTTAGAACTCACACAGTCATCTCTTCTGAGTCTGCGTTCAGATGTTGCCTCCTCCAAGAGGTCTCCCCGCCGTGTCAGAAACCACAACTCTATTCTCACCACTCTTCAGCCCTTCGTGGCTCTGATTTATTTTTTCATATATGTAGTATAGATTTACATATTCTGTTTGTGTTCTAGCTCACCCCCAGTAGAATTTCAGCCCCAGGAGGGAGGGAGTTTTGTCTCTTTTGTTCCCTGCTATCTTCCCAGCACCTAGAACAATGTCTGGAATGAAGTAGGTGTTTGATAAATATTTGTTGAAATAATTTTATTTAGAATTCATTCTTTTCTTTTAATAATCTCTACGCCCCCAACATGGGGCTCAAACTCAGATTCCCGAGATCAAGTTGTATGCTCTTCTGACTAAGCCAGCCAGGTACCCCCGACTGACATAATTTCTTACTTAAAGAAACATCAACAATGCCTGACACATAGTAGTTCATTAGGATTACTCAAATGTTGGTCACAAAAGCAGGAAAGTGCCACATGGTTCCTACATTCACTTTATTAACTCATCTAAAAATGTGAACTCTTGCTTTACCAATGTGCCAGGCAGAGTACTAGGTTCTGTTGCAGCAGGGCTGGGCAAGAGGGCACAAAACCTCAGCGAGGATTTAATAGTACCCCACTCACGGGTTGTTGGGAGGACTGAATAAACTCATGCCTGAAAATGCTTTGCATGATCCAGGAACATCGTGTCTGCATTAGTCAGCTTGTGCTGTGATGAAGCCATGTGACAAACACTGCCCACAAATCTCAAGAGAGCTCCAACAGAGTCATTTCTCACTTTTATGTCTGGAGGGGAGGTGGGTCCCTTTTGGGTCTGCTCCATGTGTCTTCTCATTTGGGCCCCTCGTAAAGGATCAGCTCCTATCTGGAAATGCTATTCTCTGGAGACAACAGCTGTTCTTTGACACAACTGCCTAGAAGTGGGAGACATCATCACTTTTGCCCACATTCTGGTGGCCACATCAATCCACATGGCCAAGTCCCACATCTAGGGGGTAAGGAAATGGACTCTCCTCACTGACCAGGGAGGGGAGAGTGACTACTTGCTGGATAATAGTACAAAACACCCTATGTTTAATAGAAGGTCTTTAATATTCTAAGGGAGAGAGAGAAAAAAAAAACACACAAAACCCTACTAGAAAATCCAGGATAGGCAGTCATCAATGGTTACAGATCACTCAAGGAGAGCTGAGTTCCAGAGTTGGAAGCTGGACGCCCTCCTGGTGTTTTTTATGAATCAGAGAGAGCACCTGTTTGAAATCAACACAGACTCAGTATGTGCATCTCAGCCCTATCAATGAATGGCCAAGCCTCTGCGTGTCCCTTTACCTCTCCAGGAGTCATCTATACAGTGAGGTTCTCACATGACTCTGGGAGTTTCTGTGAGGATCAAAGGACTAATATGTGTGCAGACCTTTTGTGGGACATGAACACCCACAGTGGTTGTCTAGGATTCCAGAGCCGTTCATATGATGGCCCTGAGTGTCCAGTGAAGCTTCGTGGCCACCCAGCTGAGCCTCAAGCCTTTCCCAGGGATAGTCTGCATAAAGGCACCCTTGAAGGTGACGTTGCAATATTTCTCTTGCAGTTCCCTCTCCTGCACTAATTCAAAGCAAGGCTTAGCAAGTCAGGCACAGGCCAGACAGATATTTCCTGGGCATGTCAATGGGTCTGATGCTCTGCAAGGGGCTGGGAATAAGGCAGGAAAGGAGGCAGTTGTACCCACACCTGCTGTCATGAAGTTCATGTCCCATGAAGGATGGTGGGTAAGTAATTCTAAGTGTGGGGGGTGTTGGGGTGGTGCAGGGGATAATGGATGAGGATGACAGAGCTAAGCTGGAGGAGAAGCCTTACCGATGAAGCTGCTACTGTGATGCCCAGCGAATAGAGGTGTGCAGGAGGGAGGCCGTGTTCCAGTGGCCATGCGGTGTTAAAATGGGCAAGGTTGAGAAGCTCTGAGAACATGCTCCAGGCTCAAAAGTCAGAGGTAGCTTCCTGGGGGCCATGGATGGCGGCTGACCCTCTGCATCAGCTGCATTAGAGATGATTGGATGTGTCAAAGCCAATGAGAGTGATGTAGTCCTCTTCCTGCCAGGGACCAGCTCAGAGAAGACACGTACCCATTCCAGGACAGAGAGACTTGAGGGAGATCTGCCTGGAAGCTGAAGGGAGGGGTTTTCTTGACTGTCAAAATTAGACACACATTAAAATAAAAAACCCTTTGATTTCTTTATGTGGTTGGGTCTGGATGCAATGCCCGGTCTACAGCAGCTACTTTGCCACCTGCCATGGGTGAAGCTTACCAAGCAAAGAATTGGAAGGGGTGGGGATTCTCGAGGACACTGCACAGTGACCTCAACCAAATGGGGACCCTCCTCCCTCACCTCCGGACTTCCATTTGTGTGGGATATTAAATTTTCATATGGGTTGTGCCTGTTTGGAAAAAAAAAAAAGGACTTTTTATTACTTTATTGCTTTACTAAGAACCAATAGGGGTGATACAGAGCTGGGTCTTGAAGGTTGCATAAGAGTTTTCTAGGTGAGGAAGAAAGGAAGGTCCCCCCGGGGAGAGGGAATGGCTTGGGCAAAGGCATGGATGTATTCAGAGAAGGATCAAAAGGGGAGATCGGGATGGGGGTGCTGCTACATCATGGAGGGCCTGCCTTGCCTTCCTCTGGCTTTCCTCTGAGAACAGCTCCTCTGTAGATTAGTCAGCACCCTTCAGAGACAGTACAAAGAAAACTCGGGAGTCTGATAGAGCTAAGTTCCAATCCTGGCTTCTCCGAGGAAAGCAAGTAGTGATGCTAGACAATGAGGATAAATCTTAAGCAAGCCTCAGCTTCCTCCCCTGTAAAATGAGAAGGGCCACTGTGACAATTAAATACAGACACAGATCTAGAGACAGAAGCAGATAGAGATAATGACCTGCACAGTCCTTGAAATGTGGTACAGGATGGCTCTCGCTACCATCTTATTATTCTTATATAACTATCATCACACATATGCTGTATCGATGAGCTGTTGCTGCCTAACAGACCACCCCCAGGCTCCCAGCTTAAAATAAGAAGTGATTCTTTTGCTCGCTGTCTCCAGGTCAGCTGGAGGTTCTTCTGGGCTTGGCTGGGCCCACCATGCTATGAGTACCGCTGGGGTCGAGTAGGGGGCTCTGTTCTCTCGACTGGGCTGAAGTTTCTCATATTTGGGGGCCCTCTGGGGAGGGGGGCGTCTCTCATCCTCTAGCAGACTAGCTTGGGCTAGGGCTCAGTAGGGATGCTGGGCAAGATTCTAAAACAGATGGGGCACCTGGGTGGCTCAGTGGGTTAAAGCCTCTACCTTCAGCTCAGGTCATGATCCCAGGGTCCTGGGATCTAGCCCCACATAAGGCTTTCTGCTCAGCAGGGAACCTGCTTCCCCCTCTCTCTCTGCCTGCCTCTCTGCCTACTTGTGATCTCTCTCTGTCAAATAAATAAAATTAAAAAAAAAAGTTTCAAAAACAGAGAGCAGGCATGTTCTAGTTTTCTTTCTTTTTTTTTTTTTTTTGAGTGATTTAATTTTTTATTTTTTATAAACATATATTTTTATCCCCAGGAGTACAAGTCTGTGAATCACCAGGTTTACACACTTCACAGCACTCACCAAAGCACATACCCTCCCCAATGTCCATAATCCCACCCCCTTCTCCCAAACCCCCTCCCCCCAGCAACCCTCAGTTTGTTTTGTCAGATTAAGAGTCACTTATGGTTAGTCTCTCTCCCAATCCCATCTTGTTTCATTTATTCTTCTTCTACCCACTTAAGCCCCCATGTTGCATCACCTCTTCCTCATATCAGGGAGATCATATGATAGTTGTCTTTCTCTGCTTGACTTATTTCGCTAAGCATGATATGCTCTAATTCCATCCATGTTGTTGCAAATGGCAAGATTTCATTTCTTTTGATGGCTGCATAGTATTCCATTGTGTATATATACCACATCTTCTTGATCCATTCATCTGTTGATGGACATCTAGGTTCTTTCCATAGTTTGGCAATTGTGGACATTGCTGCTATAAACATTCGGGTGCACGTGCCCCTTTGGTTCACTACATTTGTATCTTTAGGGTAAATACCCAATAGGGCAATTGCTGGGTCATAGGGCAGTTCAATTTTCAACATTTTGAGGAACCTCCATGCTGTTTTCCAGAGTGGCTGCACCAGCTTGCATTCCCACCAACAGTGTAGGAGGGTTCCCCTTTCTCCGCATCCTCAGCAGCATCTGTCATTTCCTGACTTGTTGATTTTAACCATTCTGACTGGTGTGAGGTGATATCTCATTGTGGTTTTGATTTGTATTTCCCTGATGCCGAGTGATATGGAGCACTTTTTCATGTGTCTGTTCGCCATCTGGATGTCTTCTTTGCAGAAATGTCTGTTCATGTCCTCTGCCCATTTCTTGATTGGATTATTTGTTCTTTGGGTGTTGAGTTTGCTAAGTTCTTTATAGATTCTGGACACTAGTCCTTTATCTGATATGTTGTTTGCAAATATCTTCTCCCATTCTGTCAGTTGTCTTTTGATTTTGTTAACTGTTTCCTTTGCTGTGCAAAAGCTTTTGATCTTGATGAAATCCCAATAGTTCATTTTTGCCCTTGCTTCCCTTGCCTTTTGCGTTGTTCCTAGGAAGATGTTGCTGCGGCTGAGGTCGAAGAGGTTGCTGCCCGTGTTCTCCTCAAGGATTTTGATGGATTCCTTTCGTACATTGAGGTCCTTCATCCATTTTGAGTCTATTTTTGTGTGTGGTGTAAGGAAATGGTCCAATTTCATTTTTCTGCATGTGGCTGTCCAATTTTCCCAGCACCATTTATTGAAGAGGTTGTCTTTTTTCCATTGGACATTCTTTCCTGCTTTGTCAAAGATTAGTTGACCATAGATTTGAGGGTCTATTTCTGGGCTCTCTATTCTGTTCCATTGATCTATGTGTCTGTTTTTGTGCCAGTACCATGCTGTCTTGATGATGACAGCTTTGTAATAGAGCTTGAAGTCCGGAATTGTGATGCCACCAACGTTGGCTTTCTTTTTCAATATCCCTTTGGCTATTCGAGGTCTTTTCTGGTTCCATATAAATTTTAGCATTATTTGTTCCATTTCTTTGAAAAAGATGGATGGTACTTTGATAGGAATTGCTTTAAATGTGTAGATTGCTTTAGGTAGCATAGACATTTTCACAATATTTATTCTTCCAATCCAGGAGCATGAAACATTTTTCCATTTCTTTGTGTCTTCCTCCATTTCTTTCATGAGTACTTTATAGTTTTCTGAGTATAGATTCTGTGTCTCTTTGGTTAGGTTTATTCCTAGGTATCTTATGGTTTTGGATGCAATTGTAAATGGGATTGACTCCTTAATATCTCTTTCTTCTGTCTTGCTGTTGGTGTAGAGGAATGCAACTGATTTCTGTGCATTGATTTTATATCCTGACACTTTACTGAATTCCTGTATAAGTTCTAGCAATTTTGGAGTGGAGTCTTTTGGGTTTTCCACATATAGTATCATATCATCTGCGAAGAGTGATAATTTGACTTCTTCTTTGCCGATTTGGATGCCTTTAATTTCCTTTTGTTGTCTGATTGCTGAGGCTAGGACCTCTAGTACTATGTTGAATAGCAGTGGTGATAATGGACATCCCTGCCGTGTTCCTGACCTTAGTGGAAAAGCTTTCAGTTTTTCTCCATTGAGAATGATATTTGCGGTGGGTTTTTCATAGACGGCTTTGATGATATTGAGGTATGTGCCCTCTATCCCTACACTTTGAAGAGTTTTGATCAGGAAGGGATGCTGTACTTTGTCAAATGCTTTTTCAGCATCTATTGAGAGTATCATATGGTTCTTGTTCTTTCTTTTATTGATGTGTTGTATCACATTGACTGATTTGCGGATGTTGAACCAACCTTGCAGCCCTGGAATAAATCCCACTTGGTCATGGTGAATAATCTTTTTAATGTACTGTTGAATCCTATTGGCTAGTATTTTGTTGAGTATTTTCGCATCTGTGTTCATCAAGGATATCGGTCTATAGCTCTCTTTTTTGGTGGGATCCTTGCCTGGTTTTGGGATCAAGGTGATGCTGGCCTCATAAAATGAGTTTGGAAGTTTTCCTTCCATTTCTATTTTTTGGAACAGTTTCAGGAGAATAGGAATTAGTTCTTCTTTAAATGTTTGGTAGAATTCCCCCGGGAAGCCGTCTGGCCCTGGGCTTTTGTTTGTTTGGAGATTTTTAATGACTGTTTCAATCTCCTTACTGGTTATGGGTCTGTTGAGGCTTTCTATTTCTTCCTGGTTCAGTTGTGGTAGTTTATATGTTTCTAGGAATGCATCCATTTCTCCCAGATTGTCAAATTTATTGGCGTAGAGTTGCTCATAGTATGTTCTTATAATAGTTTGTATTTCTTTGGTGTTAGTTGTGATCTCTCCTCTTTCATTCATGATTTTATTTATTTGGGTCCTTTCTCTTTTCTTTTTGATAAGTCGGGCCAGGGGTTTATCAATTTTATTAATTCTTTCAAAGAACCAGCTGCTAGTTTCGTTTATATGTTCTATTGTTTTTTTGGTTTCTATTTCATTGATTTCTACTCTGATCTTTATGATTTCTCTTGTCCTGCTGGGCTTAGGGTTTCTTTCTTGTTCTTTCTCCAGCTCCTTTAGGTGTAGGGTTAGGCCGTGTACCTGAGACCTTTCTTGTTTCTTGAGAAAGGCTTGTACCGCTATATATTTTCCTCTCAGGACTGCCTTTGTTGTGTCCCACAGATTTTGAACCGTTGTATTTTCATTATCATTTGTTTCCATGATTTTTTTCAATTCTTCTTTAATTTCCCGGTTGACCCATTCATTCTTTAGAAGGATACTGTTTAGTCTCCATGTATTTGGGTTCTTTACAAACTTCCTTTTGTGGTTGAGTTCTAGCTTTAGAGCATTGTGGTCTGAAAATATGCAGGGAATGATCCCAATCTTTTGATACCGGTTGAGTCCTGATTTAGGACCGAGGATGTGATCTATTCTGGAGAATGTTCCATGTGCACTAGAGAAGAATGTGTATTCTGTTGCTTTGGGATGAAATATTCTGAATATATCTGTGATGTCCATCTGGTCCAGTGTGTCGTTTAAGGCCTTTATTTCCTTGCTGATCTTTTGCTTGGATGACCTGTCCATTTCAGTGAGGGGAGTGTTAAAGTCCCCTACTATTATTGTATTATTGTTGATGTGTTTCTTTGATTTTGTTATTAATTGGTTTATATAGTTGGCTGCTCCCACATTGGGGGCATAGATATTTAAAATTGTTAAATCTTCTTGTTGGACCGACCCTTTGAGTATGATATAGTGTCCTTCCTCATCTCTTATTATAGTCTTTGGCTTAAAATCTAATTGATCTGATATAAGGATTGCCACTCCTGCTTTCTTCTGATGTCCATTAGCATGGTAAATTCTTTTCCACCCCCTCACTTTAAATCTGGAGGTGTCTTTGGGCTTAAAATGTGTTTCTTGGAGGCATGATCTAGTCTTCTTGACCCCCTGTGCTGGGGATCACCGCGGACACCTCCACCATATTCTGTAGGCCAAGACAAGTGACAGGGCCAGCCCAGGTACAGGGGCTTCCAGGGAAACCGAGTTCCCTCCTTAATGGCAGCAGCTGCAAAGCGGCATCGGGAAACAAGAGGATGCCTGTGAGGGTAGAGAATCGAGGTCAGGAGTTACGAAGGCCCTGCTCAGGTTTGTACCTGGGTAAGAGTCTCCAGCCAGCAAACATCCTGAAAAGGCCTTGGCCCCCTCTGGAGGTGTCTCCAACCTCTTCCTCAGCTGGATTTGCATATTTTGATGGGTTCCCCTACTTATCATTTGTCCCAGCAGGAAGAGCCTATCTGTCTCCAGCCCCTGGAGAATGAGTAAAATCCCATGCTCTAGTCTGACCTCACCATGAGATTCCGGCAGGCAGAAACCTGACTTGCCCTAATTTCCCATAATTAACTTGTCAAGACACCTGGTCTGCCTGCTGCTCCCCTCAGGGGCTCTGGCTTTCCCCAGCGCCATCCAGTGGGTCCTCCCTGCTCTGCTCATCTCCTGGTGGCAGGGGGTTGCTCTGTTTCTGGAAGACCTACTGTGAGCCCAGCCCTGGAGTGAGTGTATCTGTGTGAAGTCATTGCTTCCCTTAAACACCCCTGCCACATGGACACTATGATTCCCATGTTACAGATGTGCCGACTGAGGCTCGGAGAGTTGGGCCAAGGACACAGAGCTGGGAAATATCAGAACTCCCGTTTATGGTTACTTGCTTACTTAGGGAGCCATACCTGGGCAGATACTAAAGAAATTGGCTTAAAGCCAGTGTAAGATCCTCTCTCTGGGGAGAGGCCTGGGGGAGGGGAGAGGACTTTGACCAAGTTGTTGTCTCCCTTCCTGCTTGTCACAATGCCTGGAACATCCCCATTAATCCTTCCTTTCAAGGACTATGCCCCCCATCCTCACCCCCACCTCAAAACTGACACCAGGCAAGAAGACCTTATTAAAATACAAATAGAGTTGACCTTGAGCTACAGGAGTTTGAACAGTGTGGGTCCACTTATGCATAGATTCTTTTTCAATAAATACAGAATAGGACTGTAAATGGATTTTCTCTTCCTTATGATTTTCTTAAGACCATTTCCTTTTTTCTAACTCATGTTATTGTAAGAATACAATATACAATACATACAATGTACAATATTGGCATCAGTTGACTGTGTTATCAGGAAAGCTTGGGGTCAACAGCAGGCTATCAGCATTTACGTTCGGGTGGAGTCAAGTTATATGTGGGTTTTTGGGGCGCCTGGGTGGCTCAGTGGGTTAAAGCATCTGCCTTTGGCTCAGGTAATCCCAGGATCTCAGGATCAAGCCCTGTATGGGGCTCTCTGCTTAGCAGGGAGCCTGCTTCCAACTCTCTCCCTCTCTGCCTCCTCTCTGCCTACTTGTGATCTCTGTCTGTCAAATAAATAAATAAAATCTTTAAAAAAAAAAAACCTTTAAAAGTTATATGTGGGTTTTTGGCTGTGCGGAGTGCCCCAAACCCTTCATTGTTCAAGGGTCACCTGTATTGTGCTCTACAATTAGGTTCCTTCCTTCAGGCCTCTTAAAATGGACTCTTTCTGAATGAGGTGTGGGAATCTCCATTTTGATAATCCTCTTGTCTAGATGATTCTGAAGCCCTTGCCACTGACGACAGTCTTTGCAGAAGAGTACTCACTGTTGTCAAGTGCAAAGGGTGCATTGTGTAAAGAAGGGGCCTCTATTTGATGAGAGAAGAGATGTCAAATGGACACAGAAAGAAGTCTGGAAGAATAGGTTAACAGTGGGCAGTCTCCCCTCCGAGTGGAATTGTAGGGCTGGATTCCGGATATCCGTCTTGCTTGATCATTGTGCACTGAGCATGTGTTTCCTTGTACTCAGAAGAGGCAACGAGGATCTTTTAATGCAAAAACCTTGAAAGACAGAGAGGGTATTAGCAGCTGGAAGGCAATGTTGAAAAAAAGATATCTGGCCCTGGCAGCCAGCTGAGAACAAAGGCTTGTGGGAAAACAGCTTTGGTATAGGCACCTAGGGGACATTGGGGGAGGTGCGAAAGTCCCAGCGGTGAGAGGCACCAGAATTCAGGCCTTTCTGTTTGCACAACCTATGATCTTGATCTCTGCGCCAGACCATTGTGGCAGATTCCAAGGGTGGACCCAATTCACCCCTCCCTGATCCTGCGTCCTTGACCATGGGACCACAGTGCTCCACCTTGCTGACTCAGCTCAACCATGTGGCCTTCTCTGGCCAGTGGGATTTTAGCACACACACATTTTGACAACTCCAGAATCCTGTACCCATACCAAAACTTGAAAATAATAGAAATAATTTATTGTACTACGTATCAGGAATTCTGCTCATGCTTTAATCCTCACAAGATAGTGCAGTGGGAATCATTATCATAGGCTTAAAAAAAAAATCCAAAAGATAATTCTACAAAAACACTATAATGCAAGTAAGAAATAAGGTCCATACTCTAAGGGTAATGTCCATACTATAGTAAAGAGCTCTCACTAATTAACAAGTGACAAAGCACCCAATACAAAAATGAGCAAAGGTGGGGCACCTGGGTGGCTCAGTGGGTTAAGCCTCTGCCTTCGGCTCAGGTCATGATCTCAGGGTCCTGGGATCAAGCCCCGCATTGGGCTCTCTGCTCAGAGGGGAGCCTGCCTCTCTCTGCCTGCCTCTCTCTCTCTGCCTGCCTCTCTGCCTATTTGTGATCTCTCTCTCTGTCCAATAAATTAAATCTTAAAGAAAAAGAAAGAAAAGTTAGCAAAGGATAAGAATTCATAGAACAAATCTCAGTGGCCAAAAAACAAATACAGGAAAAGATGCTTAAATTCTCTAGAGGTTAGGGGCACCCAGGTGGCTTAGTCGGTTAAGTGTCCGACTCGTGATTTCGGCTCACATCATATCTCATGGGTTGGGGGATCCCCATGTCCAGCTGGGTGCCAAGCCCGGGTTTGAGCTCCACATTCGGTGACAAGTCAGCTTGAGATTCTCTCTCTCTGTTGCTCCCCACTCTTGCACCTTCTCTCTCTCGCTATCTTACTCTCTCTAAAATAAATAAATTGCTGGAAAAAATTCTCTAGAGAAGAGGGGAATGCAAATTGAAGTAACAATGAAATACCACTTTGTGCCCACTGAACTGGCAAAAATGTTAAAGAGCTAGAACACCTCCTGCTGGCAAAGATGCGGGAAAGGAAACTCTCATGAATGGCTGGTGGATGATCAGAAATGGGCTTTGGAAATATCAGCTTCCCCAAGTTAAGGAAGGTAGTTAATGTCAGAGTCATCATTCAAATCTGGTGGGCTGCACTCCAAAGCTCGCGCTGTCAACCACTGAATAAATGGAAGGAACTTCATGATCTAATCTAGAGTTCTTTGGGGCTTTTTTTTTTCTTTTTAATTAAAGCAGCAGAAGCTTCTCTTCAAAGAGCATTGCACAGAAAATCCAGCTGGGGTGGGGTGGTGGTGGGCCTCCCATTCCTGGGCTCCTTCCTCATTATAGAGTCAATGAATCTCCAGAGCTCCTTGGAGAAGAGTTTGAAAATGATTGGTCAAGCTGAACCCCATTATTTTTTTTTAAAAAATATTTAATTTATTTATTTGACAGAGATCACAAATTGGCAGAGAAGCAGGCAGAGAGAGAGGAGGGAGCAGGCTCCCCGCAGAGCACAGAGCCCCATGCAGGGCTTGATCCCAGGACCCTGAGATCATGACCTAAGCTGAAAGCAGAGGCTTAACCCACTGAGCCACCCAGGTGCCCTGGAACTGCATCATTTTAAATATGGGAAAAACTACATGGACCAGAGAGGGTAGGAACGGCTCAAGGTCACACAGCTCATCATGGCAAAACTGGCACTAGGACCTGGGTCTTCCTGCCATCAGAACAGCCCTCTTTCTGCTACGTGATTCTCGAAGCACTTAATAATCCCTCCATAATCATCCTCAGAGCTGTCATTCACTGAGTATCTTCTAAGTGTCCAACAACATACATCCAAGTCTACCCCTCGGAACAACAACAGGGCAAGAGACTCAGAGGTGATAGCACATTCCCAATGTCACATACCTAGGGAGTAGCAGAGACGGGATTCGAACCCATGTCTAACCTGAATTTTAAAATGGGAGCACTCGGGATGCCTGGGTGGCTCAGTTGTTAAGCAGCTGCCTTTGGCTCCGGTCATGATCCCAGCGTCGGGGGATCCAGTCCCACATAGGGCTCCTTGCTCAGCAGGAAGCCTGCTTCTCCCTCTGCCTCTGCCTGCCACTCTGTCTCCCTGTGCTCACTCTCTCTGACAAAAAAAAAAAAAAAAGAGGGAGCACTTTCCACTGTACCAAAGGGGCCCAGGTAAAACACTTGCTGGGTGTGGAGAGTGTGGGGAATGGGAGAGGGGCTGGAGCCAAGCACCACCAAAGCAAGTGTGGCCCCGCCCCCACCCATCAGGTTGTGCTCTTCTTAAAGGATCTTTACCGTTTTCTCTTACTTTTGGTGTAAGCCTCCTATGGCCCAGCACTGCCCTCCATCCACCACCACTGGATGTTCAATATCTATCATTTGCCAACTGCTCATTCTCAGAGGCAGGCTATCTGTCACCTAGGCAGGCTGGGGGCAGAGTCCCAGGTTTATAATCTAATTCAGATGTTCCTCTGCTGATGTGTTAACCGGCTTCTCCTGTGCCTGCTTCTTTAGGAATAAATTGGGGTTCTACAATAACACTGCTGCATCGAGTAGAATGCTTGGGGATACAGACCACAGATGCCCTCACCTGTCCTGGCTAACGTGCACTGGGGAAATCTACTATCCTCCAGAACAGGAAGTCCAAGAGGGGACTTTGCAGTTATCGACTTAGCTCAGTGACAGCCGTGAGGACAGAGTTCTTCTCATCTTGCCCCTCTGCCACGGTCAGAGTTACAGTTTCGTCTCTTACCTTCTGGCCTGTAGCAAGATAATTATAAAATCGCAGCTGTCCAGGACCCTATGTGGCTCCCGCAGTTAAGGTGGGACTCCTGATCTTTGGCTCAGGTCAGGATCTCAGGGTTGTGAGATGGAGCCCTGTGTGGGCTGGGAGCTGGGCGTGGAGCCTTCTTGGGATTCTCTCCCTTCCTCTCTCCCTCGGCCCCTCCCTGATTCTCACTCTCCAAACAACAATAACAACAACAAAACAAAACAACAACAAAAACCCACCAAAAACCCAAAACCCAAAAGCCCACACAAAATAAAAAACCCTGCAGGTATCCGATCTGCACATACAGCAAGTGATGAAAGAGAGCTCCCTTCCTCTAGGACCTGCTTAGTCACGGGGGAAAGTTGCTCTAAGCCAGTGTAGACTTTCCTTCACTTCTCACTGGGCAGAACTGGGTCACATGCCAACACCCAAGCCAATGACCCGCAAAAGGGTCCCATCACTGTGATTAGATTAAACCCATCCTCTGCAGCACAGGGACTGAGGGGGAAGCCCATGATTCACCCTGAAAAGATACAGTGAATGAGGATCTGCCCCGCTAAATGGCCAGCACATGGAACTTCTGCTTCTTCAGCTCTGAATCCCCAGCCCAGGACCCTGCAGACACTCAGCAACCAATGCGTGAATGCGTGAGCCCGTGCACAAAGGAAGAATTTCTTTCCTCCCCCTGCTTGGCGTCACCCAAGTCAATCCTCTCTTGATGACCTCAATGCCCAAATGAAGCCACGAAAGATGGTGTATCTGGAACGAATTAGGAAACAATTTGAACTCTCTGGGAGGCACTACTGAAGAAATGAGTGGATCCTGGCCAGGCCTGCTGTTGTCTACATCCAAAAATACTCATTGGCTTCCCACCTGGCTCCCTTGGGCGAGGGTGGATACCCCACAACTCTCTTGTCCATTTTGATTTTGTCATCAGTGTTGTTGTTGTTGTTTTCAGTGAAGAGTTCCTAGGACTGAGGATTTTGGAAGCCTCGTTTACCAGTATGGCTAACAACCACCACCCTGTCTTCAGCAGTGAACCAACCAACATTTATAGCCAAAGGAAACCGAATGGGCAGTGTTGGGCACTGAGTATTGGAAATCTGGTGGTCATTATCCAACATGGGGGCTGTCTTGATATTTTCTCCCACCCTGGGCCCACAGTGCGGGTACGAAGGTGGCTGCCTTCCCATTCCAGCAGTCAGTTAGGCTTTGTCTGGAAATTCAGACTAGACTAGGGGCTACCTGTCAGAACCCCACCAATAGGAAACATACAGCGTCCCTATGGATGCTTCCCAATCCCTAAGAGCCCCTGGATTGGAGACCACCATGGGAAGGGGGTTGCTCACCGCTGAGAAACACAGAAGGCAGTGTGGGGTAGGTGATGGAATCATTGGCCCGCAGCCTTGCTGTGACTTTTGGCAGCTGTGGTACGGATCCAGTTCTCCACCCCACCCTCACTATAGTGCTCTGTGGCTGGAGTGAACCCCATTGCTATTGGGCTGGACCGTACGCCTTGCTTGGGCCGATGGGATATCTTGAAGCAACTGTGGATCAGTCCTGAGTTCAAGCCTTGAGCAGTGTCTGAATTTTCACTCACCCCTCTTGAAATTTCTTTGCCCACCTTTAGAAGAGCATGTCTTAGGTCTTAGGTGGCTACTTGTCCCAGAATGAAAGACAAGGGGAGCAGGCTAAACCCAACCCAAAAAGCCATCCCCAACTGATCTGTGAAACTGAGAAAAAAAGGAGATAAACACTCTTATGAATCCTATAAGACTGTTGGCCTGATGGCAGCAAAGACTAATACATAACTTTGATCATTAATCATAATAAAAATAATAGCTAATAATAAATAGAGGGCACTTACTACGTGGCAGCTTCTACTTGCTCTCATAACAGCCCCATGACATAGGAATGAGCTGCGTGTTATGGGTGAGAAACTGAAGCTCTGAGGAATTAGGGAACTGGCCCCAGGTCACACAACCAGAGACCTGCAGAGCTGGAATCTGATGGCCTCAAAGGCTGGGCTTCTCCCAATCTTCTACCCAAGCACATGATGCAAGTGTCATTTTTCTAGGGCACAAAGACTGCTGTTCTGTCATCTGAATGCAGGTGGGAAAGTAGGAGCATTTTCTGGAATGCCTCTCTCCAGAGACAATGGAGTCAAACCCAGACTTGAGGCTCTGGAAGCCTGGTGGTCCCAGGTTTGCTATCTGTGGTTCTGCAAGAACAGATGAGAGCAGGCTTGCTCCCTACTGCTAGGGTTGACATTTGATTCTCAGAAGCATTTATTGAGCACCTACTACATAGCATATAGAAATGGGGTGGTAAAACACTTGGTTTCCTTCTGCCCCTCGCTCACCCTAGACTCAGGCACCTGCAATTGTTTCGATTCAGGGCTTCATTTCACTAATTCCTGGGGTGCCCTTCTCTCTCTCCCATCTCAATGATCACACTTCTGTTCATCATGAAGGACCTCAATCAAAGGTCACCTTATGGGATGTCTCTTCCTCCTGTGACCTCTGTGTCTTCCAGGACTATTCATCTCGCCAGCTGATCTAGAGGAAGTTCTGTCTTTCCCCAAAGCTCATGAGTTTCCCAAGGATGGAGTCTGTCTCTTGCTGATTATAATCACTTTCCATCTGAACACAGAGCATGATGGGGACACTAGGTAGACGATCTGTTCAGAAATGATGCCTTTACTACCAGAGAGCACTTTTCAATTTACAAACTTCTCGTCAGCTGCAGAGTCAAGTTCAGACCCTGACTGGGACATGGGCTGTTGCTTACCTCTCTGCGGATCTGCCTGATGGTATTACTGGAGGATTCCAGGAAATCATCCACCAAAAGCAGCTAGCAGAACGGTTGGCTCATAGTTAGCCTTCCAAAAATACAGTTGACTTCCATGGCTGGTGTTTTATCATTTATTACACTAGGTTCTGGGGCAATAGATGTTGATTTTTTCCACCTCCTAGGAGTCAGAAAACTTTTTCTCTAAGGGGCCCAAAATAAATATTGCAGGCTTTGTGGGCTATACGGTGTCTGTCCCTCTACTCCTCTGTGCTTTGGTAACATGAAAGCAGCCACAGACCATGTGTAAATGAATGTGCATGGCTGTATGCTAATAAAACTTTATTTACATAAAGGGGCAGCGGGCCGGATTTGGACCAATGGCTGCAGTTTGCTGACCTTGGCCGCAGGAAATTAGAGGAAGTCAGAGATGGAATGTCCACTGTACCTATTTAAGGTTGCAGTTCTTTAACTTGGATCTCAGGATGTTAGCATCAATTGCAGAGTCACCGGGAGGAAGAACTCTGCAGAGGGGCAGGGGAGGGGGCATTCTTGGCTTGCAAAGTGGAGGACGACATCATAGGGCATCAAAGCATAGGCTTTGGATTCAGACAGACACCTGTCCAGAACCCAGCTCCATGACCTGCCATGTGTGACTTTGGGCAAGGAACCCCTCTCTGTTCAGCCTCAATTTCCTTATTTATAAAATGGAAATAATAACAACCTTCATTTCACAGGCTTTGGTGAGGATAAATCCCATCAAGCGCACAGCTACCTTGCCAGAATTTGTAGGAACATCTT
This sequence comes from Mustela nivalis, assembly GCF_964662115.1. NCBI lineage: Eukaryota > Metazoa > Chordata > Mammalia > Carnivora > Mustelidae > Mustela > Mustela nivalis. The sequence goes on from NW_028135902.1 coordinate 51,948, forward strand.
CAAAATGCTGAATGGAGCATTACCTAGACTCTGGGCAGCAAGAAGAAAAAAAAATCGAAATAGAAAATACTGACCTTCTATTAGCTTCTAGTACATGGAATTTCTCAGCAAGACCTTGTAAACCGCTTAACTTTCGGCAAGGCTGACATTTGGGGGATGATAAACTCAGGTCTTGCTCATAGCCAAGAAGCTTTTTAAAAGAGGACACCAAAGGTCTCAGTGTGGCAATTCCACACCTCTAATCTCGCCCCCAGCAGGTTCAGGCAGAGGATGGGGTCCTGCATGTCTGGGGCTCCAAGACCCACCTTCACCAGGTTCTGGGCACGCTGCCCTCCCCCCTCCCTTGCCCAGTGTAGTGGGCGACGCAGGCGGGAGTCCCAAGGGTGGATACAGTTCTCCTGACAATCCAAAGCGGAGGGAAATTCAGGGAAAAAACACGGCTTAACACTGGCAAGCAAGAAGATTAAAAAAGACTTCAGAGGGTAAAGAGAAGCTACAAACCCCGATCTGTCGTCTACTTCTGTATCAGAATGCTGGGTTTTCTCTTGATTCCAATAAGCTCTTTAAAAAATTCATGAGGTTTTTGTTTCTCTGCTTATTCATTCTAGTCCCCAGGATAAACTCATGAAAAGCGGCTTCTCGTCGTGGGCATCCTGGGGGAAGGTATCATTTGTACAGTTCAGGCTAATAAATTACATAGTGTCAACATCGTCCATCACGAATGTCCCACGGCAATCCCAGGCCCTGTTAATGAGGGGTGGCCAGAGTAAGTAAGCTTTCTCAGGCTTCCTCCTCCTTTCTTTGTTTCCTTGCCTTCCATGTCTTAGGGGCTTCCTGGTGCCCGGCACTGGGGACACAGAAGTAAAAAGGCTATGGAGGGTCACGGTGAGGTGGGAGACAGGAGGATTCAATGGAGAGTCCTTTAAGGCAGTGTGCCAGGTGCAGAAATAGAGAGAGGCAGGGAGGCATCCTCAAGCATCATTTACAAAGTGCTTGCTGTATACTCACAGCTGCTCTGGGGAAGAGGGGAGGGCAGGAAGCAAACTATTAATCCATGCAAAACATCTACCTCATGCCTCCCACTGCCCCCACTTATATTGGACCCAGGAGCCGCAGATAGGGCTGACTGGAAAAAGCTGAAACTTTCACCCACAAGGATGCAAAAACTAGAAAAGACCTGATGTTCAACAATAGGGAGCCAGTTATGTAAATGAGGTTACTTAGGGACACATCAGGGAGCCATTAAAGTCATAAGGAAGAAGGTTGAGTTGAACAGAACACCAAAGAAATGCTTAGAAAATAACCCCAGGAGGGGTGCCTGGGTGGTGCAGTGAGCTAAGCATCTGACTCTTGGTTTCAGCTTGAGTCTGTGATCTCAGGGTCAGGAGATGGAGCCAGCATTTGGCTGCCTGGTCAGTGTGGCATCTGCTTGAGATTCTCCCTCCATTTCCCTCTGCCCCTCCTGCTCATGCGCCTGTGCTCTCTCTCTTTAAAATAAATACATCTGTGGCGCCTGGGTAGCTCAGTGGGTTAAAGCCTCTGCCTTTGGCTCAGGTCATGGTCCCAGAGTCCTGGGATGCATCAGGCTCTCTGCTCAGCAGGGAGCCTGCTTTCCTTTCTCTCTCTGCCTGCCTCTCTGCCTGCTTGTGATCTCCGTCTGTCAAATAAATAAATAAATAAATAAATAAATAAATAAATAAATAAATAAAATCTTTAAAATAAAATAAATACATCTTAAAACAACAACAATAACCAACCAACCAACCAAACAAACAAAATACTCCAGGAATGGAAGGTGGATAATCTGTATTTTACCAGAGGAGATCATGGGGAAAAAAAAAGTTCACAACGACCTGGCTGTCCAGGAGAACTGAATCTGGAGGGATAGTATTCTGGTTATTGGGTTAGCTGCTGATGGAAGGATCTAGATCTTTGAAGAGCAGGGTCTCTGATATCGATGTTCGTATCTATAACTATTCCTACATTCCTGTATCTCTATTTGTACCTGTACCTATATATGCACATATATCTCTAGCTCTATATGTCAGCATCAATATACCCATCTATAGATTTGTGACTGGGTCCCAGACTCACTGCCTGGTTGAGGGCACATGATAAACGGAAGAGAGAAGAAAAGATGTCTCTGCCATTCGCTCCTGCATGCGGGGCCGTGCACAGTATCTTGCATACCGAGGCCAAAGGATCAATACTGGAAGCAGGAGGGAGGGCAGGATGAGCTGGAAGGGAGGACAGGAGGCAAGAGAGAAGAAAGGAAGTAAATGAGAGAAAGAGAAAAAAGGAAAGACAAAGAAAGCGGTAGCAAGGAAGGGAAAGAGAAGAATGACTCTGCTGCTCAGTCGCATCTATTCAAGAAGACGCCTCAGCCAGGACCCAGCTAGGATGGGACACCCACACAACTAAGTCCCTTAAGAAGCTGCTGTTCTTGATGGACCCAGAGCCGGACCTCCTGGAAGCTGCAGCCAGGGGACTCCCTGGGACTGTCTTGGGTCTCAGGCTGGCTCATGGCAAGGAGCTCAGGGCAGAGCTCCTTGGCCACTCTGTGGCCAGTCTCTGCCTGTCAAATCCCAAAGCCCACCTGGACCTGGCAAGGACCAAAATTTTCCTGTAGGTCTAATGGGGGACAGAGAATGGAGATTACAGAGCACATCTGTGAGCACAGCTTTTTTTTTTTTTTAATTTATTTTTTATTTATTTTCAGCATAACAGTATTCATTATTTTTTCACCACACCCAGTGCACCATGCAATCCATGTCCTCTATAATACCCACCTCCTGGTACCCCGACCTCTCACCCCCTGAAGTGGCGGGGTGGGAGGTTGGGGTGAGCAAAGCTTTTTAAACTCCCCTTCTGGTTCTCTGTCTTCACCAGATTTGCATTTTACTTTTGGCAACTGCTGTCCTCTCTGCCAGCATTGTCCACTCAGGCTGGTTTCTCTCTGCACCTTGCTTCTCGAAACCTCCTGCTTGCATACCCACTAGCAATAAGGACCAAGCTCCAGCCTCTAGCTGTGCCCACCCTGTGCAGCTTCCCCAGCCTGCCCCAGTTTCTTCTTCAGGGCCCCCAAGTCACTCACGTGTTTTTTCCATCTAGTATCATATGGGAATATGGTGAGTGACATACTCTTTGGTGAACAAGACAGGCTGGAAATTCTGACTTAATCTTCTCCGGCCGGATGACCTCAGACACGTGACCCGTCTGTTTTTGCCTCTGGATCCATTTTTCCACTTATAAAATGAGGATAGCATGAGCACATGCCCATTCAGATTGCTGGGAGTGTTCAGAGAGTTGATGCATGAAAAATTTTGGAGTGTGGAGAGTGTGCAGTAACCATTGGCCATCAGTACTATGGTTTGTCCACTGGAAAATTCTGTGAGGTCAGGAGGATAAAGACTATGGTTCCAATTTTCTTTCTTTTTTTTTCTTAAAAGATATCTTTATTTTAAAAAGAGAAAGAGCGTGAACAGGAGGGGCAGAAAGAGAGGGAGTGGGAACAGAGCCTGATGGGGCTTGATCTCAGGACCCTGAGATCACGACCTGAGCTGAATATGGTTCTAATTTTCTAAAGAACAAGCCAAGGACCAGAGTGGTGAGTTGACATGCATGTGGTTGCACAGGATAATCAGCTAAGCCAGAAGTCAAACCTGATTCCTTGAGCCCGAGTTTTCAGATTCCAGCTCAGCTCCTTGAAGTCAAGCCCCAGGAGGCACGGGCTAGGGAGTGAGTGGGTCCCCATGGCTTGGACCCTGGTTAATCATTCGGAGGAGAGGAGGTTCTCCTTCCTGACTTTAGTTTTCAGCCTTGGCGTGAAATTATGATATGTAGGACATGGGATTGTGCTGCCTTTTAGTACCTGACAATTAAATTTCTTCCAGGCACATCTCCAGAAGGCCCATTTGGCCATTCTCAGCAGAATTGGAATGACCTATTCTAGTCCTTCTGCTTGGGACAAGAAGTTTGGTGCCCTCACGAGCTGTTTCTAATTGCAGCCATTCAAGAATTTCCTTAATTTTTTTTTTTTTTAATTTTAAAGTAATCTCTATACTTAATGTGGGCTCGAACCCACAATCCCAATATCAAGAGTCACATGCTCCACTGACTGAGCCAGTAGGCGCCCCAAGGATTTCCTATATCATTTCTAGTTAGACTGCATGGTGTCCCTCTTTGGAGTACTGTCAACCCCACATTCAAGCAGAGAATTCAAAGGTCATCCCTGACACCCTGCTAGTGTCAGGATTCCCTCTCCCCCATCTGTTATCACCACACTTGGTACTTCAGAGTACAGGGTGGTAGTTAGGAAATTCTGGAATTAGACAGATGCTAGTCCAAAGCTCAGTTGTGACACTGAGTCTGAATTTGGGTAAATTATTTAGCCCCTCTGAGTCTCCATTTCTTCATCTGTCAAGTAGATATTTGGATAATGGAAAGCAGACAAATAATACTTCATAGGGCTGTAGTAATTCAGTGAGATGTATTCACTAGCTATGGTTATAACAATGCCACATAACAAATACCCCTAAAATCCTGGTGTCACATGACCATCAGCAATCCACAGAAGAAGAAATAGAAGTAGCCAGCACATTCATGCGAAGGCTTCACTGCAATAGGAAACAAAGAAAGTTAACTAAAGAAAACCCAAGAGGTGCCTGGATGGCTCAGGTGGTTGAGCATCCAACTCTTGATTCTGGCTCAAGTCCTGATCTCGGGGTCATGGCATCAAGCCCCAGGTCAAGCTCCATGCTCAGCATGGAGTCTGCTTGGGTTCCTCTCACTCCCTCTCCTTCTCTCCCCCACGCTCTTAAATGAATAAACAAAATCTTAAAAAAATAAAATAAAAAAGAAAACCCAAGATACTATTCTTCATCTATGCCTAATTGGTAATTTTTAGAACTTTTAGATTGATTTACTTTTTAGAACAGTTTCAGACTGACAGAAAATTGGAGAAGACAGTATAGAGTTCCCATATATCCCCAGTTTTGCCTATTAGTATCATCTTACTTACATCTTACTTACATTTGAGATGCTGTTGATACACAAGTATTAACTAGAGTTCATATTATATTCAAATTTCCTTACTTGTCACCTAACATTCCTTTTTGAATTCAGAATCCCACCCAAGATAACACATTATGTATATTTGCCATGTGTCTTTAGGTTTCACAGACTTTCCTCATTTTTTTTTTTAAAGATTTTATTTGTTGGGGTGCCTGGGTGGCTCAGTGGGTTAAAGCCAGTGGGTTAAATAAATAAATAATATCTTTTTCTTTTTTTTTTTTAAAGATTTATTTATTTATTATAATAAATAATCTTTTTCTTTTTTTTTAGATTTATTTATTTATTTATTTGACAAAAGGAGATCACAAGTAGGCAGAGAGGCGGGGAAGCAGGCTTCCCGCTGAGCAGAAAGCCTGATACAGGGCTCGATCCCAGGACTCTGGGATCATGACCTGAGCCGAAGGCAGAGGCTTTAACCCACTAAGCCACCCATAGTGCCCCGACTTTACTCATTTTTGATGACCTTGAGAATTTTGAGGCGTACTGCTTAGGTATTTTGTAGAATGTCTCTATTAGTACCAAATAATTTATTTTAAAGTTTTTATTTTTTATTTATTTTCTTGTTTATTTATTTATGTAATCTCTACCCCCAACATGGGGATTGAACTCACAAACCCAAGGTCAAGAATTGCATGCTTTTCCAACTGAGCCGGACTGAGCCGGGCAAGTGCCCTGTCTGATTTTTTTTTTTTTTTAAGATTCTATTTATTTGAGAGAGAAAGAGTGAGTGAGCAAGAGAGAGCATGAACTGGGGTGGGGGAAGGAAAGGCAGAAGGATGGGGAAGAAACAAGTTCCCTTTGAACAAAAAGCCTGAATGGGGCCCGATCTCAGGCCCCTGAGATGGTGACCTGAGCTGAAGGCAGATGCGTAACTGACTGAGCCACCCAGGTGCCCTTGTTTTTTGTTTTATTTGTTGTTGTTGTTTTGTTTTGTTTTGAATGAATTGACTGGGGTTGTAGTTTTTTGGGAGGAAAACCAGAGAGATAAAATGCAATTTTCATCACATCATATCAACGGTATGTAATATTAACATGACATAGGACCCCTGATAATGGCCTTGATGATCTATCTGGTGAGGTAATGTCTGTCAGGTTTCTCCACTGTCAAGGTACACTTTTGCCCCCTTGCCACACTGAGCACTTTGGAGGGAAGTCCATGCATAGACCCTCTTCAAGGGCAGAATGCTTACATTAATTCTTTGTAATTCTTCTGCATGGGATATTTGTCTTTTCTTCTCATTTATTAAGTTACTTAATCATTTAGTTATATGAGTATGGACTCATGGCTGTTTGTTTTATACACTGAGTTATAATCCAATAATTCTTTATTTTTCTTGCTCAAATTGTTCCAGCTTGGGCCACTGGGAGCTTTTCAGTTGCCTTCTATGTTCCTTTGATAAACTCTAATCAACTTCTTTCTTTCTTTGTTTCTTTCTTTCTTTCTTTCTTTCTTTCTTTCTTTCTTTCTTTCTTTTTTTTTGGAGCATTCTTACAATTTGATAGTAGAAGATGCTTCAGGCTCATCTTGTGTGTTTATGGTTCTGGTCACTGAGTTGGCTATTTTTTCCAGGGATCCCTGGTTCTTTTTATGGGGGAATGGTGTTACAATCCAAGACATGGCCATTGAATATTCTTGTTGCTCTTGGGGTATTATTGCTTCTAGGCCTACTCAGTGGACAGAGCAAGGAAATGTAGGCTACTATACTAACCTATGTTTGTAAATAAGTGTGGATATAAGTACTTCTATATGTGCCAAGAGGTACATATATTAAACTACACATGAGTTCATACTGATGTCTCCAGGTCTAATCCATTACCCCACGAATCATTCAGCCTCCTCTTGCACATTTTATACTCCAGCAATGGGAAGCCTGGCTCCCACCACACACCATCCGTTTACAGAATTCTTCAATTCCAGAATACACATACAGTGGTCTCAGAATCATTACCCTGGACCCCACGGACATCAACTTTACCAACTAGAGTACAGTGTTTGTGTGCTGTTCCTTTTGCCTTTAGTCTTAGAGACTGCACATTTCCAAAGTTACTTAGATCGGCACATTTTCCTCCTACCCCCTTTAGTGTTGTTGTTCTGTATATTTGTAATACATGTAGATTCTTCATCACAGTCCTCACAAAACATGGGAGCTGGTGTGGACCTTCATGAGGATGCAGGGCAAGTACAAGGCAACGTCAAGTGAGACTAATGCATTTGGCACGGAAATTAGCTGCAGTGTCTCACATCAACTCCTCTCTCATATTACAGAATTTACCAGGCATCATTTAATTATTTATTTATTTTTTGAGAGAGAGAGAGAGAGAGAGAGAGAGAAAGAGAATCTCATACAGGGGCTTGATCTCACAACCTTGAGATCATGACCTGAGCCAAAATCAAGTGTTGGACACTTAACCAACCAAGCCACCCAGACACCCCAGATAATTTATTCCTTCCTCACAATCATCCATGTCCTGGGGATCCAAGGTATATCAGACACGGGTCTAGGTAAGTTTAGGAAGGCACAGAAGGCATGGGCGTAGCTCACATTAAAACCAGGCAGACAATGAAACACAACATGAGAGAGCAGTTCAGAAAACAAAGCCTTCACTTCCAGGAGGGTTTGGAACCCACAGGAAGATCTGGGAAATTTGTGCAAGATGATGTCCAGGAAACTGAAAGGGAAGAGACTACTTGGAGGGGAAAAACATGGGGTGGAGAAAAGTCAGCAGTCCTGTGAATGGTGGCTAGTTTCCTGAGATCCTTTTGTTTCACTTTTCAAATCAGAAACAGCTTTGTCACTTCTATGCCTAGAAAAGGATGTCAAGACATCGGGCTCATAGAAGAACAAACAAACAAATACAAAATGGCTGCCTATATTCCACTGCAGGACAAAAGCAAAGGTTACTCCATCAGTCTCACTGGTCAGACATTTAGTTTCTTTTCAAACTTTCACTGTTATAACAGACCCTATAATAAAAATATATATTTGCACTTGTCCAGGTTTTGCCTTAGGATAAATCCCTATTGGTGAAGTAGTTAGGTCAAAGAGTGTGTGCATTCTAAGTTTTCAATATAGACTGAAAAATTTCCCTACGTGCACCAGTTTACACATTAAGACACATGAGAGGCCACAGCTGTATTATTGATAGTAATTTCCTGATGTCATTCTTTGTAATCTGCTGGCTCTGGGTGGCAATGCCACAGGATATCATGAGTGACATGATACCAACTTGGCTGTCACCATTCCCCTTCATCTTCCTCCCCACATTGAGTTCTGCGGCTCAGACAAAAACTTCCAAAATCCCCCACAAGCCACATTTGGAAATGTCTCCAGACTTTTTCTGTCTTCCCCACTGACAGCTTGAAAGCAGACAGCTTAGCAGTTCAGCCTGAAAGCAGTATGTTCATTTTCTCTTGCAGGTTGGGTACAGAAAAACTGAACTAGAGGCACGGAGGCCTGTGCTGTGATGGAGGGATGACCTAGTCTTTAAAAATATTTCATTGACGTGCCTGGTGTGAACCAGGATTTCTGCAGCTACAGCCCTGGGGTCCCTTCATGCAGATAGATCACTTGAGGCCCACAGGACAGAGCTCTGCAGAGAGAATTCCCATCACTCTGGACACACACATCACGTCCCAGCCCCTTGGAACCGATATTTCCGTAACTGGGGATGGCAAGCTGGTGGGCAGCCCTGGAATCTTGAGAGAAGGGGCTCGAGGTGGGGTTTAACCAAGACCACTTGTCTCATCTCTAGTTCCAAATCTCCCTATGCTTTGAGTAAAGCAGGGTCATGAAGGAGGAAAAGTGAAGCCCAGAGAAGGGGAGACATTTGCCTGGGACCACACAGCAAGTCAGCCTGCCTAAAAAGCTTTCTGAGCCTGCGTCCTTATCAGACCTGGCTGCCTCCCACGTGGCAGACCCCTAGAAGCATTCTAGATCTCGGTACATGGTGAGACTTGTGCAGCAGCTTGTTTATAAGGCTGCATTACTGAGCTTTTAAAAGTCCAGATGGTTCCAGTTGTGGGGATCTACAGGCCATGAAACTGTCACGCTCACAATGCAGTGTCTCTCGCTCGAGGTAATGATGTCATCTGTTTGCAGAAAAAGGCCCCTGGTCCAGGCTGTCATGAGAGCTGTCGCAGCATGGAGCCGCAGCCGGGGTATGGAGGGCATGTGATGGGTCTGTGCAGAGTCACTCTGCTGGGTCTGCGCTGCGTCCTCCTGCACAACAAGGGCCTGATGTGCTTGGGGAGAGCGGGAATCAGGTACGCGCGCCTCATTCTTTTCCTACGTCTTGTCCCTGAGCAGAACTGCAGCCAATGCTCCTGGCCCTTTCCCAGCGCTGCAGGAATGCCCTCCTCTACTTTTGCCTTCAAAACCAGCTTAGGAGGCACCTGGCTGGCTCAGTGGTTGAGCCTCTGACTCTTGATTTTGGCTCAGGTCATGATCTCACCAGTCCTGGAATCGAGCACTGTGTACAGTCCAGTGCTCAGTGGGCTCATCTCTCCCTCTGCCTCTCCCTGACTTATGCAGTCTCTCTCTTTCTAAAATAAATAAATCTTTATTTTTTCTTTGTTTAAAAAAGATTTTATTTATCCACTTGAAACAGAGAAATACACAGAGAAGGAGAGAGAGAGACCATGAGCAGGGGGAACAGTAGAGGGAGAAACAGACTCCCTGCTGAGCTGGGAGCCTGATGAGGATGGATGAATGACTGGATGGATGGGTGGAAGCCCAGGACCAGTAGGAGATCATGACCTGAGCCCAAGACAGATGCTTAATCATCTGAGCAACCCAGGCGTCCTAAAAAAAAAAAAAAAAAAAAAAAAAAATCAATCTTTAAACAAACAGACTAACAAACAGATAGACAAGCAAACAAAGAAACCAGCTTAGAACTGTGGGTACCAATCCTGCATATGGGGTTTTCTGTCTGATCCAGGACAGGCCATTTCACCCGTCTCATCACATATTTCCTCATCTCTAAGTCGGTGTCAGTAAAAGATCCAGCTCCACAGGTTGTTGCAAAGATTAAGCAAAATAATTTTGAGGAGGGTGAGGGTCTCCTCAAAATGGGAATAAACCTAATCTTAAATGTAGGGTGTGAAAAAGTGACATCATGTTTCCATTCCAGTTGATCCGCCAAGACCCGCGCACCTGGGACCTCCAAAGTCTTCCTCTTAAACGTCCCAGCTGCACCCTTACCACGCTGACTTTTCTTGGGTGGTTCGTGGATCCCAGGGCTGGACATCACAGGGAGAGGCTTCCATAGCAGAGAGTGACTTGCCTCATGTGCCAGAGGACCACCCGGCCCCCAGCGACCAAGCTGAGCTCCCAGATCGCAGCACTCAGCCTCACACTTTTTAGTCCCATTCCCCTTGCCAAGTACCTGGAGTAAATTCTGTAAGGTCAGGAACCCTGTTTGTCTTATTTATATCACTGTGTGGCCAGCATCCAGAACAAGGACTTGGCACACAGTCTCCATTATACGTTGAAGGGATGAACGGGTGGATGGATGGATGGATGGATGGATAGGTGGATGGATGGATGGACGGATGGATGGATAGGTGGATGGATGGACGAATGGATGGATGGATGGATGGATGGATGGATGGATGGATAGGTGGATGGATGGATGGATGGATAGGTGGATGGATGGACGGATGGATGGATGGATGGATGGACAGATGGATGGATGGATGGATGGATAGGTGGATGGATGGACGAATGGATGGATGGATGGATGGATGGATGGATGGATGGATGGATGGATAGGTGGATGGATGGACGGATGGATGGATGGATGGATGGATAGGTGGATATATGGATGAATGACTGGATGGATGGGGGGAAGCCCGGCAAGCATGGGAGGAAAGAAAGAAGGAAGCAGAGAAGGAAGGAGGGAAAGAAGTAAAGATGACTGGACGGACATACAAGGTGTGAAATATCAGCCCCAATTCATGCCTAAAAACACTTCATAAGTGACCACTTTTAGTGATTTAGCATTTTAGACCATTTAAAACATATATATATTTTTAAATAGAAAAAGTAGGTCAATATCTTTCAAATCATAGTCTAGGAACTTGCTGACTCTGCATGAATTTGCCAGCTTCTCGCTGCCTTACATAATGATCACAATTACACAGGTAAATATGTTTAGAAAACATAGTCTCTATCACATGGATCTGATTTCTGTGCATGCCTCTGGGAAAAAGGTCAAAGGATACCAGAACAGGAATGAAAGCAAACATTTACTGAGTGCCTACTAGGCATCAAATTGGTTTATCAAAATACTACCCCATCAGAGCCTTTCAATTCTGCATGGAGAATAATTTCATGCCTGTTTCTCAGGTGAGGGAACCCAGATGACATGAGGTTTTAGGGCCTGTGGGAGACCACACAGCTGGTAAATGGCAGAGCTGGCTTTGAATTCAGCTTTGCTCAGTCCCACATGGCCTGCCTGGGAAGAGGAAGAGGGCCTTCTGGAAAGGCAGGAATGGGATGGGTTGACCACTGTCTCAGGACAGTGCTTAGCTGTGCTGGCTCATTAATTTCACAGCAATCCTGTAGGAAGGGAACCGTTAGCATCCCCATCTCGCAGGTGAGGAAACTGAGTTTCAGAGCTGAACATCACTTCTGAAGTCCTTGATTTAATCCTCAAGAAAGGTTTTCAAGGTCAATCAGATTTCATGGCAATATGGCCCCAGTGAAGGCAGACAATGGGCTTGGGGCCCCATGGGCTCGCTCAGTGCCCTAAATTCCTTCATTACACTCTCCTCAGAGTCACGGTGTGTTGATTCTGGTTAAAATGCAAATCGTACCTGGAGGGATAACACAGAAAGCCATTATTGGCCTGGAATAAAGCCAGGTCACATTTGTGTCCAAATTCCATTTTCAATACCTTTGGGTTTCTTTCTAATAACTTTAATTTTTTTTCCCTAAGTAATTCATGTTCATTGTAGAATTTTAGAAAATGCAGAGAGGTTAAAAAAAAAAGAATAAAGAAAAAAATTGCTCATAATCCCTGTGAGGCAGCCATTTCTTTCCATATTATCTAGTAGCGGTGCTCAAATTTAAAACTATACATTTCTCACTCTCCACACAGCTAATTACCGGCTGATGCCATCTCCACGCTGGTTAGAGGGTGGATGGGGAGAAGCATGTGATCCAGAAATGACCAATCCAAGCACCCGAGCCCTGTCCACAGTGATTGGTTCATGAAAGGAAGACTAATCAAACCCAGGCATAAGCCAATTAGAGTTCTGCCCAGACTTTTCCCTGGATTCCAGATTCCCTGGAATCAGTGAGAGAGTGGTGCTTTTTTTTTTTTTTTTTCAATTGTCCTAAGTTGCAAAGAGGCTGGGACCCGAGATGTCCACTCTTGCCTCAGTCTGTGGAGAGTTTGCCAAAGAATAAAGCCAACTCCACAGAAAATAGGATATCTGAGACACATGGAGAGAGAGAGAGACTGCTGACATTGTCTGAGTACCTGGCTCCAACTACACCTGAAGCCAGTATTTTAATAGAGTTTTTAGTTATTAAATTGAACCATATCCAGCTCCAATATTTGGCAATTTTTGATCCCAAAAAGACAAGTTCATATCATTCCACTAAATACATGAGACAACAAATCCCCTTTGCTACTTTGGTAAGTTTAAATTGAGTTTCTGATTCTTGCAACTGAAAGAATGCTGTCCAATATACCTGTCATCCAAAGAAAATCAATATTCACATTTCGGTCTCTCTCTTCCCATACTTACTTCTTTGTGTGCCTATATCTGTATATGTTTGTGTAATAGAGTATAGCCCAGTTTAATATAATATAATAAACATGTGATACTTTATTTTTATTTTTTCTTAAGATTTATTTTTTTATTGGGCGGAAGGGGCAGAGGAAGAGAGAGAATCCTGAAGCAGACTCCCTGCTAAGAAGGATTCCAACACAGGGTTCAATCCTAGGACCCCAAGGTCATGACCTGAGCCAAAATCAAGAATTGAACCCTTAACTGACTGAGCCACCAAGGTGCCCTAATTTGTGACATTTTAATTTAACTTAACTTTAAGTTAATTTAACTCATTATCTGTATAAATTCGTTGTTCAGTAACTGCCTTCTCCTACAGACTGAAAGTTAATGTCTGCTGTCCTTCACAGAGAACACAGAGGCAGGACTATACTAGCTGCTCAGTAAACATTCGTTGACTATATCAATATAGGTATATGCTAAAAAGTGGAATCCAGCACACAGAAGTGATTTGGAGACAAGCCAGTCTGCAGCCAGGTACCTACATCTATTCCATAAAAGTGAGATACACTGTCCCATTAGAGTCGGGTCCACATGCCCAGCAAATCAGTGAAAACTGAACACTTGCATTAAAATTTAAATGGTAAGCCAGCTAAACCTAGCAGGTTAGAAAGAAGACCAGCACCTGCTGAGGAAAATACGTTGTTCAACTTATCAGCCTTTTTAAAAAAAAGATTTTATCACAGGCGTGTGACTCATTACTGCCTCCTCCAGGTGGCATAGGGAAATGCAGGGGAAGAAATGGAATGTAGTTGGTCAAGCCATTAGTCCTGCTACTGCAAGCATCATAGGCTCAGTGATGACCAGAACATGGAGGTGTGCTCTCTCATTGTTGCTGTAGTTCTTGTGACCACTGTATTGTATCCAATATTCCCATCATCAGCACTAAGAGTGGCTGGTGGGAACAGCCAGGCAAGATGCTAAGAGGTTCTTAAGTGTTATCTCATTTCTTATAATATCCTAGGAAATGGATACTTTTAGGGATCCATGTTACAGATCAGGAAGCGGAGTCTCAGCCAGATGAAGACTTTTGCCCAAGGACACATAGTTTGGTAAGGGGCAGAGCTAGGACTTGAACCCAAGGTCTTCTGGCCCTTCCTGCTCTGTTGATTTTCTAGATGATCTAATCGACCCTTGCCATTGTACATGTGAGGACCACAAGGCTCTGAGCAGCAACCCCCCACCCCCAGTTCTGAAGTTGTAGAGGATCCCAAATACCTATTAGGACCTTTACCTGTTTATACTTCCATTTGGTTTTTCAGAAATGATCCTAAGTAGAGGATGGGAGGGGTCCTGATGTGGTGAGGCCCATGTGGGATCGAGCAGAAGATACTGACTAATGTTTGCATTCTCGGCAAGTACTGACTGGGAGGGTGGCCGGGGCCATCAGTGAAGTCCACATGTTGGAGGCTGGGGGTACATGTGATATTGCTCACCATCGGGCCATCTGTGGTGACAGCAAGCTGAGTCCCTCCAAGCGTCGGCCCCTAAATCAATGGATGAGTAAAGCGTGGTGGACACACACACAAGGGAGTGCCATATGGCAGGCCTAGATGCGGGCATGGCAGTGTGGGTGAGTCTTAAAGTCACAGTACCATGAAGACAAGGAGTAACAGGATGCAGCCCACAGCACAGTACCTTTTAGGTAAATAAAAAATACATGCACACAAAACATGTTTTCCAGGAACAGGTACAAATAAAAGGACATCAAACAGGTCAGACTGGCTGCCTGTGGGGTGCACATGGGAGGGATGGATAAGAGTGGGGCATGAGGATCAATGGAAATGAAGGAACAAATAAACAAATGAATGACACATGGGAGATGCTTGCAGACAATAGTGTGAACGTGTCATAAGCCAAGAAACATACATGCCTCGACCTCAGCCCGCGATATTAAAAAAATAATAAAACTCAAAACAAAATCACCCTACCAGGCTCATGAGCAAAATAAAGTCACAGTGGAAGGAGCCCAGCATTTCTAAGACACGTAAATTATATCAGGTGCTGTGCTAGGGGTGTGTTATCTCATTTGCTCTTCAACTGAATATGGGAGGGAAGTACTGTCTGTTTTATAGATGGGGAAGGTTGAAGAGAGAGGAGAAGCAAGTTGTGTATTCACTGGAAGAAGGTGTTTCTCACCTGGGTTGTCCAAATCCAAAGCCATTGGTTTTTGGATGGCCCTGGGGATTCCACACCCTGCATGGTTCACTTTCTGGGAAGGGAGCAGAAAGACATTCTCAGATTAGCTTCAGAGAAAAACTGACAAGTCTATAGGATGGCCCCATTAAAAAAAAAAAAAAAAAAGCATCATGTGACATAGCACAGAAAATGAGCTGTAAGGATCTGAGTCCAGGTGCTAGCAGCACCTGGGAGCAGGGAGGAGTCTTTGCTGGTGGCCCCTTGTTTTTAGCACACCCAGCTGGGCTGACCCACAAGAGGGCTTAATATACTTTCACACGTGGTTCTTTAGATGGGAAGTACAGGCTTTTCTCTAAACCTTTATGTATCATCTGTATGTGTTAGAAGAGCATAAATGGCTTTTGTAATCAAAAAGGAATGAGAAAGTATTTTCTGTTGGAAGGAAAATGTTTGTTTACTATGAATGGGCAGAGGAAATCTGAAGCCATCACCGTCTGACATTCCTGTCTCCCAGGGTAATGATTACCTGTTTATTTGCAGGGACTCCGACCATCCTTAGAACCCACTGGGAGCATGGTTCAGGGCAGAGGGCTCCAAAGGAAAAAAGCAGCTTTTTCCTAGTGTGATGCTGCGCATTTTCTTTGACAATGAAACCTCTGTTTGCACACCTGCAAAATGGGCATGATGCCAACTATGACATCAAGACAAAATGAGAGACTGCATGGGAGGGGTTTAGTACTAAGCTTAGCACAGAGCAGGGGCTCAACACAAAATAACCTTTTTTTTTTAAGGACTTATTTTAAAGTAATCTCTACACCCAACATGGGACTTGAACTCACGACCCCAAGAACAAGCGTTGCCTGCTCTTCTGACTGAGCCAGCCAGGTGCCCCCTTAACAGGTAATCATCTTTTGATGGTGACAGAGGGCCTCAGCTGGCAGAAACAGTGGGGACAGAGGTACTCAGCACAACTGTGCCAGTCCTGTCAGGCTCTTCGTTCAGATTTCTACTTTGAAGGATTCAAAGCCCGAGTGGCTGATTCCTTGTCCTCCCTCAGCCTCCTGGAAAGTAATGCCAGGGAAGCCTTAATTCCTGGATAAAAAGACAATGAAGTATCATTTGGGCCAATTTCGTCAGTGGAGCACTCTGGGTGCTCAGGAAAAACTAGAGAATTCCAGCACAGCCCACAGCTTCCAGGCCAGGGACCTGGACCAAGTGATTAGAGGTGAAGAGATGAGAGTCTAGAAGCAGAGAGAGTAGGTGTTGCCTGAGGATGTGACGAACTGTACCCAGACCGAAGCCTGGGAATTAACGGACCCCACACACATCTCTGAGGTTCTGGCAGTAGTTTCTGAGGAAACACACACACACACCAGCTCAGGGAACTGTATTTAGAATTTTCTTTCACCTCAATCACATCAGAAATGATACCGCAGATTGTCCTACCACAATTCACCATCGCTTTCATTCTTGCCTTTAAAGTAATAGGAATATCTCTACCATATTGAGTGAATTCTATTAGCCAGACACTGTGCTGACATCTTTACAGAAATTAGCTTATTTAATCCTCTGAACACCAGGTAGCAATTAGGATTCCGATGGATTGTAAGGACCAGAAATAAAATAACTGTGGCTTAAGA
This sequence comes from Mustela nivalis, assembly GCF_964662115.1. Lineage (NCBI taxonomy): Eukaryota > Metazoa > Chordata > Mammalia > Carnivora > Mustelidae > Mustela > Mustela nivalis. The sequence continues at coordinate 68,598 of NW_028135902.1, forward strand.
AAGAAAGCTCATTTTTCTCTCGTGCTAAATGAATTCAGAAGTAGTTGGTTCAGAACAGATGTCAATGACTGGATTTTCGTAATTCTTGAGGCTCTGTCATCCTCACCATGTGGCTTTCTCCCCATGGTCCAAAATGGCTGCTTGAGCTCCTGCATCAGAACTACATTCCAGTCAGCAAGCAGGAGGAAGGCACAAAGAAAGTCTCACTTCTCCCTCTTAGGGTTCTTCTAGTCAGGTGCATTTGATGTCTGTTTTTTATATCTCCCCAGCCAGAATTACTCCCATGACTACCCTCCCCAGCCAGAATTACTCCCATGACTACCCTTAGCATAGAGAGTGATGAAAAATAAGGCTTTCACTCTAGGTGAGCATGAGTCCACTTCCAAGTCAGAGGAGGAAATGGAAGAATGGCTATTTGGTAGAGAGAAGACTCTTCTGGCTTTGGCCACAGAGTTAGTAATAATTTTTGCTTCCCAGAAACTGAAATTCAAGGGAGACAAAGGCTCAGAGAAAGGTCAGAGGTCACTCAGATAGTATGTGACAGAGCCAGGATCTGAACCAATGCCCGTCTGAGGGAGCCACTGTGATCTTTGAAATCTCTGTAAAAAGATATAGGTGGGAAGTTCTGCAAACAACGGAAGCCCACAGAGACACACCTTCAAAATCACAGGCTTCAGACACACCTTCAGATTCGCAAACTCACTGGATTTTATATGCAGAGTTTCAAACCAGAGCCATTTTGACAACTGAATCCAAATCCCCAGGAAACGGTAGTTTCTAGCCAGGGCTGTGACAGAGCCTTAATTTCCACAACCCCAAGAATGTCCTCCTCTGTAGGACCCAGGGAACAGGCTGTGAATTTGGTTTAGAAGGTCCCTTCCTGGCCAGGCTAAACCAGGAAGGAAGGAGGTCAATGCCAGCCGTGAGATCACACCCGGAGGTCCCTCTCTAGGGTGACGGCAGGGTGTTTGGCAGGGGGGCCATTTGTCTCCTGCCCTCTCTGGTTCAGAGGATGTGCAAATAATCATGGTGATTTGAATTGCTGCTCAGAGCAGGGAGATAATGACATCCTGCTGAGGAGTCTGTGAGGAAGGTTGCGTCCAAGGTGAACCCTCCTGTTTTGTGCTGACATTCAGGGCCCACAGCACCTTGATTGTGGTTTCTGCCAGCCAACCGTGGGTGCAAATCACCCGGCAGGAGGACAAAGGCAAGTAACAATGATTGTAGCAGAGCCCCTTGGCGCTCAAGTTCCTGACTTCCTCCTTACAGCACCTCCCTAAGGACCACACATCAGTCCCTGCTTACAGCAGAGAAAACAGAGTCTTTTAAAAATTTTTAAATGTAAATTCCATTTAGTTAACCTATACTGTATGTTAGTTTCAGGGGTAGAATTTAGTGATTCATCAGTTGCAAATAAGACCCAGTGCTCATTATATCACATGCCCTCTTAATGCCCATCAACTGCTTACCCATCTCCCCTCCAGCAACACTCTGTTCTCTATGGCTAGGAGTCACTTACAGTTTGTCTCCCTCTCTGTTTTTATTTTATATTAGTTTTCCTTCCCTTCCCCTATGTTCATCTGTTTTGTTTCTTAAATTCCACATATGAGTGAGATCATATGGTATTGTCTTTCTCTGACTGACTTATTTCGCTTAATGTTATACCCTCTAATTCCATCCACATCACTGCAAATGGAGAAAACAGAGTCTCAAAGACAAAGTGATACAATCGCTTTGGAAATCTGTTCGTGAGTTTCTAGTAAAGCAATACATAGTCTTCTCATTCTTATCACAGGACCAATTCTTCTCCAAGGTATTTATCCACAAGAAATGAAAACAAAAACACTTGCATGGGACATCCCAAATGTCCCTCAACAAGAGAATGGCAGGGATTGGGGGGGCAGAATTATGAGTCTATACAGGAGAATAGTACTCGGCAATAAAAAGGGATGAACCACAGACGTTCAACAGTGTGGATGAATCTCACAGAAATTATGGAGTATGTACAATAGGAATTCCTGCACCTGAAGTTCAAGGGCAGGCAGAGGTTCCCAATGGTGATAGGAATCAGAGGTGTGTTCACCCCTGGGGGAAGGGTGCTGAGTCAGAAAGGGGACAGGGAAGTTTCTGGAAGGATTTTATAGAAATTGATCAGAGTGATACAAGAGTGTTGCCTTTGGCAAAACTAAAGGAGCCATGGACTTAAAATTTCCGCATATTACCATATGTAAATTTTGCTTTGATAGAATCTAGAGAAAAGAATAAAGAGGTGAAGTGATTCGTCCTGTTACACAATGAGAAAATGGACCCAGTTGTGCCATAAACCAAGAGCCAGGCAGAACCAAACACAGAAAGGATGGCTGACTGCCGCTTTTCCAGGGACTGGGACGATCTCTGTTCAGGGTGCGTGTGTTTCTGAGTGTTCTCCCCGAGTGGGGCTGGGGTGGGGCTGGGGCAGAGATCGATGTGATGGCCACAGTCCTGTCCTGATGAAGTGTTTGACTTGGACAGGGGAGCAGCCACTGCCAGGTCGCATGGGGTGGTGGGCATGGGGGCTAGTGGATGCTGGGGACCAAGTCCTGATTTTCTGGACAAAGGGGCAGCAAAGCCAGAAAGGACTAAGGGAAGAGAGCGACATAATGCAGATGTAAAGAACAGGCCAGGCAAGCGACCTGCCATGCGGAAAGAGAGAACGTGGTCCATCTGGGGACAGAGCTGCTTCCAACAGTCCTCCCTAGAGATGGGACAGGCAGTGGTGAAAAATGCCATCCCTAAAAATCATAGAAGGGCCTATGCTTATACACTACTTACTCTGTGCGAAGCACTTTTTATACATTAACTCATTAAATCCTCACAAGGGCCTTATGCAGTCAATCATCCCCATTGCAGACAACGGATTTGAGGCTCAGAGTGTAGAAGCCATCTGCCTAGTGTCCCCCAGAGGGTAAGTGGTAGAAACAGGATTTGAGTCCAGGTCAGCTGTGTCTAGTCTCATTACCCGCTGTCACTCTGCTGTCCATCTATTGGGGCAGAGAGGGACTGATCTCAAAGTCCTGCAGTGGCCACTTCAAGATTTCATTCTGCAGCTGACAGGAGCTAGCCCCTCTCTGAGCTTCAGATTCCGTGTCTGAACAATACAGATGTTAACCATGTCCACCTCAAATAGTGAATGCAGAGTGTAAAGCAGCAAACGAGGGGTCTGGCTTGGACGACACCGTCCTGTATGGAAGCTGTCACTACGTGATGGGAAGACCCAGTGAATGGCTACCACGCCAGGACCTGCTACATGCGGGCACTCTGCTAAGGGGTTTGCGTGAATTTCTGCATAAAATGCTCACAGGAGCCTGTGAGTTACAGGCCGTGATTGTCACACACCCCACAGACAAAGGAGGTGAAGGAGAAAGGTCTGTAACGGAATTGATGCCATAAGCAAATACATAATAACAAACACATAAGCAAGGCTTGAGCCCGGAGCGTCAGGCTTCGCAGGGCGAACCCTGACCTCCCCAGTGCGACAGCCCCATGTGCCTGGTGAGCGCAGAAATGGTCACGGCTGATTGGAGGTGAGCTAGGCATGTTGAAAACACACAAGATCCTGAAGACTTTGTTTCTAATATTGTACATAATTTTTCCTATTGATAATGTGTTGACATGATACCCTTTAGATGTACTGGGTTAAAACAAGAGATTATTGTGGCGCCTGGGTGGCTCAGTGTTTTGGGCTGCTGCCTTCGGCTTGGGTCATGATTTCAGGGTCCTGGGATCGAGCCCCGCATCGGGCTCTCTGCTCCGCAGGAAGCCTGCTTCCCTCTTTCTCTCTCTCTCTCTCTGCCTGCCTCTCTGCCTACTTGTGATCTCTGTCTGTCAAATAAATAAATAAAATCTTTTAAAAAAATAAATAAGAGATTATTAAAATTAATTTCAACTGTTTCTTCTTACTTTTTTTTTGAATGTGGCTTCTAGAAAATTATAAATCACCTGCAAAGTGTGCACTAGGTGTCTTTGGGATGGTGCTACCCTAACCACTGTACTACGTGGCTCCCAGAGGATGGGGTGAGCCACGAGGCTTGCCACCCAGCCCTTCTGCATAGTCCTTCTGATGTTGCTGTACTTGGGCTTCAGCCAGTGAGCCAGTGAGCTGATTACCTTGTCCCTCACGCCTTAGTGAGTGAGTGTGTGTGTGTGTGTGTACGCACGTGCACACTCACGTGCAGGCAAACGTGTGTCCTCTTCAAAGTCACTTCCCGCTAGGCTCCTTCTTCACCACGGTTAACATCACAACCTCTCACTGAGGGTGGGAGAGGGCAGAGAGCCCCCCCACCCCGGGCCCCCGTGCAAACACAGAATCTCCACCCTCCGCTCCCACTCCTGCCGGCCGCTCCCTCTGATGGCCCACCAGCCCTGCATTTCCAGGGTCTGGCCCCCGGCAAGGTTATTGAAGCCGAGATCGGTTGTCCTCCCTCTCCCAGGGAAAATAAAAATATTCTAATTAAAGCTGGGAAGGCCCTGGGAACAATAGGGCTGGCGCCAGGCTGATGGATATAATTCAATTTGCAGCGTGAAGAGCAGGACTCTGGGCTCTCGCCATTACCATGTGGATTGTGGAGCGGACTTGATTCAGAAGTAAATTTAGTGAATGCAGGCCAGCCAGAGTGGCGGTGGAGGTAGGGGACTTGCGTCCTGTTCTATCCGCAGTCAGGGAACAGGCCAGGCCATGGGGTGCGGAGGCTCAGGTACACCTGGCTCCTCCAAACTTCAGCTTCCACATCTGGAAACAGGGGATAATTTTGGTACCCCACCTGCTCGGTCTTCATGAAGACCGAGGAGGGCAACTTAGGCAAAGGGCTTGGTTCAGGGCCTGGCACAGAGTAAGCGCTCAGTGAAACAGGGCAGTTCTCTTTCTCTCTCTCTTTCTCTTTATAATGGGGTCGGGAGGGGCAGAGATAGAGAATCCCAAGCGGACTCCTCAGCTCAGCACAGAGCTGGACATGGGGCTCGATCTCATGACCCCAAAATCATGACCTGAGCCAAATCAAGAGTCTCACACTTAACCCACTAAGCCACCCAGGTGTCCTGGGGCCACTCTCTATTATTTTTGCTCCTTTCCCCCATGGTGACATTGGACATCACCAATTGTCATGTTCTCAGCAGGCATCTAATCCTACAGACAGGCACCTGGTTCCAGGGGCGATGCCCTGGGAAGGCAGTGAGCGGAGGAGGGGGAGAAGCGAGAGAAAGGCTCCCGTGTTGGTCTGTGGTCATAGCTAAAAATAGCCATCGCAATTAAATGGGAAAATATTATTATACTAACAGCGGGCTACTGAAGTAGGGTCGGGAATAGAAGGTAAAGTTGCAAAGGGCTGGTGTCAGATCTCCTACAGCTTTTGGAGAAGTCTGAAGTGACTTTGTACTAGACAACAAAACTAACTGATTTTTTTTTTCCCCTCGGGGCAGAGGGTAGGAAAGTGAGATTAGGAGAGCCTGAAGAGATGGGAGACAGAGGAGACACAGCCAGATGGGGAGGGTTGGAGTTGAGTGAGGGAAAGGGGGCTTGAATCACCCCCATCACCACCACCAAACCCAAAAAGTGTTGATCCAGGGATGTTTGAAAAATCCTCATGCCTAGTGTTCCATTTGGAAGCTGTTCTCACTAAAGCAATGTTGACCTTGACTGTCTTCTACTCCGCCCCTGAAATCTGTGGAAAATTTACTATCCTCACAAATTGTGGGTTCCTTCCTTCCTTCTTCCTTCTTTCTTTTTCTTTTCTTTTCTTTTCTTTTCTTCCCCTCTTTTCTTTTGATTTTTTTTTCTTTTCTTTCCTTTCCTTTCCTCTTTCTTTCTTTCTTTCTTTCTTTCTTTCTTTCTTCTTTTGTTCTTTCTTTCTTACATAGAACTCAAGCAGGAAGCGGAGTTTCACCTCCGGAGGGATGTGGAACTACCAAGTGTGGAGGCAAGAACAGTAAGCACCTGAATCCTTCTGAGAACTGGCAAAAATCTTGAAGGAAGCTTTGAACTTCTCAGGCTGCTGCTGAGCTAGCATTGTATTAGGTATTGTATTATTGTATTATGTTATAATATAATACATTGTATTATAACTTCCACTTAAATACCACCCCCCCAGTCCTTCTGGCAAAGCAGACTGCCAGAGAGTTGGGGTCCTTCCTCTCTGTTGGTATCAGCTCTGTAACAAAAAAGCAGATTGAATTTAGCTCAAAAGCAAAGGGAGGGTAAATTGGAGAGTTACTGCAAGCTCACAGAATTGAAATATGAGATAAACAACAGGCCACAGAAAGGCCAGTAAGCGGGGCAGTCCCAGGGACCTTAGCAGCAAGAATAGTGGGCTGCCTCAAAGGACAAATAAATCCATTCCTTTTGTCCCTGGAGCATCTGCTCAAGATTCAAATCCCCAAGAAAGGGCCTCGGACTGGCCTACCTCAAGTTACTTGGCTACTCCAGCATCCGAGGGATAGGGCTCAGTGACATGACATGGTGGGGGTCGGGGAGGGACAGATAATTCCCTAAAGAAAGGGGATGGTGCTGTTCTCAGAATAATCAGAGATGGGATACGGGGTTCAAGTACGTGTGCACACACACTCACACACACATTCTACCCCCTGCCTGCCCAGCATCCATCCTCCTTCCCATATGTACAAATTTTAAGTCACCTTCCTCACCTGATGCAATTCTTCCACCTGCAGCTACAAACATGCGCACCCCTACTCAATGACAAAAGGGCAAATGAAACAGCCCGTTCATCTGGAAATGCCACTTTCTGGAATAAGAGTCACAATTTCAGGAAATCTGTAAGAATGTTCAGGTAGGAGGTGAGGGGGAGAAGGTTGGGGGCCGCTCTCCGATGAGAATTACCCAACCCGTAGTCAGCCCATAGGAAGACTGCAGCTCTGGGGAAGATGGGGGTCCTCAGGCCATGTATGGGGGCCACTTGCTCCTCAGTATTTTTGGCTCTCAGAGTGGTTACATCAGAGAGGAAGCCGTGCCATCCAGTGGGTCTTTCCAGCCCTTGGAAGACACTATGTGGGGCACTTGGAACTGGCTGAGGAGGAATTTTGCTTGAGTTTACAAATTCCTCCTTGCTCCTGTGTCTTGGCATGCTCCTGGTCCTAAAGGAAGCAAGTGCACAGGAGCAAGTAGAAACTGGGAGTAAAGAATATTGGCGTGAGGTAGAACTAGCTTCGAGTCCTCACTCTTCTTGCTGGTCACACAGCTTCGGCCCTCAGTCTCCTCAACTGTGAAATGGGTCGATGTCTCTCTCAGAGTGTCACTCTGATGAGCAAGGGAGCTAACGCATGTACTTGTAATAGTGTCTGGTAAAGGCTCCCTACATAGGAACTCTGATTTTTCTCTCTTTCTGCCTGGCGAGGAAGCTGAGACTCAGAGAAAGATGGAATTTGTCCATGGGACTGTGGAGGTCATCAGATTTCATGAAGCAAAAATATAAGAGGGAAAGGAAGCAACAGACCAGTGTCATTCAACAGAGAAATAATGAGAGTCACATATATAACTTTAGATTTTCTTATAGCCACATTAAAAAAACTAAAAAGGAACAGGTGAAATTAATCTGATGAACATATTTTTGGGGCACCTGGGTGGTTCAGCCATTAAGCATCTGCCTTCGGCTCAGGTCATGATCCCCGTGTCCTGGGATTGAATCCTGCATCGGGCTCCCTGCTCCGAGGGAAGCCTGCTTCTCCCTCTTCCACTCCTCCTGCTTGTGTCTCACTGTGTCTTTCTTTCAAAGAAATAAATAAAACATTTTTTAAAAAAGAATATTTTTACTTAACCCCAGTATATTGCAGATAATATCATTTCAACATGGGACCCATAGAAAAAGTTACTGAGATGTTTTCCACTCGTTCTTTTCTGGTAGTCACATTAAAAAACCTAAAAAGCATTTGCCATTAGTTTTCTAGTATATTTTATTTAATCAGATAGATCGAAAGTGTTGTTATTATTATTTCAACACATCATCCATATGAAAAAGCAATAAGGAGTTACTGTCCATTCTTATTATCAAACACCTTGAAACCCACTGTGTACTTTTATATTTGCCACGTGTCTCAATTTGGACCTGCTGCATGTCAAGGTCTGGGCCATGGTAGGTCGTCTGCATCTCCTTCGTTGAAACTTCCCAGGAGCCCTGTGAGGTATTAATAGACCCATCTCCTAGATGAGAAAATGGTCCCTGAGGTCAAGTGACTTGCCTAAACTCATACAGTCAGAAAAAGAGCAGAGCCGGGTTTGGGGCTGTCTGATCTGTTCCGATATAACCCTTCTGGGACTTCTGGAGCCCCAGTGCCTGCCTCCCGATTGCCCATCCCCAAACTATCGATTACCACCATGATTTATGACCCTCCGGCCAGGCAGTCCTGGAGATGGAAGTAATTTGTTTCTGACAGAGGAGGCGTGCCTGGACACCTGCACCTCCCCATTCTGCCTCGGCTTCCAGCCCAGACGATCGATGGATTCCCTGCTGGTCAATGGTGCCGAGGAGTAACCTACGGCGGCAGTTAGATTCGCTTAATCAGGCACTTGCTCAGAGCAGCCCATCTGACAATTTTATTGGGCCAAGAGCGTCATATTTCAGTTTCTGTTTCCGCCCGGGGCTTTGGTTCCTAGATCAGCCAGGGTTGAGTCTGTTGCTTTTTGTATTACAGCAGAGTCTGCGCTCCTTCCCTGGAAGAGTAAACCTACCGGCTGGAGTATAATCGATCCTCTGACCTGGAAGGGGTCACCTGGCATCCCACTGGCATTTAAGGAGAAAAATCTGTGAGCTCAGCTCTCAGTGACAGTGTTACTGACAATAACACCAGTCGCTATAACAACAGTAATACTTAACATTTATTTAGCCCTTACTGTGTTCCAGGGACGGTTCTAGTGTGTTGCACACAGACACACAGTATGGTAGTGTTCACTGGAAAGCAAAGGGAGGCTTAGGAAGGTGAAGGGGCTTACGCAAGACCACAGAGCTGGAGAGGGATTTGAAATCTAATCTCAAGCAGTCTGAGGTTTTCAAGAGTTTGGTGAAGTGGCAAGATATATACCCCCCCCCCCAAAAAAAAGTGTGATGAGTAATAGAAAAGAGAAAGCAACAGGGTCTACTATTTCTGGACCAACAATTATAGTATCACAGCAAATACTTACTGGAAAGCTTATGAAGCGCCAGCCTGTGTTATAAGAACTCCACATACCATATCTCATTAAAGCTCTACAAAACTTTGAAGTAGGGACTATTAGCACCTTATTTTACAGATGGGGAAACTGACAAAGAGGTCAGATGGTTTGGCCAAGGTCATGATGATGTAACCGCAGTGAATGGACAGACGATCCCGCTGTGATGTTTACCTATATATTTGGCTTGTTTCTGATCCCTGGGCTATCCACCCCAAGGCTGTAAGGTAAGGCTGACACCCCAAGAGAGACGTCTGAGTGGGAAGAAACTGGCATTGAACTGGGCACTCCCAACTGACACAGCTTGAGTAGTGATGACATTTTAGGATCCATGAGGAAATATTTCATTGGATTCTCAAAAAAATATCTGCTTTAAAGGGTTATTTGGAGGAAGAAGAGGGGTTTGCCTGTCAATGGAAAGCACTGAATAAAGCAGTAAAGAGGCTGTGGGACCTGGAGCCAGACCTGGGTTCAAATCCTGTCACTGTCACCAAATAGTCACATGAACATGGGCATGTCAGTTACCATTCCTAAGCCACGCCTCCTCCTCTCTCGCATGGGGGTCAGAATGGCACTGAGTTCATAGGGTTGTTGTTGTAGGATGTGCTATAAAATGATGTGCTGTGGACTGGATGTGTCCCCCACCTCCAAACTCATATGTTGAAATCCCAAACCCGATAAGATGATATTTGCAAATGGGAGCCTTAGGGAGGTAAGGAGGTCATGACAGTGGAGTCTTTGTGATGGGCTTAGAGCCCCTATGTGAACAGAGAAGAGCAGAGAGCTTGCTTCTTCTCACTCTCTCCACCATCTGAGGACACAGCAAGAAGGCAGTTGTCCCTAAAGTAGGGAGCAGGTCCTTAACAGACATTATACCTTTTTTTTTTTTTTTAAGATTTTTATTTATTTATTTGTCAGGGATAAAGGGAGAGAGAGCGAGCGAGCACAGGCAGACAGAGAGGCAGGCAGAGGCAGAGGGAGAAGCAGGTTCCCTGCCGAGCAAGAAGCCCAATGTGGGACTCGATCCCAGGGCGCCGGGATCATGACCTGAGCCGAAGGCAGCTGCTTAACCAACTGAGCCACCCAGACGTCCCTGGAATTATTTCTTACTAGCATCTTTGTACCTCTTTTTCATGGCTACTTTTGGTGAAGTCATTTTGTACCTTTATAGACAAGCAAAGGGGAGGATTAAAAAAATAAAGCTCTGTCCTCTCACTGATCAGAGTCTCCAGGGAGAGAAATTAGGCAAATAATTCTTACTTAAATATTGTCCTTGTGCTAGCAAAGCTCAGGATGGGTCCCCGAACGATCTCTATTCCTCGGTCATCTGAAGCATTCAGCTAATGCGGGAGAGAGAAAGCAGAGTCCATTAGAAACACGTTTGTATGTTATCTACGAACTTATTTACCTTTCATCCACCCAGCTCGGCAGGCTAGGTCTCCAGGTCTAACGACAGCTGTGAAATAAACACTATTAAAAACCAAGATCACAACTGTATTTAAAACTCACAACTCACTACACCATTACGTTACGTTCTGAAAGGCAAATGACTGTGTTTCCTTCCGCACTGGAAGAAAACCACTGACATACTCTGGCAGAGTAACTCATTGGCCTGACCAAAGTGAACAGCACCTCGGGCATGAACAGAATCATGCTGATTTGAGCCACCTCAACCCAGAGCAACCCAGAAGTTACCAGTCTTTAACATACTGAAGGAAGAACACTGGTGGCAGGAAGGTTCTAAGAGCTATAATGAAAAAATTAGTTAGACATTTTTTTCTTGCAATAGACAATATTTGCAACTTTGTAATCTAAGGGTATCAGTCCACTCTCAGAGCAAACAGATGGCATTCGCAAGTTCAGGGATTTGAAAAGAATGACATGTAGAGAGATTTGAAACGGCGGGGGGGATGGGGAAACCACAAGAGCTGTGCAACTCCTCTGCAACTGCTGGGACCCACTACCAACCCCAGGTCTTAAGAGGTGAGTGGGGGAGTGGTGCTCAGCTGGAGAAGGCTGTGGGATCTGCCCAGCAGGTGGGGATGCTGTCAGCCTGTGGTGACCCCCCAGACAGAACCAGGCACCGCTCTCCTTCTCCCGACTCCTGCCAGGGCCCCTATTGGCCAAACGTAACCGGGGGAACCAAAGGACAAGGCAGCCTGTAGTCAAGACTATTCAGCCTTCCAGGGCAAGAACGGGAGGGAGCCACATGGAGACGAACTCTGGATGGGCACGTGGAAGACAGCAAGCCACCAAGTGACCACTCACTGAGGCACCCCAGAGTGTTTGCGTGCAAGCTGGCAAAGGCAAAGAAAAATATCCAGCCCTACCACTGCCCTCTAGCTAATGCCAACTCAGGCCCAAATGTCGACTCTAGACAAAAGCCACTCGAGATATTTTGTCTGTTTCTTTCCCCACTTCCAGCACAGCAACTTACTTGTAAAGTAAGACAAATCTAAGAGAACTAAGAGACTCGAGTTCTTTGCAGAGTGAGAAGAATCCTCTTACTTACCTCCAAGACCATGGAGCCAAATTCCTTATCTTTGTACAGCTGTTTTGCACAGGCCAGGATGGTGGAGGTCTTTCCTGTCCCCGGAGGACCATAGAGAAGCAGGTGTGGCAGGCGGTCTTCACTAATAAATTTCTGAACTGAGGATTGGGAAGAAAGAGAGAGCCCATCAGTTTCCAAGAGTTGCCTTATTCACCTGGGCCCTAGAGTTGGCTCGAACGCACTTCAAGTCCACATTCAAATAAGAGGCAGACGCAACAATGAAAAATCTGAAGGGACTCAGCTCTTACAACATTCCATAAAGCTCAGTCAGATACTTCAACGTTATTACTCAGCAGAGACATCACCAAGAAATTTATACAGGTCCTCCAACTAGAATGACAGCAACTGACACACGGATGCTTACTGGTACTCAAAATGTCCTGATGAGAAATCAGATCGTTCAGTGTCTGTGGCCGGTATTTTTCAACCCTGAAATAGAATGTAGCATGGATTACAATACACACAAATGCCAGAACATGCTGTCACATGCAAAAGAATCCTTTCATATCCTAATGAAAAGAGAAAGGGAAATAAAATCCTTTAACTTTGAATACAGACCACTGGTTCTCAACCAGGGACAGTTTCATCCTCCAGAAAACACTTGGTGATATCTGGAGACATTTTTGGTTGTCACATTTGGGTGGAGGGTGCTACAGGCCTCCAGTGGATAGGCACCAGGGCTGTCACTAAACATCCTACAATACACAGGACAGCCACCATGCCTGCCCCCAGCAAGGTTATAGCCCAAATGCCCACAGCACTGCTCTCATTTTACCTTTCCAGCTATCTGCCTATAAATAATCTCAACCTGGATGGGCACCTACTATTTCAAAGTAAATCAAAAACTGGACTCACTGGGGAACGTGGGTGGCTCAGTCGGTTAAGCATCTGCCTTTGGCTCAATTCCTGATCTCAGGGTCCTTGGATTTTGCCCTGCCTTGGGCTCCCTGCTCAGCAGGGAGTCTGCTTCTCCCCCTCATGCTTGCTCTCCCTTTCTCAAATAAATAAATAAAATCTTTTAAAAAGATTGACATCAGACATATACATCAGAAGATGAATGGGCAAGTAAGTGGTGGTCGATCCATACAATGGATTATTCACCCATAAAAAGAAATGAAGCAACCACACCCGCTACAACATGATGAACCCCAAAAACATGATGCTGTGAAAGCCGCCAGTCTCCAAAGGCCATACACCGATTCTATTTATATGACCAGCCACAATAGGCAAATTCAGAGACAGCAGATTGGCAGTGCAGGAAGGGGACGGTGGGGATGGACAGTAATTGCCCATAAAGTATGGAGTTTCCATCTGCGGTAAAATGAAAAATTTGGGAACTAGAGAGTGACACAGTAGCACAACATTCTCAAAGTACTTAAAGTCACGGAATTATACCCTTTACAATGTTTACAGCTGGAAACGGTATGCTATGTGTTTTTTTCCACGATAAAAACAAACTGATCTCCTTCTTAGACAAGACCAACTTGGAGCTTTCACAGACATCAGGACGGATCCCATCAGTTTCTAAAACAACACTCAGAGGCAACTATGAAAGCAGGATGGTTACAAGTGCAAGCTCTCACTTCGCCTGGGTTCAAATCCCAACCTGTTTCTAGCTCCGGACCTGAGGCAAGTCCTTTAACCTTTTGGGTTTACAACTAGAATAATAACTACCTCCCTTCTAGGGTCTTTGTAAAGATGGAACGTCTAACAGGGTCCCTGCTAATCTAATAAGAAGCCATTTAAATACAACTTAACTGGGAAGCCTTATAATCATCATGATCATTTCAGTTTAGGATTTGAGCAATAATTGCATCGAAAATCCCGGCAAGAGTAGAGAGCATTTTGGTACGGAGGCCGATGCAAAGTCAGAAGATGCGGGATCTAACCCCAGTGCTGTCACCCGCAGCGCGTAAAAGGAATGGGGGCGATGGGAGTAGGGCAGCGGGAAGACCTGGCAAACGTCCTAGAAGAACGGAGGGGGCTGAGGAGCTGGGGATGTCAAGGAGAAAATCTGGGGCTCCGTCCGGGCCAGGTCGGGGGCGGCAGGACGAGGTCCGGCGGGCGGCGGCCTGGCCGCTGGCCCACCCCGGTCACCGATCCCCTTTCCCGCGGCAGACAGGCCTCCTCCTACCAGGGCAGGTTTCTGATCTTGGCCGCCACCGGCTGCTGCTGCTCCTGCTGCGCTGAGGTCTCCATGGCGGGGTGATAAAGGTGTCCAGGTCTGCCGGGGTCGCCGCGGCCCCGGTGACCTGTACAGTCACCAGCTGTGAGCGGGCCCAGGTACCCGGGCACTCAGAGTTCGCGCGCAAAAGGAACTCTCGCGAGACGTAGCCTCCAGCTTCCGACTTCCTCCCTAGGTCCCGCCCCCTCCCCGTTGCCAAGGCGCCGGTTACTAGGTTACCGAGAGGCGCCGGGCGCCCGACTCCCTCCGGGTCAGCCCTTTCAGCCCAGCGCTGCCCTTTCGCCGGTGCGACGGGGCTTCCTGAGGCCGGGGGAAGCAAGAGAGGCCGGGTCACCCCCTGCAGCGGCCAGTCATCGTTACAAACTAAAGTCCCACGGCGAAAGCCAGTTCCAGCTACCCCCAAAGTTAACACTTAGAGTTCGAAGGAACAGAGAGCCTCCAGCGCGGAAAAACCCCGCCCAAGGGAAAACAACCCGAAATGACGGGGCCAGGTCTTGAATATAGATGCCCTAGGGAAAAAAAAGGCTCGAAATAAGCTGGGAGGTGAGTACTTCGAATGGATAAACAACTGCAAACACGCACAGCTCCGGTCTACCTCCCAGTCCGTGCCCCTCACCCAACACAATGCGGAGAGCCCAGCTCCAGGAGCAACCCCAGAGTGAAGACCAAAACCAAGCTCCCAGTTAGTTTAATAGCGTGTAACTGGAAAGGGCTAGCTACCAAGCACAGAGGACAGGATCCCTAGGATCGGAAGATAGGGGAACGAGTATTGACATTTTAGTGCCTTTTTCTGCAATGAGATGATTTTGGACCACTTTTATTTCTTTCTACTTTGCTGGTCTGTATTTCCCAGCCATGAGTATGACGAGTATGTATTGCATCTTACAGATTACATACTTTATCCAGAATAAAGCTTTTTTTTTTTTTTTTTTTAACTTGTGAGAAAGACAATAGGGAGAAAAGAGGAGGCTGGCCTGGGGTCAGAAGGGTTCTGAATCAGAAGCGGCTGCTCCCTGCACCTGATTACATCTGTGGCGGCTGCTCTAGGAGCAGAGTAGAGGGGCAGTGAGGCAAACACAGGAGGGAAGTTATACTTGAGGCTGGCCCCTGCCTGGGAATTCGGAAGCGGAAAGGGTCATCTGTGGCTTGTGGTGTGACGGTGGCCAGCTCGGACTCTGCGTGTTCAGATACTTCGTCTGCCCCTTTGCCACCAGCTTCTCTCCTCGTCCTGTAATCTCTACTCCAGAGGTACCTGCCAGGATCAAACAACCCGTGTAAAGCAGCCGGCAACCGCCTTACTCTCTCCTCCCCTTCTAGCACACTCTCCACCCACCCTGTTCTTGTTTCAAATGTTTCCTCTCAGGCAAAACCTACTCAAGAATCGGCGGCTGGTGTGACTATACCCGCGAGGGCTGATTTCATGCGTCCACGTGACTGGACTCTGGCCGCCCAGAGAGCCGGTAACATTACGCCGGGGCTGTGTCTCGGAGGGTGTTTCTGAAAGTGGTCGGTGTTGGAATCGGTGCACTGAGCAAGGAGGGCCTCACCGGTGCTGGTGGGCATCATCCAGTCCACAGAGGGCCTGAATAGAACGGAAAGGCAGAGGATGGGCGAATTGGCTCTCTTTTTGAGCTGGGGTATCCATCTTCTCATGCCCTCAGACACCAGTACTCCTTTTTCTGAGGCCTTTGGATTCAGACTGAATCACATCTCTGGCTCCTGGGTCTCCAGCTTGCAGACAGCCCATTCTGGAACTTCTTGGCCTCCATAATCATGGGAGCCATTCCTAGGATATATAAAATATAAACAGGAATATAAAAATATAAAACATATTTAAAACACAAAATATATTTTATTATACATAAATGTTATTGACATAGAAAACATATATATCAATATTACATATACAATGTAAAATATATTGTAAGTCTACATAATAAAAAATTAATGATGTATATATAGTCATTTTGCTAAGGGACCTTTGTCTTAGAAACACGGTGCCACCACCTCTTTGAGCTGGAAGATGTGACTGAGACTAGACCGAGTTCTCATAAAATTCTGTGTGCAGCTGCTACTCGGTTTGCTTGGAATGCAGAATTCTTCTGTGTGGCGTTATCTTATATATTTACAAGGTCATGTGTTGTGTGCCTCCCCAGTGGGTTGTAAGCTTCTTAGAAGGCAAAGCATTGATTTATTTGCCACTATATTCCTAGTGCCTGATGCATGGCTCAGAGGAAGCAATCAATCAATAATTGTTCCATGAAGGAATGAACAATAATAACTAATACTTCTTAGAGAGTTGCTAGGGGCCGGACACTGTCCTATGTACTTTGCTTTACATTTATTATACCCACTCAGTTGTTGCAATAAGCCTAAGCTACTATCATTAGCTCCATTTCATAGACTAAGTAACTTGCCCAAAAGTTTAGTAGGTTTTCTGACTTGGTATAATGGTCACAACTGGATCTAACCAGGACAAGAGCCCAAATTCTTAGCGAGCTCAGCTAGTGTGGTCCCTGGACTGGCAGCAGCAGCAGCCCCTGGGAACTTGTTAGAAATGTTAATTATTCTTGTCCCTACCCCAAACCCACTGAATCTGAAACTCTGGGGGTGGACCCAGCCATCTGTGCTGTAACAGGCCCTCAAGGGGATTCTGATGCACTGGCGTTTGAGAACCACCGTCCTCCACTCCCACCGCTTCTCAGTCCTGGAGCTTGCCATCTCTTTCTAAGACAGAGAATGGGTACTTACACGCATACGCCAGAAAAACAGAGGTGTCCATTTAATGTGTGTCTCTGCAGTTTTGTGTGTTTCTGGTTTTGTTATTAATTGAATTAATTAAAGGCATAGCCCTTTGGGCAAGTTACTTAATATGTCTTTGGTCCTCAGTATTGGCATTTGTGAAATGGGCAGGCCGATATTCAGCCATGAGGAATGGCATCTGTAAGTTGCCAGGGTGTACAATTTTTTTAAGGGCCATTAAAAATTTAGATTTTTATGTAAATTACCGTATGTTAAACATTGGCACCTAATTAAAAAAAAAAAAAGAACTGCTGGTAAAGCACAAATGTTGGATCATGTGAGTTTTTCTTTCTGAAATACAGATGATCAGGCAGAAGACGCAGTCATTCCTTCTGACCCTCTGCCTAGATTGTAGACCTTCTGGAGAAATAAGGATAAATAAAGCCGGTAGCTCCACGTGAATTGTGACACTGATGAACATGGGCACAAACTTTTCTTATGTAATCAGAACCAGATTTGGAAATGCTTTAATAAAACCGTAGGTCCTAGAGATGGCAGGATCAGAAGTTACAAACAAAATTACCAACGAAAAGCATTTGCTCTTAAAATTGACTTAGGGGAAGGGAGCCCTGGATTTTATTACTCTCAGCTTTGGAACAAACTTGGCTTTGGACACAGCACTTACTGCCTTAGTTTATTTTTAAGATTTGTTCTTATGAGAGAATGGGATGCGAGGCTATCTTTGGAAGATGCTGGCAGAAGAAAATCAAACTGGGTCTTTCTCCTGAGCATGTTTGTACTGGTGAAATCATGTTTAAATGAAGAGCAAGGACTTGAAGGAGGAAAAAAATCTCAAAGGGGAATTCGAAGAGTTTGTGTAGAGGAAAGGCCATTTTCTTTGGTGACCACAGCCAAATCATTGACTGATAAGGACTGTAAATTCCTCAGCTCTTTTGGGGGCACTCGCTGCCTTCAAGGACTTTGTCTTTGTCGGAAGCCCCAGAAAGCCCCTAAACCCGACAGGGTTTAGGGAAATCCATTCATTGTCCCCTAAAGTGTGTTCGTTGAATAATTAAGGAATGGTTCTTTTTTGATTCTCAAATCTGATGCTCTTTAACTTTGAGATTGAAAGGGTGATTCATATGAATTTGCTCCATGGGCTCAAAAAATTTCACATTTTTTAATTTTTCTAAATTCCATAGAATGTGGCTCAAGGTCCTCCACCGTCTCTTCCTCAAACCAAGGGAGTGTGGAAATTCATTCTGTGGGAGTTGGGTTCCTTCGGTACCCTGGGGTCAAGAAGGCAAAGAGGTTGTAGGGAAATAGGCCAGAATATTTGAGGAAGGGCTTTTAGTCTTCAGCTGTTCCTAAAGTCTGTTGGCATAGATGCTCTTTGTCATCAAGTTTGAGGCTTAGACTTCCCTGGGCCCCTCCTTTGAAATTCTGCCACCTTCTCCTTCTCACCCACTTACTAACTCAAAGCGAGGTTCCAGAACCAATAGTATCAACACTCCTTAGGAGCTTGTTAGAAATGCAGAATCTCTGGACCCACTCCAGGACTCCTCAATCAGAATTGCATTTTAACAAGGTCTCCAAGCAGCTGGTGTGCAGATTTCAGCTGAGAAGCCCCAGATACCACATAATGTATCTCTCTCCCACCACCTTGTTCCTCACCACTGTTCTGCATCACTAAGTATGGAATTCTTCAGGGAGCGGGACCACTGGCCTCTCACATAACACTCCCAACCTCCTCCCTGCTAGGGGCTTAGCATTTTGATCATTCAACCCCAAGTCCAAAAGTTCCTAGGCGTCTAAGCTCCCCTGAGCCAGGCAAACCCAATGCTCCAGGACTCTGAGGCTTAATTGCTTGGGGAAAAGGAAAAAAATAAAAATAAAAAACAACCCTTAGTTTTTGGTGATGAGTCCGCAGTGGAAAGTAAGTCCATTAATTTCTCCATCACATTATTCTGTCACACTAATAATAGGCCCTCTGGGCTGGTGAAATTTTAAAAATATTTCTTCTTCTGGAGTCTTCTCTGTTTCCCTCTAGTTTGAGCCCAGCATCATTGCCCTGGACTAGACTCTGGGACCATCTTGATTGAAAAAGAGGAAAAGGTGTTAATAAGGAGGGGATGGAAGTGTAGTTCCATTACCCTGGCTCTGTTCGGTACTGGTCCAGGCATGGACCACACTGCCTTTGGTTCTATGGGACAGAATTGCAAGGCAAAAAGCATTTGGTGTGTTACCTGTTGTACAATCTGCGTGCAAAACAAAGGGACTGTTTCTCTCCCCTCTCTCAACATAGCAGGGACCCTGGGGATGTAGCGAAGTAAGAAATAGACCTTAATATTGGCAAAAGACTGCAGATTCAATTCGAGGATGAATAGTAATAAGAAAATGCAAATTACTATCATTATTTACGTTGCATGGCAGAGTTACACAACACTTTATTATACAGTAGATGCTACAGAAAGAACTATTTATAGACATTTTTTCCTGTTCCCCCAACCCCCCTAAACTCACTCTTTCAAAGCATCTGGCCCAAGTTCAATGGCAATGTGTTTTAAAAAATATACTTATTTTAAATAAATGCAATACTGAAAAGTAAAGACAATAGTACTGAAAATTGAAGAGCCAAGGCTATCCCAAGTCAACATGAAGAATTTTTAAACTCAAAGATATTTTAAGTGTTTCAAAGAGATAGATGTTCAAAATATACTTTTTTTTTTAAAAGATTTTATTTATTTATTTGACAGACAGAGATCACAAGTAGGCAGAGAGGCAGGCAGAGAGAGAGAGAGAGAGAGAGAGAGGGAAGCAGGCTTCCTGTGGAGCAGGGAGCCCGATGCGGGGCTCGATCCCAGGACCCTGAAATCATGACCCGAGCCGAAGGCAGCAGCCCAAACCACTGAGCCACCCAGGCGCCCCTCAAAATATACTTTTAATGAATCTTTCAACTTAAGAGAAATTGTTTGTTGTTTTTTTTTTTAAAGGACACACCTTAGAATTCAGTCTTATTCCAATCTGAAGATGTCCAATCTTGGCAGATGTGCAGGAAATTAAATTATCTGGCATGTTCATCAGTATGAAGATTGGACAATTGTGTCTTGAAAAAGTCTTAAAATTTAAAGATTGTTCAAAGTACAGATTTTTAAAAAATTAACGAAAGCAAATTTCCTTCTTAAAGGATTATCTAAAGTTTCCTGAATCTCATGGGAGTAAATTATTTTGTACCCTCTGCTTTAATTTTTTTCTTAAAATTTTAAGGGATATTGGACAAAAACAACATATTCAGTATGTCCTATTTTGGCAAATGTCAACCAGAACTGGCTTGTTAAACATGGGTTATCTTCAGTTTGTGCCAATTAATTAACTTAAGATGTTTTCTTAATGCTAAATTCAAATAAGTTCTTGGTTTTGATATAGCTTCTAATTTTCTTCTGTTGTTCAGGTGATTTGAAATTATAATTGAGAATAAATTTTGCAAAATTAACACATAAAAAGGCATCACTGGAAACGTTTTCCATTGCATAATTCCAAATGCCATGGAAATAGTTGGCGTATTTGGATAGTCATGGAACTTAATTCCATACGTACATATTTCAAAATTATCCATCTGCTTAACACCAGGAAGGGTTTCAATGGTAAGATCTTGGTGTACCCGATTGTGGAGAACTTGGTGTGATAAAATTTGCAAAATCAAAATCGTGTTATTTCTTTAAAAAACAATTAGTGGGATTAGAAAGTTGGTCCAAGCCTGCAATATGGTGTTTTGAGAACAAGAAAACAACAGCATTTATTCATGTCTCCCTGTACCCCACCAATGTGACCGCCAGGGAGAAGACATGCACCGAGGCAGTGAACTAAAGATCCCCCCCAGATCTTAAGGACTAGGTGACTTTAGCTTAAGCTTTACTGTTTTAACCAAGCAAGACCTTCTTACTTGAAATTGTAAGTGCAGATAAAGAATAGTGACATTCAAGCTCTGCCCTAAGCTTATTTATATTGGGAAAATACCTTGACGTCTTTAGTCTCAACTACAATAAACTGTCTCAATACTGATACTAAGCTATAGTTGATAAACTTCTCCTTTGATTTGTTTTGACTTTCTAATCAGAATGGGTGCCAGTTATTTATAAATGCATTAATAAAGTAACCATGGTAGATTGTCTGCAAAGATGGTTGCTGCCCATTTCTCCCATCCCTAGGGGGTGCATGCATCTTCCCCTCCCAAGAGCTGGAGTCTTTTTCCTCACTCCTTGGAGGCTGTTCTTTGACTTGCTTTTACCAAAAGAACTTGGCGGCAATGCTGTTCCAGAACTTTCGAGCTGAGGCCTGGAAGTTTACACGTTAGCTAGAGGGAATACCATCTGCCATGACTAGAAGTCCAGGCTTTTCTGTTGGAGAAAGGGGACTCCAGGAACTCAGGTGACAGCAGAGGGCCCCAGAGACATAAAAGAGTCCAGCCAACACCACAAGGAAGGAGGCCCAACTGTCCTATGCAGTCCTCAATTGTTCAAGCCATTTCAACGAAAACCCTACGAGTGAGGCCATCTTGGAACCTCCAGTCCCACACGAAGCCACCTCAGCTAACACCATGTGAAACACAGGTGAACTGTCCCTTTGAGCCCTGCCCTACTTCCTGCAGATTCACGAGCAAATAACATGATTGTTATATTAATCCATTGCATTTAGCTGTGGTCTGTTAGGTCTGTTACGCGGTAGCAATAGGGACCATCACAGCAACAATTTTCTCAAGTTTTTAAAATTGGGATTTACCAACTCTAAAAACATTTTAGAGGTTGAAAGGAAGAGACAAGTAGAATATTCATTAACCAAAGCTGTCATAACTAAGGGAGTTTTTTAAAAGTCCTTTTGAAAAAGTTTTGTGGTTATGCTTATAAACTATCCTAGTTGCTGATATTTCTGTCACAGAGAGTGATTTATTTATAAGTCAGCTAATGTGTAACCTTGACTAGAACAATGACAAAAGTAGTTTCTTCAATACTCATCTCATTTTTACTTGGTTGTTATGTAAATGAGAAATTCCAAGGAAGCTATGAGTAAGGAGGAACAGCCTTACAAACCAGACCCTCTGTGAAGCACTCCAGAGCTGCAAATATTATCTGTATAAAGTACACTTGATGTACTTGCATATCAGTAGAAATACTTGTGTCGCATGTATTCCTAGACCTAAGACCAAAGGAAATTTATCTAGGCCTAGACCATGTTTTAAGCAAGTTAGAATTTTTATTCAAATTAGAAATATGTCTTGCAGTACTAGTACTGAATTTTAAAAAACTTGGCCACCTCATGTTACCAAATTTGCCAGCGTTTTGACAATGGTATGTATGGAAACATTGCTAGCAGTTTTGTCGACCTCAGGATTTTTTTTTTTATCTGCAAAATTAGGATAGTGTTTTGTTTTTTTTTTTAAGAAAAGAACATTTAAATTAGCAGGTGACATATGGATCAGATACTAGCTATATTTGGTGTCTGTTCACTAGAAAATTACATAAAAGGATAGTTAGGAAAGGAGGTGAAAAAGAACCAGTAATAGGAGCCAAATACTAAGGGGAGAAAAGTCTAGTTTATACATGAGACATTATTAGCATAAGGCATTTTGTTCTGTAATGTAACTGTTGTAAAAGTAGGGAGAGAATAAGAGAAGAGTGGTAAATATACAGAAAATAGCAGGAGAACAACGTGACTTTGAAAAAATAAAAAACAGACTCAAGCTCACAGATGGAGGGCAAGGTCTATAAACTAGTCTACTGGGTTTCTATTTTTGGGCATTATTTTGGACTAGATAATGTAAAAACTTTCCCCGGTTAATAGTCGTCTAGATAATGCTGGGTAAAATATAACACCACCAGAAAACAGGAATAATCTCAAGGAGTCAGAAAAACAGATGGTGAAAACTAAACTGGTAGGGTTTATCTGCATGGAGCAGGGGAGGGGTTTCAGTTGTGAAAGTCCCAAAGGACAGGGGACAGAACTTTGGGGGAAGGGCACTGTGGCCT
The DNA here is from genome assembly GCF_964662115.1 of Mustela nivalis. Taxonomy (NCBI): domain Eukaryota; kingdom Metazoa; phylum Chordata; class Mammalia; order Carnivora; family Mustelidae; genus Mustela; species Mustela nivalis. The sequence goes on from NW_028135902.1 coordinate 91,289, forward strand.
CCACTCAACGACCCTCAAAGAGCTATACCCTTAAGGGAAAGGGTGGAAGGACTAGAAAAAGTCATCCAGCCAACACAGGGAGATAGCAAGAAAGCCTATTTCTTTTACTCTGGACCTTGAGTGGGAAAGAAACGCCCCCTTAGAATTGTTCACAGTAGGACTCTACTCATGTAAGGTTTAGGGTTCAAATTTACTTTGGGAAACCCTTAAGCCAAGAAATGAGCTAAGCAAACTCTTAAATGCAAACCTTCAGTCTAGATGTCCTGGATTCCCACAAATAAAGATCTCTGTGTTCGAAATTACAAAACACACAAGGAAACAATCCACCATGAGCAAGAGTCAACAGAAACAACAAACCACAAGATCAGATCCCAAATGCTTCAGATAACTGGTTTCTTAAAGACCCATTTAAAATAAACTGGTTCACAATGATTAAAGCCACAAATGAATAAACACAAGAAAAGAACAATCCTTAAAATAGATGAAGTGCTTTTGAAAAAGAAACTAGGATGTCTTCATCTTGGTGATTTTTTCTCTTTATCATTATCAGTGGAACCAAATATTCAACATGAGACTGCACCTACGCATTGTATATTAACCAGAAGCAGTAAAATTTCCCCATGAGTCATTCATTATCACTCGTTTAGCAAACATTTATCAACACCTGCAATGTGCCACCAACTGTGTGATGCCTGAAATGGGGGTGTGTTGGGGGGGGTTGTTCAGCAGGTGAAGAAGACAGACCTTCCAGTGGGGCAGAGATAATTGCAGGCAAAACAGACTTGCAGTTAAATTCTAGCATAACGTATGTACCCAGGATGAAGGAAAGAAAAGAAAGATGCAGGCTGAGAAGGGCCTAAGAAAACCTTAAGGAAGTGAGGCTTCAGCAGAGACTCAAAGAGTGATTAGAATTTATCCTGATGGAGGAAGGAGAGAATGCTGTCCAGAAAGGGAAGAGAAATATTGGAAGGCCTGGATTCAAGGCAGGCTGGTGCAGTTCAGAACCTGCAAGAAGACCACTATGGCAGAGTACAGAAAGCCAGTGGGAGGTCCGGTTTGTATGTGTAGGACCACCATGGGAGGCTGAATAGCTCTAGGGGCCAGATTCTGAAAATCCTTGTCTGTTAGGCCAACCAGAGCAGATCTGAGTTTATCCTTCAGGCAATGGGGAAATTTTGGAGAGAAGAGACCAGAAAATTTAGGCTTTGGAAAGACTATTCTGGGGATGGAGTGCCAGATAGTTTAGTACAAGGTAGACTTGTCACTCCTCAAGGTTGTTGTAACCAAAACAAAAGGAAGTTCTTATCCTGTAAGTTTTGGGGGAAAACACTTGAAACTAGTTTTGATGAGTGTCAGTAAGGGAACAAAACATTTAGTAGGAAGCCAGTTTGGAAATGCACCCTACTGTGCATTCCTAAGTGGAAAGACAAGCATAAGAATATATATAGAACATGCTTCCATTTTTAAAAAATGGAAACAAAACCTAAAATCACCCCTACATATGTGTGTGTGCACAGTAAATATATATTAATATGGAAAAAAGCCCCAAAGAGCTTCCAGCCTCCTCTTCTTGTTCTTCAGATTCCTGTTGTAGATAATTGTCCAGAAACAATAATAATGATGCTTCCTGTTTTCAAATTCATTGCTGATGGTCCAAAGGGATGGAACAGGAGGGAAATAAAAAATTACTCTAAGGTCAAAATCATGACTCCCTCACTGGAAAGTGAGCTCCCTGGAAATGAGCCACATGTTTTATTCATCTTTGAATTTCTCCAGTGCCTGGCACATAAATGCCCAATAAAAGTTTATTGGATGTGAGAATAAGAATATGGGAATTGGAGAATACCCTAATGGTTGTGTGGAAACTGGAAAGATTAAATTTTGGAGAATTCAATCTAACAAGTATTTATTTGAGCCTTTGTCGTGTGCCACCCTGAGCTGGCATGTAGGGTGAGGGGAGGTGGTTGTGTTGAGCAGCTTAAAGACCTAATCTTAGCAACAAGCAAAGGAGGGTTAGAAAGATATGGTCTAAGGGTACCAGCTTTGGAGTCAGGCAGACCAGGGTTTAAATCAGGATTCTTCCATTTACTAGTGGTTTGACCAAAAGCAAATAGCTTAACCTCGATGGGCCTCCACTTCCTCATCTGCAAAATAAAGATTATAATGATAGTACCTACTTCAGAACTGTGGAGAGAAATAAGTGAGATATTCACATCAAGCACTTAGCATAGTACTTGAGTCAGAGGAATCTCTGGATTTACATGAGATATTATTGTAGACAAATGTAGGGATCAAACTAGGGTATCTGGTTGGTGCTACTTTTAACCAGCTACTCTAGAATGTCTCTTTGGTAATTTTGGTAGTCAGAATGATGTCCCCAAAGATATCCATACCCTAATCCCTGGAACCTGTGAATATGGTACCTCACAGAGCAAAAGGGACTTTGCAGATGGGATTAAGTTAAGGATCTTGAGACGGGAGATTATCCTAGATTATCCTAGTGGTCTCTGTGTCATCACAAGAGTCTTTATAAGGGAAAGAGGGAGGCAGGGGAATAGTGAAAGTGTGACAGTGGAAGCAGAGGTTGGAGTAATGTGTTGCTGGCTGGGGGTCATGAGCCAGGAATCGTGAACAGTCTTTTGAGGAGGGGAAAGGCAAAGCAGTGGGTTCTCCTCTGGATCCAACACCTTGACTTTAGCCCAACGAGATGATTTTGGACTCCTGACCTCCAGAATTGTAAGATCATAAATTTGTTGTTGCTTTGAGTCACAGTGTTTATGCTAATTTATTATAGCAGCTATAGGAGACTCAGACAGTAATGATGGACAAAGAGATGGGCTGCCCAGACCCTATTCAAGCAAAGACTTGCTGTCCCATTGCTGGGAGTACAGTCAAGAGATGGGCTCTGCTCCCAGCTCCTTGGGCTTCAAGCCACAGCTGTGGAGAGTTGTTCATCCAAGGTCACGTCCTTTCTGGGACAGTTCATACTGAGTGACTAAGGGAAGCAAGAGTGGGATGGGGCTACAGGAACTTGTTACTTTGGTCCAACTCCCACCAACCCCGACAGGCAATCATCACTGTAGAGTGTCCCGTGGTTTTGGCGGGGGCGTTATCGGGTGCATGTCACAGTTGGGCCTTTCTCTCTGCCCAGCTCTGCTTTGTTTAGAAAAAAACCAGTTCTCCCTCCAGTGTGTCTCACTGACTCTCGCAGGACTACCGCACTCACGACACATCTGACACCAGAGATGTGGGGGTTTTCCCCGTGCCAAGCAATTCTGCAACACCAGCTGGGTGTCCTACAATTCAACTCTGTTCTGACACTATCTGCGGATAGCATCAGATCCCACAAGTTCAGGGCTCGGTCCCACAAGACTATCTCCTCAACTCCCACTTCAGATGCCTGCGGCAAGTCTAGCTCATCAGCTGTACTTCTCACTGATTAGCTATAAATCAGAGTTCCCACAATCCCCTTCTCAGGTTCAATTAATTTGCTGGAACATCTCACAAAACTCAGGGAAACAGCTACTTATATTTACCAGCTTGTGAGAGGACACGATAAAGGATACAGAAGACAAGTCAGCTGAAGAGGTACATAAGGTGGGGTCTGGAAGTGTCCTGAGTGTAGGACCTTCTGTCCTCAGGAAGTTGGGGTATGCCACTCTCCCAGTGTGTCGATGTGTTCTCCAGCCTGGAAGCTCTCCAGACCTCAGAGTATTGGGATTTTATGGAAGCTTCCTCATGCATGACCAATTATTAACTCCCATTTCCAGCCCCTCTGCCCTCTCTAGAGAATAGGGGGTGGGGCTGAAAATTCCAAGCTTCTAATCCTGGCTTGGTCTTTCCAGTGACCAGCACCAATCCAGGAGCCCATCCAGGAGGCCAGAGTCACCTCATTAGATCAAAAAATGCTCCAAGAGCTCATCATTTAGGAAATAACAAGGGTTTCAGGAGCCCCATGTCAGGAACTGAGCGAGAGACTCGCATGTATATGTTCTATTATCTCACAAGCTTCCTTCTGCTGCTGCTTCTTTTTAAGATTTTATTTATTTATTTGACAGACAGAGATCACAAGCAGACAGAGAGGCAGGCAGAGAGAGAGAGGAAGGGAAGCAGGCTCCCTGCTGAGCAGAGAGCCCAACGCAGGGCTCCATCCCAGGACCCTGGCACCATGACCCGAGCTGAAGGCAGATGCCTAACCCACTGAGCCACCCAGGCGCCCCTTCCTCCTGCTTCTTTTCACAGATGTTGAATGCTAACTCTTGTTCTTCAAACTCTGTTTCCGTATTCTTCCAGAAAAATCCACCTGTAGCAGAAACCCATCTGAGAGTGAAGGACAGTGCCTTTGAGATTACAGACCACTATTTAACTGTCTGGATTTTGTTTTGTTTTGTTTTTTTAACTCTTAAATTTCTTTAAAAATAGAGACTACTAGGGGCACCTAGGTGACTCGGTTGTTTAAGCATTCAGACTCTCAGTTTTGGCTCAGGTTGTGGCCTCACGGGTTGTGGGATTGGGCCCTGTGTCAGGCTCTGTGCTCAGCAGGGAGTCTGCTTGAAGATTCTCTCCCTCTGCTTCTTACCCACCCCCTTGTACCTCTCTTTCTCTCTCAAATAAATAAATAAATCTTAAAAATAAAAATATAAGTAAACAAATAAAAATACAGAATACTGGTATTTTATCCATAATCCTTTCACAAATGCATTTCACTACGCTTCTATCCCTTTCTTAAAAATAAACTAAAATAGAAATAAAAGCAAAAATCTGATTTAGAGCAGGGACCACATATCCTGCATATTTTTTAAAGCTTTGTTTATAATGTTTTTTGTTCATAATGTTTTTTAAACCTTTGTCTATAAACAGGAAAACCAAGTCTAATTGTGTTTGTAATTTTATGTGCATAGGAAGCAATTTCCCTTGTTTAGGTGTTAGCCAAGTTAAGCTGAGGAGTATAGCCCTCACAGGAGAGTATAAAGGTGGTCTTCTCTCCTCAGACAAAGAGAAAAGAGAGTACAAAATTCATCCTTTGGAGACCTCACCTCTGTTCATATGCATGAATATTTTATAGTATAGTATTTTATAAATAAGCCATTGTGGAATTTCCAATTAAAACCAGCATATTGGGAGGCACCTTTATTTCCTTTTCCTCCCCAAATCTGGCTAAAACACAATAAAGGGATGAGAATGTACTAACTCACCAGGATAAATAAAATGAGGGGAGACAATAGTGGATAAGAGATTTCAACAAATATTGGGAGACAAAAGGTTGTTGGAGGGATTTCCAGTTAAATACGAAAGGCTAAATACTTTGCCTTTTCCAAAAACTTTACTAAGACAATATTAAACCTGGCTGGCTCTGTCCATAGAGTATGTAGCTCTTGATCTTGGAGTCATGCCCCCCACTGAACATAGAGTCTGACAAAAAAATGTTGGGCCTCTCAGTTGGCTCCATCAGTAGAGCACACAACTCTTGATTTTGAGTTCAATCCCCATGTTGGGTATAGAGATTACTTTAAAAAAATCTTTTAAAAAATTAAGGAATAAAAAAATATGTGTTAGTTATAGATGTGCCATACCTGAGGGGAGAGCAGTCACCAGCTTTCCAATCTAGAATTCTATATCTAACCAAACTATCACTGGGGATTAACATCAGAAAAAAAAAAATTTCAAATAATACACTATATGTTAATAAAAATAGCTTAAAAAAATAAACAGAAAGGTCTTCTGTTTCAAAAAAAATATTTTCAGGCATTCAGGGACTTAAAAAAACTACCTTCCATTTGCCCTCTTTCAATAAGCTTTTGGAAATGTACTCTAACAAAATGAGAGTAAAATAAGAAAGAGTGAGACAAGACTTGAAGGAAGAGGAGATTCACAATGGGCAATAGGCAAAGGAAATTCAGAGGACAATGGCAAAAAGATGATTCAAAATGACAGCTGTGCAGTAGGCCCTAGAGAACAACTTGTCTTGATTGGAGCAAGAAAACAGACTCTGAGACGAGATCCCCAGGAAAAACATGAAACTGATTCTTAGAATGTAGGAAATATTGTTGACAGGCCTATAGCAGAGATGTTGGAGCCCTTGAAAAATTATATATATATATATATATATATATATATATATATGTATAAAACAATACTTGGAGAAATTAAAAACCAAGTCAATTATAAACTCTAGGAAAAAAAAAAGGGTTTTATAAGAAAGGAAACATAGTCACAGTTCATCTACTTGGTTTGGTAGAAAACAAAATTTATCTGGTCATAATATAAACATTTCTACTCCCAAATGGCTGTATAATGATGTTGGAGAGATCCGAGGAGGGTAAGTAAGGAGTGGTGTTAATGTACAAGAAATGAATCAATAGGCGTTCTAAAACTGATACATCAAGAAATTGTAGTATTAGTTTTCTATCTAGAAGGACAGTAATAAGTACCAGGGGAAAAACTATATGGTTTGAGGGTGGTTGCCTCTGGGGAAGAGGACATGAAAGCTGAGATAGAGGAGGGTAAGATACAGGGGTCCTTTAAACCATGTGCTTTTCAACTCTATTCTTTAGAATAAATTATTAAATAATTTGAAGATGGTAGTATATACTGTATTTGATTATAATAATGAGTAAATGATATATTGAAATTTAAAACAATTAAAAAATTAAAATTTGCTTTTTTGCACTTTTAGGAATAGAATCATCTCATGAAACTGAAGACTTGACAAAGTGTTCTCAGCCTAGTGGTAAAGCACACAGACTTTGGAGTCTCAAACCGCTTTTTAGCTTCAACACTGCTATGTGTTATGTGATCTTGGATAAATTATTTAACTTCTTGAACCTTGATTTTTCTTGACAATACAGAGAGGATATCAATAATACCTATGTCATAAGAATGATTTCATAATTAAATTTAATTAAATTAAATGAGATAAAAATAACAAAAATAACAACTAAGGAACCTATGTACTTTGTATATATTATCTTTTTTTTTTTTCTTTAAAGATGTTATTTATTTATTTGACAGAGAGAGAGAGATCACAAGTAGGCAGAGAGGCAGGCAGAGAAAGAGAGGGAAAGCAGGCTCCCTGCCAAGTCAAGAGCCTGACTTGGGGCTGAATCCCAGGACGCTGAGATCATGACCTGAGCCGAAGGCAGAGGCTTTAACCCACTGAGCCACCCAGATGCCCCTGTACATATTATCTTATTATCTTATTGAATCTTATTGAATATCTACATATTACTTATTGAATCTTCATAACCTGTCTATTTTATGAAGAGATTTGTATCATAATACCTAATTATTTAATTACTAATTACTCAATAAACATTAGCAGTTTTCTGTTAGTATTTTGATGGGAATGAAGACTAATAAGAGAAACAATGAAAAAACTCGGGAACATTCTGGTTATTCTGAGACTAGATTGGTGATATCCCCTGTCCCCCTATTACACATAGTCTTGAACCTGAAATAAACAGAAAAAAGTCGCCATGGCATCAAAGTTCTATTCAAAAGTGACAATTGTTGGCTTAGCTCTACATTCTTTTTTTTTTTTTTTTAATTGTAAGGATGCCTGGCTGACTTAGTCAATCCCAGGAACCTGGCATCATAGCCTGAGCCAAAGGCAGACGCTTAACCAACTGAGCCACCCAGGTCCCCCTGTTGCATAGATTTTTCGAAATAGAATTGCTAGGTCAAAGAGTAAATGCCCTGCAAAAGAGTTGTACCCACTTATACTACCACTCATTAGAGTATGAAAGTGCTTATCTGCTATTCTCTCTTTGTTCTTAGATAATACTGCTCTCTTTAATATTTGTGATGCCGATGGACCAGAAATACCTCAATGTGTGAATTTGTATTTTTCTTTTAATTTATTTATTTGAGAGAGGGAGAGAGAGAGCGAGTGAGCCTGAGTGGCGGTGGCGGGGTTGGCAAAGGGAGAGGGAGAAGCAGACTTGATCCTAGGACCTGAGATCCTGACCTGAGCTGCGTGCAGCTGCTGAACTGACCAAGCCTCCCGGGCATCTCGGTATTTTTCTGATGACTGTTAGAGTATCTTTTTGCACTTTGATTGGCTACCCATGTAATTTTGCTGTGTTTTAATCCGTTCTCTACTGGGGGACATTTAGCTTGGTTATCAGCCCACTGCACATGTGGAATGCCCGAACAAAGAGGTGACTATGGGAAGGTGTTAGAAATGCATCCAGTGACAATAAAACGACTGCAGAGACGTTCAAAATGATAGCCTTGAGTCATCAAGTTTCACTGTATTTAGGAAATAGAAGAGCGTTCTTCAAAGAGTTCTATCAAAAATGGTTAAAAATATGAAGTCTTGGTAATTTCTGAAAGCTACCATTTATTGAACAGCAACCATGCGTCATCCTCTGCGTTAAGGCTTTTCAAACACCATTTGATTTCATCTTGGCGTGAGCAAGTATCATGTCATTTTATGTTGTAGAAAGGACAGTTTCTGGAGACTAGCCCAAGGTCACAAACCACAGGCAGTGGGTCGGTGGATCCGAATCCAAATCTGTGACACCCTCACCCTTTGAGAGGGCCTTCTGAGGGAGGTCCTGGAGACTCACGGACTGCGCATACCATGCTTACTGGTGTCTCAAGTAGCCTGGGTCATTGTGTTTGTTTTTGTTCTTACTCTTTTTTTTTTAAGATTTTATTTATTTGTTTGACAGACAGAGATCACAAGTAGGCAGAGAGGCAGGCAGAGAGAGAGGTGGGGGAGCAGGCTCCCCACTAAGCAGAGAGCCCGATGCGGGGCTCGATCCCAGGACCCTGAGATCATGACCTGAGTCGAAGGCAGAGGCTTTAACCCACTGAGCCACCCAGTGGCTCCCTGTTCTTACTCTTGCAAATCCAGAGTCAGTAGACTTCAGGAGAAGGCTTTATTGGAGTTCTGTACCAAGTGTGCCATGACTCACGAGGAAATGACTTTAGGTGGTGCTTAGACACAACGTTCAATGGCACTGAATCACCCGGTGAGGAAGTTACTCTCCTTTGAGTCCCTCTCAATCATGTCATCAAGGAGAAAGTCTGTAAGCGAAGCTTCTAGTTCTGGAACACCTCTCTGGTGCTTGCTGATTTCTTCCTATTTAACAAATACTGCAGCAGATTTCAGAGCTCCAGCCAGTAACAGTGTCTAGGTAGAATTTAATAACATTATTTTAAAAAATGATATTTACTCTTGCGGTTATCATCTAGTTATGGCAAGATGTCTGTTTCTCATTTGCAGTAATGAAATAAATTTCCCCTTTAAAATGAATTTGCTTTCGTAAAAATAGTGAGTCACGTAAGAGAAAATTGTAGGCATACGCTGTTACCAGTTGTCAAATAACTGGGCAAAATTGTGAAAAAACGTAACGTTTGAATGGCGTTTCAGAGACACTGCTTTCCTAGATTCATGAGAGCAGGCTCTAGGCTCCACGGGTATCTCTGTTTGTTGATTCTAATAATACTTTCCTGACTTGAGGGTACATTATATCACATGAGATGTTTGTTAAGAATTCAGATAGCCAGGCCTTGAACCCCAAAGAGCCTCTGTAGGTCTGAGACAGGACCTGGGCTTTGTAATTTTGATTAAGCAATCCAAGTGGTTCTGATGCGAACTAGTCAGCACATGGCACTTGCAGAAATTCTGAATTGGATCTTTCCGTTTTAACCCAATATCAGAAAAAAAAAAAAAAGTTTATTTGTTTGTTTTGGGGGGGCAGAGGGAGAAAGAGAGTCTTGAAGCAGACTCCCCACTGAGCACAGAACCCCATGAAGGGCGCAATCTCAGGACCCTGAGGTCATGACGTGGGTGGAAACCAAGACACCCCATTTAACACACTGAGCCACCCAGGAGCCCAAACTATAGATTTTTTGGAAACAGATGAGGAAGAATGCCACATGCCTCTAAGTCTGGCAGGACACCGTGTGCTTCTGCCTTTGTGGGACTCCAGTGGGTTTGGTTTCCCGGGCAGAAGCAGTCACATCTAATTTTCAGGCGGTGGTCTAGGCACTTCACACGCATTGAGTCATTTCATCCTCAGCACAATCCGAGGAGGCAGATACTGTTACCTTCATTTTAAGGGTGGGGAAACCCGGACACAGAGAGGTGAAATCACTTGCCTAAGGTCACAGGGCTGGGAGGTGGCAAAGTTGGGATTTAAACCTGACCATCAGCTCGTGCTCAGAGCTCACATTCTTCCCTGCAGGGGAAGTTCCCTCCCCTGGACCCACCTCTATGTGTGATGATGAAGGTCCTGCACCCCCTCCAATTCTGCAGATTCCTGTTGTCCTATCAGTAGATCAGACTCTTTGCTTATAATCAGAAATTAATTGATCATTGAGTTAAATGAATACAAGAATACAGACGAGGTTAGGGTCCCTGGTCCGAGGTCTGTAACCTTTCTGCTCAGTCGAAACCGTGGACTAGGCCTGTCTTTCAAAACAAAAAGCCAACATTTGTACTTCCTATGACAAAAATAAAACACGTTCTCAATTTACCAGGTAGACTAAACTGGTACTGATTTATCTGATTCTGTGCACAAAAGCCCAAGACAGGGGAAAACTTATGATCTGCCCCACTCAGCATTTCTCATTTTTTCCCCATTTCTTCAAAGAAAAGGAAAGTCGAGAAATCACAGAGGAGACTTCTAAAGGGCCATCAGCTCCCGTGTTCAGACTCAAATACAAAAAGAGGCTCAATGAACTCAGGGTCTGTGCCTTCCAGAAGGCAATCGAATTGTGGAGGATTTGAGGCTCGTCCAGGACAATGCGAGCAATTTTGGTCATTTCTTTCTTCTTTTTCTTTTCCTCCCCCCCAACCCCCCCAACCCGAAGTCACAGATGGGTGCTAGAACACGGGCCAACCCTGGGCCACGAGATGCAGCCGACCAGCTGTGGTACAGTGTGCGTAGCAGGTGCACGAGGCGTGGCCCGCGGCCTGAGCTGGCCGGGCGGGCGTGGGTTTCTTCTCTGGCTGGGAGAACCGCGGAATGCGGGAATGGCATGGGCCAGGGAAGGTAGCACACCTTCAGGATGTCCAGACTAGGGAACAGGTTTTGTTTGTCCTGCCAGCAGCTGCTTTTCGTCCCGTTGGGAGAGCCTGGTGGACCGCTCACAAGCAGGGGCCCATGGAAAATGCACGGCCAGGATGTCAGTGACAGCCTCACAGTGGCACTCTGGAAAGGGGTGATCACTTTGAACAATGCACACAGGTTCATGTGACAAGCCATTAAGACTCCAGCCCAGGTAAACAGCATGTGTTCTTTTTTAAAATTTAAAAAAAAATATTTTTTTAAAATTTTTTAAATTTATTTATTTGACAGAGAGAGAGAGAGAGATCACAAGTAGGCAGAGAGGCAGGCAGAGAGAGGGGGGAAGCAGGCCCCCAGCTGAGCAGAGAGCCTATTGTGGGGCTTGATCCCAAGACCCTGAGATCATGACCTGAGCTGTAGGCAAAGGCTTAACCCACTGAGCCACCCAGGAGCTCCTAAATTTGTTTTTTAAGATTTTATTTATTTATTTGACAGAGAGAGAGAGAGAGATCACAAGTAGGCAGAGAGCCAGGCAGAGAGAGAGGGGGAAGCAGGCTCTCTGCCAAGCAGAGAGCCGGAAGCGGGGCTCAATCCCAGGACAATGAGATCATGACCTGAGCCAAAGGCAGAGGCTTAACCCACTGAGCCACCCAGGTGCCCCAGCATGTGTCCTTTATCAAACTGTTTCCTTAGTCTATGGCACACTATGTATAGGCAGGAGCCCTTCACGTCAGTGACACAAAGGCAGGGTTCACTTTCAGGTTTTTATGAGGTGCTTTCGATGCTGTTGTTGATAAGGAGGCCACGGAGTCCCCTACCAAAACGTAGATTATTTAATTCCTCTGCTTTTTTGTCTCCGTCAAGATAACTTCGGAGCAGCTGAAGGTAGCATATGTTTGCCGGGGTAGCTATCCACAACAACAAAAGACACTTACTTTAAAGTAAAAGCTGTAAAGATTCTCAACGTGTGTGTGTCGTTTGCTCTGTGATGTCTGAGGCCAGAAAAGGGGCCCTTCTTGAAAAGGAAGATGTAAAGCCGTAGGTGTCAACTTGGGCTCAACATCAGAATTACCCTGGGGAGCTTTTAAAAATCCCAATGCCGCCCCAGACCAAATAAATCAGAATCTCTGGGGGCGGGGGTAGGATCTAGGCACCAACATTTAAGAAAAGAAAAGTTTCCCAGGTGATTCCTACTCATAGACATTGCATGAAGGGGAAATTTCCTTACCCTTTGGAAAGTCGTGTAAGACTTTTGGGAAAAGGAATTCACTGACCTCTCATTTCTGGAGGAATGAAAATGGAAATCACCACATCAATTGCCTGATTTCCATATTTTAGCATCTGCCTTTCTTCTCATTGTTCTGTGCAAGTACTGGAAGTCCTGCCCTCTAGTGCCTTGGGACCAGCAGGTAGAGCAGATGAGGACCTCAGGAGAAAGCTTGGGGAGCAGAGACTGGAGTGGGGTGGAGACTCTGGGCCCCAAAGTTGAATAGCCTTTCCTATGTTGTGCACCCATTACCTCTATCTAGTTCTAGAACTTTCTCATTACCCCAAACAGAAAACCAATACCTCTGAATCCCCTCCCCCACCCCCCCTTGCAACCCACCTGCTTTCTCTCTGTGGATTTGCCTATTCTGAATATTTCTTATCAATGTAATCCTACAGGCTGAGGCCTTTTGTGTCTAGCTTCTTTCCTTTGCATAATGTTTTCAAGTTCATTGCCCATTGTAGCATGCCTCAGTGCTTCCTTCCTATTTACGGCTGAATACAATTCTGTTGTATGGATATGCCACACACTGTTTGTCCAGCTCTTTAGGTGACAGGTAGTTGGGTGGTTTCCACCTTTCAGCTATTGTGACTACTGCTGCTGTGAACTTTTGTGGACATGTTTTGTTTCAACAGAGGGATCATCTTTACATAACAGCTGCCCCCACAGCACTAACCCCAACTCTGAGCCCACTCATACGTGTCCACGAGGCAGGGACTTAAGAATAGGGGGACCAAACCGTCCCACTTTGCCTTGGATTGTCCCAGTTTTAACACATCTAGTAAACCAGTAGAGGGAGGTCTGGCAGTGGTCTCATCCACCAGCAAAAGCCTTCTCAAGGCAAGGCCAATAGTTTTAGTATTTTTGACCGACTTCAAAAATCATTGGGACAAGTCTGTTTCTTGCAATTGTGTCTAATGGCAGTGACTTCAGGAAGCTGGGCTTTGGCACAAGCTTCCTTGATGTCGCCTGGAGGATTCCTATTCCTTATTCAGTCGCAGCTTCAGACTCATGCCCACGACAGAGATTCCCAGAGTCTCTTCCCTTGCAAAGGGGTAATGGATTCCTCTCCTTTATTCCAGAAGCATCGTATAATTACAGGATGCATTTGCATGGGTCTCCCCCATTAGACCATGACCCCCTCAAGGATAGTGGAATGTGGTCAAGGCTTTGGTCTGCCCAACATCCATTCCCTCTTCTGACAATAGCATTCTTCTTTTCCTTTAGGGGCGCCAGCCGTCCCCTAAGCTCAGACAACACACTTTGGGTGGAGTGGATACCAGTCCTCGGCAACCCAGACGTGGCCGGTCAGCACATTCCATCTCCTTGGTTGACACAACTGGCTCAGGAAATCGTGGCCTGAACCAGGTTAGTGCGCAATCAGTCCTGCAACTTAAGTTAACTGGAACTAAACCAGAAATAAGGAGGAAGGAACTCTACTTCTGATAGGGTTGCTAAGCTCTCGGTGGCCATCTTAGCCACGACCTGGGGGAGAAACCGCCTTGAAGGGAAGCCTCCCTGGAAGAAAGCAGGACTGAGGGACAGGGACAGAATGGGAACAATGCCAGGCTGCAGCGAGTTTCCTCCCTTCAACTTCCTGGTGATGTGAATCACTTTTTTGCTCATTTTGGGTTTTCATCTCTTCCAACTGAAAGAAAACTGAAGAATGCACTGTTCTTTTTTAATTAATATTTAAATCTTATATTATTGCACATCCTGGCACGTGATAGGCACTCAAGAAATGCGTGTGTGCGTGCAGACTTTGCTAGGTGTCCCGTCGCTATGTTTTCTCAAGAGATGCTGTCGATGCAAGAAGAGTCAGGAGGGGAGGGTGTGGAAAAGTTGGAAGCCTCCCACGTTGCTGGGGGAATGTTAAATGGTGCAAACAGCTATAGAAAATAGTTTGGCGGTTTCTCAAAAAGTTAAACTGAATTATCGTATGACCATCATCCCTGCTCCTGGATATACAGGCATATATCGTTTCATTATCCTTCCCTTTATTGAGCTTTGCAGATATTGTGCTTTTTTCTAAATCGAAGGTTTGTGGCAACGCTGCATTAAGCAAGTCTGTGTGTGCCATTTTTCCAACAATATTTGCTCACTTTGTGTCACCGAGTCACATTTGGATAGTTCTTGTAATATTTCAAGCTTCTTCTTTTTCTTTCTTTTTTTTTTTTTTAAAGATTCTATTTATTTATTTGACAGAGAGAGATCACAAGTAGGCAGAGAGGCAGGCAGAGAGAGAGGGGGAAGCAGGCTCCCCGCTGAGCAGAGAGCCCGATGCGGGGCCCGATCCCAGGACCCTGGGATCATGACCTGAGCCAAAGGCAGAGGCTTAACCCACTGAGCCACCCAGGAGCCCCAGAGGCAGAGAATCTTTAAGCAGGCTCCCTACTGAACACAGATCCAGATGTGGACTCAATCACATGACCCAGGAAATCGTGACCTGAGCTGAAACCGAGGCAGAGGCTTAACGGGGCTACTCAGGCATCCCAGAAATAAAGTATTTTTTAATGAAGGTATATACATTGCTTTTTAAAGACATAATGCTATGACACTTAATATCTGCAGTCCCCTGTAAACATAACTTTTATATGCACGGGGAAACCAAAAAATTCACGTGACCGGCTTTATTGCAACATTTGTAATATTTACTGTAGTGGTCTGGAACCAAATCCATCTCCAAGGGATGCTTGTATGCCCAAAAGAATGCATGACACTGTTGGAACAACTTGTGCACAAAGTCCGTAACAGCACTATTCACAATAGCCAGATGATGGAAAAACTTAAATATGCACCAGCAGATGGCCAGGTGTCAATATGGTCTTCCATACAGTGGAATATTACTCAGCTGTAAATAAGGAACAGAGCACCGATCCATGCTGCAACATGGATGAAGGTCAAACACATTCACTAAGTGAAAGAAGCAAGACACAGAGGGGCTGATATTGTAAGATTCCACTTCTACGGAAAATCCGGAAGAGGTAAACGTCCACAGAGAGAGAAAGAAGATTAGTGGTCCTGAGAGGCCCGAAGAAGGCAGAAATGTGGAATGACTGCTAAATGTGGACGGGACTTTCCTCTGGGTGACAAAAACATTCTGGAAGTATAGAGTGGTGATGGTTGCACAATCCTGAGTGTAATAAATGTCACCAGTGGCAAATTTTATGTTATGTACATTCAGCTGCAATAGAAACCAAACAAAAGAATCTGGAACTTCATCGGGGCTGCCACAGATGGATGCGTGTGCGTTGTTTCCTTTGTCAGGGGCCCAGACTGGGGGCAGTGGCCATGGCCTCAATCTGTCCCACAAGCCGTGACCCCCAGTACCCAAGCAGAGCAGATGATTTCTTTGGAGTGCAAGATGGTGTAAGAAGTAAGCAAGTTTGGGGGGCACCTGGGTGGCTCAGTGGGTTAAAGCCTCTGCCTTCAGCTCAGGTCATGATCCCAGGGTCTTGGGATCGAGCCCCACATCGGGGTCTCTGCTCCATGGGGAGCCTGCTTCCCCCCCTCTCTCTGTCTGCCTCTCTGCCTACTTGTGATCTCTGTCTGTGAAAGAAATAAATAAATAATCTTAAAAAAAAAAAAAAAGGAAGCAAGTTTGGTCAATGGCCTCACTTTACTGCAACTTTCAGCGAAATCCTTCAATGTACACTAAGGAGTTGGCTGGTGTCACAGTATACATCGTCTTCCATCCTGAGGGTGCTGTCTCTGAAAAATTCACTGCATTGTTGAGTGCTTAATTTGTAAAGCTAGCATAAATCACCGGACTAAATTGTCCATTACCGAGAGCTCAAGTTATCTTGCCATCAAGTGAGGGATCCTGTTGCTTTGCCTGCACTGGAAAATTAAGAAACAAAGAGGCAAAAGGCCAAAAGGAGGAGAACTCTAGAAAAAGTCCATTTTCTGATGTTGGAAAGACTTCACAAGGTTAAAGATAGGAGCATTCTGCCGGCACTCCTCAAAGGTTTTTTTTTTTTTAAAGCCATTTATGTTTTGGGGATCACTGAGTTAGAACAGAACAATAATAGTCCTCTCACAGCTATGGAAGATTCGGTTGTATCATGGGGGCTGGCGTCCTGAGATTGATCCCCCAGCAAAGAATCAGGAGGAAAAAGGAAAAAAGAAAAAAGAAAAGCAAAAAAAGAAAGAAATGCCCTGGGAAGGCGGTGTGTCGAGCCCTTCAAGGAGAAGTCATGTCAGTTTTGTTATGTTCAGGGGCGTCGGCCACCCCCCCAACTTCCTAACGCGCTACTTTCCAATTTGGGTCCCTATTCACCAGGCAACTTAGAAAATATTGGGGACAGCTTATCGCTAATATAACGAGATGTGGAATGAGACTTTTCCTGTTGACCCAGAACTTCAGCTAAAGCTTCAAAGCTGAGGGCAATGCGTAACAATACTTCCTCCTGTCAAGAGGTGACCAGACCGGTCCCTTGACCGTCAGTAACCATCAGCTTCCAGCCTATATAAAACAAGGTCAGATTTTATCCAGAGAATGTTTCTCTGACAGGTTTTTGTAGGTGGTTTTCTTCTCCCCTCTGATCTCCAAGCCAGGAGAGGAGAGCTCAAAGCAGAATCACTCATGAGACTGGGAACACCAAGGGGGGGGGCGGTGACCAGCACCTCATTGCCACCTGAAGGTTGCCTGGGGCTGTCCATGACAATAGGGCAAGAAGCAAGGGCAGAGGGCAAAGGTGCACCCTATATCCCAGGGGCCCGAATATGTGTGTAGGTCTGAGTCATCCTGACTCACCCAAGAGGACTCAGCCAGGACCTCAGAAAAAGAATGTGGGGGTGCTTCCCAGGGTCTGAATGGAAACGAGGTGTGCAAGAGGTCACCCAGCAATGCACTGAGCGCTCACAAGGTCCCGACAGGGTTCTCCAAAGATCTCCCAGTGCAACCAGCCCTTGTCAGGCCAAGGCAAGCAGTGGGGGGCATCTGACACCCAAGAGAACTATACCCATTCTCAGCAAAGGGTCCCTTTTCCTCTTGCTCTCCTGCTCCTATGCTCCGGCAAGGTGAGTTGGGAAGGGACAGGAGAGGACACACCTGCGCTCATCTCCACTGCAGATTCCTGAGCCACCTGTGGATCAGAGCTGAGGGGGTGGGCAAGAGGTATTAAACCGCATATGAGAGTACAGTTTTGATCGGACTGGACTGCACTTTTAATATGGCCTGTTCTTACAGCTGAAACTCAGAGCTATGGGGTCTGATGTGATATTTCCAAGCTCAGATCCTTTCATAGCCCAGTAAGAAGAATTTATTTCCACTATTGTTAAAGGCACTGTGAGGGGGGTGCCTGGGTGGCTCAGAGGATTAAACTTCTGCCTTCGGCTCAGGTCATGATCCCAGGGTCCTGGGATCGAGCCCCGCATCGGGCTCTCTGCTCGACGGGGAGCCCGCTCCCCGCACCCCACCCCACCCCACCTGCCTCTCTGCCTACTTAAGATCTCTGTCTGTCAAATAAATAAATAAAATCTTAAAAAAAAAGGGGGGGGGATAAAGGCGCTGTGAGACATGCAGCATCCAAAGTGCCGAGCACTTTCCAGAATGAAGTCCCAGCAACCATAGCACAACGTGCAGCCGTCCGCTCCTGTTCTCCGACCTTGATATCCGCAAGATTTCTGTTGCTCTGGGGTGCAAACCACTGTACGCTATCCCAGGGGCAACCAATGCACATGCCAACAGGGGCCAGGCAGGAGATACAATGAATGAAGGGGGTTAGGTGGGGGGGGGGGGTTAGGTGGGGTCCATGGTGAACTGGAGAGTTTGTGTCCCAGGGAGAGAGACAGCTATCTCTCAGATCTACCAGTTGTTGCCCAATGAGGCCACATCTTTCTGTTTTCCCAGATCCATTTTTGAAAGTGTCTCCTGATGTCAACATTATTGGTAAGAATATAGGGTTCTTTGTTGCAAAGGACACAGTGTACTACTCCAGGTGGATCAAGTACAAGTGGTTTAACGGGGGTACTCTGCACTGAATTGGGTCCCCTTCAAATTCACACGCTCGAGCCCTAACCCCCTCAATGGGCCTTTACAATGTTTGGGAGGTCATTAGGGTTTTGTGAAGCCAAAGGGTGAGGCCCTAATTCAAAAGAGCGATGGCCTTATAAGAAGAGGAACCATGGGAGCTGTGTGGACTTGCTGTGTGGACACAGCAAGAAGACGCCCTCTGACCTCCAGGAAGAGGGCTCTTATCAGAACCTGAATGTGCCGGCACCACACTCTCCAGCCTCCAGAACTGGGAGACAAATAAATTTCTGTCATGGAAGCCACCCAACCATGGTATTTTGTTATGTTAGCCAAGGCAGCCTAAGACAGGTGGCGGAATCTCCAGGAATCTCCAGGAAGAGAGGGTTAGGCTCGGACTGTCCAGCTGGGAGTGATGCCCACACCGCTCCATCAGACGGCCCCTGTGAATGCCAGGCCATGCCCCTCAGCACAGATCCCATGCTTACACAGGGGCCGAACAGCCCGACACCGACGCACTGGCTGCCACGCTCACTATCAGATAGGCAGGCTCCTCTTTGTCGTTCGCTTTCAAGTATAAAATCTCATGTGATGCATGGAATGGTAGAGTCCAGATCACATGAAACTTGGTTGCAAGGAAGGTTCTCGAAGAGTGCTTTGGTTTCTCTTACGGAGAGGTGGGACTCATAAGGTGGGCATTTTCAAACACAGGGAAGGTCTTCAAGGGGGCTGGGTGGATATGAAGTGTAACAATTGTCCACTCTTGCAACTAATTGGAAAGACATGCTGGTGGTGATCGGATGGGGAAAGCGGGGGCAAACGGAATGCCTTTGTGTGCTGCTTACAGCCCTGCCTGTTGATGACTTCTGAACTATGGGCTACCTCCATTTTTAAAACTTCTGCTTCCCCCGAGAACAACTAGGAAAGCCAAGTCAAATCATCATCATCATCATCATCACCTACTTAAAGGCGTGCAGAGAGCTGCCAAAGCAACCAGAACTAGAGGGGCCAAGATTCTGGAACATTGACGTGGGGGGACAAACTGCAGCCACTTTTTCCCTGGGGCATTTGCAAATTTGGGCCTTGAAATCTAGACTTTTCCCAGGCAAGGATGCTGCTGCTGGGGGCCAGAGAAACCGGCAGAATTCTGGTGGTGTCTTAGGGCTGGAGAGACAAAATTAGGGACTATCCTAGAGAGAAGGGAAAGGTAGAAAAGTGGTTTTCCTCTTAAGATATTTGGCAATTCTGCCACAGTGCAGGCCAAGAGGCTAGAAGCCAAACAGAAAGCCCCTGAAGAAAAGCAGTGTATCCAGCATTCTTCCCATGCTACAGCCACAAAGATTAGAGCACAGGACCAGGGGAAGGACCTCAGTGAAGACCTAAAGTTCTCATTTGGAATCTCTGAAAGGCAAAGCCTTAGCGGTGGGAACCAGAGTTACATAGGAGTCTTATAAAAACTGCAGCCCTGGGGCTCCTGGGTGGCTCAGTGGGTTAAAGCCTCTGCCTTCGGCTCAGGTCATGATCCCAGGGTCCTGGGATCGATCCTTGCATCGAGCCTGCTTCCTCCTCCCTCTCTCTCTGCCTGCTTGTGATCTCTATCTGTCAAATGAATAAATAAGAATCTTTAAAAAAAACAAAAAACAAAAAACTGCAGCCCTGCCTCCACCCAGCTCAGCCCCTGACTGCATTAAAGTGCTCAGTCCCCATGCCATCTGGTTGCAAAGAAACGGTGAGCCCTCTCCAGGACTCCTGGAGATCACCCAGAGACTTGGTATATATTTTTCATATACAGATGTTGTATGGCATGCAACAAAAATTACAAGGTCTGCCAAGAGACAGGAACAAATCCCTGAAAACAAATAGAAAACACGCTATAGAAACAGAGTGTGCAGGTGATCAAAGCCCTGAAATAAAATCAGGGCTTTAAAATAACCATGATTGGGGCACCTAGGTGGCTCAGTGGGTTAAAGCCTCTGCCTTCGGCTCAGGTCATGATCCTGGGGGCCTGGAACTGAGCTCCACATCAGGCTCTCTGTGAAGCGGGGAGCCTGCTTCCCTTCCTCTCTCTCTGCCTACTTGTGTCTCTGTCTGTCAAATAAATTTAAATAAATAATTAAATAAATGACCATGATTAATATGTTCAAGAGACGCAAAGCCAAAGAAGGAGAAAAGAGTTGAAAAGTGAATTTTACCAGAGAATTGGAATCCATGAACTTCCTAGTTCAAAAGACTAGGACATAGAGAACTCACTTGAGTTTCTCATCGACAGAGGGCTTTTGAAAATGCTGATTCTGGGGCGCCTGGGTGGCTCCGTGGGTTAAAGCCTCGGCTCAGGTCATGATCTCAGGATCCTGGGATTGAGCCCCACATCGGGCTCTCTGCTCAGCAGGGAGCCTGCTTCATCCTCTCTCTCTGCCTGCCTCTCTGCCTACTTGTGATCTCTGTCTGTCAAATAAATAAGTAAAATCTTAAAAAAAAAAAAAAGAAAAGAAAAAGAAAAAAAAGAAATGAAAATGCTGATTCAGCTCTATATGAGCTGTAAAACCTCATGGTCCACAGTCTTAAAAAAAAAAAAAAAAGCTTGCCATCACTGGCTGTCGTTCTCTTTACTTTTCAAGTGGCTTCCTTTAAGGGACACATATTTTACCATGTTTTCTGAGTCACTCTGCTCCATAAACCCAGTTGCCTGGCATGGAGCTCTGTTCACCGGGAGAAAGAGGAGCCTTTTGCTAATTATCCTGAACACATCCTTTGAGCAGTGGGTATTGGGATTGCCAGTAGTTAAGACGATCAGGAAGACGGCTCTCTGGGATGACATTTGAGTCGACACTGAGTGACAAGGAACCAACCAGGAGAGAATTTGAGGGAAATGTGGTCTGGGCAGAGTGGATATAGAGAGCAAAGAAATCTGAGGCAAAAATATGTTTGGTGATTTGGTCAGGGGTGGGCAGACTTTTCTGGAAAGGGCCATAAAACGCATATTTTAGGCTTTACAAGTCATACAGTGCCTGTTGCAACTACGCACTTTTGCTGTGACAACACAGCAGTAAACAGACATAGAAAAATGTCTGTGGACCACTGTGGCAGTGGTCCAATAAAACTTTGTGTATGGACACTGAAATTAAAATTTTTTTATAATTCCCACACATCACAAAATCTTTTGATTTTTTCCCCAACCATTTAAAAATATAAAAACCATTCTTAGCTCTGGAGCCACAGTTTGCTGGCCTAAGGTCCTTTAGGTAGGTGGGGATCAGATAGTGCAGGACACCTAGGGCATAACAGTCAGATTAAGGCAAAGCCCCTTTCCCCCTCCAAATGGAAAAGCCATCCCTCTGGGTAACTGCAGGCCGGGGTACCAATTCCGGGGTTGGGCAGCGTCCTTGGCTCATGGTTTGTTTTACTTTGCCCCAGTAACAAGAAAGGACAAAGGAACACACACACACACACACACCACACACACACGCACGCACCCTGGGAAGCAGCAGCCTAGAGCTCATGGAAGATTATCAGATTTGTTCTATTTTTCTCCAGTAACAAGAAAGGACAAGAGACAGAGAGACAGACGCACACACGCAGGGCTCACGAAAGATGATCAGGTTTGTTTCGTTTTACACACACACACACACACACACACACACACATCCCCGAGCCAGAAAGCCAGAGAGGACGTGCCCAGGTTCACGCTGACGTTTCCCCAGCACGCACTAAGGGTTTGAAAGTTGGGTGCAGGGGCGCCTGGGTGGCTCAGTGGTTTGGGCTGCTGCCTTCGGCTGGGGTCATGATCTCAGGGTCCTGGGATCGAGCCCCGCATCGGGCTCCCTGCTCCGCAGGAAGCCTGCTTCCCTCTCTCTCTCTCTCTCTCTCTCTGCCTGCCTCTCTGCCTACTTGTGATCTCTGTCTGTCAAATAAATAAATAAAATCTTTAAAAAAAAAAAAAAAAGAAAGTTGGGTGCACACCTGCTCCCAGCCGGAGCGCACCTGCTGAGCAGCACTCCGGCCTCGTCTCGCGAGAGCTTGCCGTAGTAGTGGCCCCCCCACCCCCCTCCCCCCACCGCCGCCCCCGCGCCCAGCCCCCGCGCCGGGGCACACTCCCCGCCGGCTCCCCCGCCGCGCGCGCCTCCCCCGCGCTCCCGCCCGCCGGCTCGCACGCACGCCCGGTAGTAATTGCACTCCGCCACACGAGCTCCGCATCCCCGCGAATCCCGCCCCCCCTCCGCTCCCCTTCCCCCCTCCTCCCCTCTCCCCTCCCCTCCCCTCGCCCCGGCCCGCGCCGGCCGCCGGCCCCTCGGCGGGCAGGTGCGCGAGCCTGCGCGCGCCGCGGCCGCCTCCTCCGGCGGGTCCCTGGCGCGCCGGGCCGGGGCGGCTGCGCGCACGGCGCCGCTCCACCAACCCGCTCCCCGCAGGTCCCTCGCTCGCTCTCCATCCCTCGCCGGCGCTCGCTCCCCCCCGCCCTTTGATTGACAGGCAAGATGTCGGTGTGGAGCGAGGCAGGAGCGAATGCAGCAGCCGTCACCCCCGGAGCCCGGCGGCGGCAGCAGCAGCAACAGCAGCAGCAGCAGCAGCAGCAGCAGCAGCAGCAGCAGCAGCAGCAGCAGCGCGAGGAGGAGACAGCAGCCAGCCGCAGTCGCCGCCGCAGCCGCGGGAGCAATGCAGACAGCATCTTGAGGACGCGCTAAAGCACTCCAAACGGTGGACAATGCCCTGTCACTGCAATTGGGAGGGGGGCAAAGCAGATTTTTTTTGACATAAAAGCCAGCCAGCCAAAAATATATACATTTGTCCTTCACGGAGCCGGTGTGTAAAGAGTGAGCGCTGTTTTCCTTCGCCTCCTCCTCTCCTCTCCTCTCCCTCCTCCTCCTCCTCCTCTTTTTCCTCCTCCTCCTCCCCCTCCTCCTCCTCCTCCCTAAGTGTACAGACAGCATCACATCACCTGGTTTGCTTCGGAGAAACAGCATCTCTCCTTTTCAGGGACCAGAGACTCAAAAAGAGGAGACATTCGAATGGAGTCTGCTTGATACCCCAAAATAAAATAATAAATTTTGGCTCTTGTCCCCTCCTCCCACCCCACCCCCTCAACCCTGTGTGAGATGTTGGGTTTCTTCTTCATGAGACATTGTTGAGAAGTCGCAGTGGTTGGAGAGCGTAGGGGGTAGACTACCTCTACGCTCCCCCCCTTTTTTCTCTCTGGGAGGAGGAGGAGGGGAAGGGGGCTTGCCGAGCAAGCGATGGATGAGGAAAACATGACGAAAAGCGAGGAGCAGCAGCCTCTGAGTTTGCAAAAAGCCTTACAGCAGTGCGAGTTGGTCCAAAACATGATAGACCTGAGCATCTCCAACCTGGAAGGGCTTAGGACCAAATGTGCCACCTCCAACGACCTCACACAAAAAGAGATCCGGACCCTGGAGGTAGGTGTTGCCTGTGGAAAAAAAAAAAAAAAAAAAAAAAAAAGCAATCTTTCCTTCCCTCTCCTTGCTCCCCACAACCCCCCTTTCCTTTGATTCTGTTTGTTGGGGGGCGGGAGGGTGTGGGAAGGTATCGAGGTGGGCAGGATTTGGTTTTCTGTGATTTATTTTCTTTGCAAAGCCTGCCCTGGGTGTCCCTTTACTGTACCGCTGTCGTCTACGCTTGGCTGGGTGGTGGTAGTAGTAGTAGTAATTGTGATTCCTTATGTATTATTATTCTTGCGGCTGTTATTATCATTCGCTTCCCCTCCGAGGAGGGAGTTCTCTCTTTTTTCCGCTTGTGGGTTTGTTTATATGCCACGGGGGCTTGTGTGCTGGGTAAGGCATTAAGGCGCTGCAGAGAACCCACGTGACCTTGCGCATTCTGCAGGTGGTCAAAGGTGGTTTTTGCTCGCAGAATGGGGCTGCCTATAAATACAGACCTCTTCAGCGCTCAGCCTCCTTCCCTGGCTCGCTTTTGCCCCTTGGATTTTGTTTTTGTTCTTTTGTTTTTGTTTTTGTTTTAGTTCAGTGGTATCCATGTCAAGGGGTAAAGAGGAAAAAAAAAAATCCCCATTGAGTTTCCAATCAAACCGTTTGATGCAGGGAGCTGTTGCAGGCCTGAAACGTGTAAAAAGATAAGAGAAAATGTGCCTGCATCGGCACACGCAAGCGGTATGGGAAAATACTCTTGAATCCGTGGTGGGACCGCGGGGAAAGGGGTCGGAGGAGGAGTCATCTCTGGCGAGTTGTAACATTGTCTCCAACAGAACTTGAGGGCGAGTTTGAAGCAGTTTTGGGGGGTGGGGTTGGATGCAAAGTTACTCAGAAAGAAGATGGCAGAAATTATTTCTTCCCAAGGCAGCTTGGTCAAAGGAGGAAGGTTTCAGGAGCTTTAGAAAATGTCTGGTGTGCACGTAACCACTGGGCATCCACGTCGTTGGAAACATCTGAAGGGTTCCTCTACTTCTCCCTCAAAACAGCTGTATGCATGGCTTAATTAAATTTGGGAACTCCCATTAGCTGGCCTTTGCTGAGGGTAGTGGCTGTGCAGGCTGGGAGCATAGGAAAGGGGTTCTCCCTCTGGAGAAGTGGGCATGTGTGGTGCTGGAGGTTCCCTCTGTTTCTACTCCAGGAGTTTCCAAGGCCCGAACTCTTCCGTCCCTGCTGAATCTTTGAGCCCTGTGCCCCCGTTCCTGCCTGGATAAGTTCCACTCTCTGATTCACTTTAAAGTTGTCCCCCCCCCCCCACCGCCCCATGATTTTAACTTTGGCTGTTTGGAAGGTCATCAATTTGAAAGGAGAGAGAGAGAGAGAGAGAGTGTGTGTGTGTGTGATATGCTGTTTGGTCCCCTAGAATACATGTCTGTGTGCACCTGTCATGTGGGAAAATGATCCTCAGAAATGAAATAAAATACGTGTCAAGAGGGATCAGAGGAGTGGGGACTCTGTTGGGAGACCAGGTAGTTGCTTTCTCGGAGTTTTGGGAGAATAGTCTAGGCTAGGACTTTGTGGCTGCAAGAAAAAGTGTGGGATGCCCTGGCCCACCTTTCTGTCTCTGTGTGAGCAGTGAACTCACAGAACGGCAGGCAGTAAATAAATAAGTAACCCAAAAGGGCCACCTCAGTCCTCTTTGGTCCTTTGAGTCAGGAGTCCCAAGTGCTCATTTATGTATCCCTGTGTAAGTTCCCCTGGTTTAGTTTTCAACTCTTCTCAACATGGCCCATCCTCTGATAGCTTCTGGAATGATGACGATGGTCCCAGTGGACCCTGGCCTCTGTGGCTTCTTTCCTGCACCGTGGTTTTCTTTGAAAACCGGGGGTGGAGTTGCAAGAGGTTGCAATTACTTGGAGCGCATCTGGTTGTCAGTTTCCTGGTCCCAGGACACCAAAGAGCATGCCCACCACTGCTTTACACATATTGTGCAGGGAAGGGTCTCCAGCAGTCTTGCCAGCTCTATGCTTCTCCCGGGTCCCTGGGGCGAGGGGGGGGGCACCGAGGAAGCGCTGGTGACTCCTGGTACAGCCAAATCTTGCCAAACCTCGCCTAGGTTTTGGACCAAGGTTCTTTATCAACCAAATATTTCTGTATATCAAAACCGCCCAAGGGAACTTATTAAAAATGTGCCTTCTCAGCCTCTAACCCCAGAGGTTCTAATTCAGGTGGGACTGGGGGTCGGGGGCCGGGGGAGAGGGAAGGCCCAGGAATCTGCATTTAAGAAACAGTCCAAGTGTTTCGATGCATGTTTTCACATTGACACTCTGAGGAATACCCACCGATTAGGACATATTTCTGCAGTTTGATGGTGAGAACTCCCTGCTCACAAACACTGAAGTAAGCAGTACATGGAATGTCCTGGAAAACTATGATAATAAGCAAAATTTGGTAGCATGCCTATGACCCCATGACAACAAAAATATACAGCGTGGACTGAGCCTTCCAGAAGGGTCCTGCATGAT
Source organism: Mustela nivalis (assembly GCF_964662115.1). Lineage (NCBI taxonomy): Eukaryota > Metazoa > Chordata > Mammalia > Carnivora > Mustelidae > Mustela > Mustela nivalis. The sequence goes on from NW_028135902.1 coordinate 117,454, forward strand.
TAGGGAGACAAGGCTCACAGTATAGGTGTGAGAAATAATGATCAAGTCCAAACAGCAAATGATACGGGAGGGCAGCATGTGGGTCTGTGAAGAATATTTTCAAACTGCATGAAATGGAAATTGCAACCACATGTTCAAGGGAACAGTGGCTTCTTTTCCTTGTGTGGCATCAAGTCTGGAGGGATGTGGCTGCTTGAGTTGGCTCAAGTAAGATAGTAACGTCGGGGCTGTCGTCTCTTTGAGCTGTCAGTGGCCTTTTTCTAATGGTTGCAAGCTTCAGCCATCACACCCAGGTTCAAGGTAGGGATGGGGGGCGCCAGGTGAGGAGTGTGCAGATATAAAGGGTTCATGTCTTTTTTTTTTTTTCTTTTTTGCTTCCCCAGAATACCTCTTGCTACCTAACCCACAGATGATGTTTTATTTTTTTTTTTTTAAAGATTTTAGTTATTTATTTGACAGAGAGAGAGAGAGATCACAAGTAGGCAGAGAGGAGGGGGAAGCAGGCTCCCCGCTGAGCAGAGAGCCCAATGCGGGGCTCGATCCCAGGACCCTGAGATCATGACCTGAGCTGAAGGCAGAGGCTTAACCCACTGAGCCACCCAGTGATGTTTAAGAATGTCTTATTGGCCGAAACTTGGTCGGATAGGTAGTCCCAGCTGCAATGCTGGGAGGTGGGGAAGCGGGAACAGCATCGTGAGTGGTTTAGATGGGTCGTGGTCCATTGCCTTGGTTGACCTGTTGTCACTCCATACACAGTCAAGGTTCTGTCAAGAAGGGACGTTGGGTGGACAGCCAACAGGACTGGCCATGGCATGTTATCAGGAGGTATTCTGGCAGAGAAGAAAGGCCATGAGCTTTGGAGTGAGACCAATACAGTTTTAAATTGTAGCTTTTCTGCTTTACTTTATCTTGGGCTAGTAATTTAAATTTTCTGACCCATGGTTTAATTTTTGGCACAATGGCAAAAAAAGATAACATTACCCACTTCAGTGGTTATGAGGACTGAAAGACAGGACATTTTCAAGGGTCTAGTGCTATCTCTAGCACAGCCCGCAGGGGTTGAATAAATCATAGTTATGATGATGATATGATTAGCATTATGTGGTGTGGGCTAGATGACATGGAAGGGAACAGCTCAGATCAGAGGGAGAGAAGGAAGAGTTTGAGCAGCATTTTCAAAGTATGTTCTGTGCAACCTTAGTTCTGTGGTCTGGTAGCATTTTCCATTCTTCTAGCACATACTAGTGATCTAGGCACTGTGCTAGATGCTGGTGGTCAACCAGTACTCTGAAGACAAGATGAATTCCTTGGGTGCTAACACCCGAGAAAGGTTGTGTTAAACAAAGGGAAACAGACTTCTCAGAGTCTTCTCAGAGTCTTACTATACTAACTATGGGCATGGTGACTCCAAGAGAGGGTTGGGTCCTTTTTCCAAGGATATCCCTTGGGTCTGATGTTCCATAGAATACACCCAGGGAAACATTTGGCAGAGCAGTTAGGGTAGCTTTCTTGGTTGGGGAGCTGGGGACCCTGAACGGAGAGAAGGATGGGGAAAGGCTTAGATCACAGTAGGTTGGGAGAGCCTGCAGCAAGACAACAAGCTGAAGGCGTTTCGTGCCAGTTGATGCCTTCGTGGGGCTTCAGGGAGACCAGTGGGTCCAGAATGGAGAGTCCCTGATAGAGTGTCCAAGGAAATGAATTTAGATCACAAGCTCTTGAGATCTGACTAAGGACAAGGGAGTCAGACTGACAAAGCTTCCCTCCTTTGAGGATGGAGGTAGAAATCTTCAAAGGTTTCGGAGTAAATACGATAAAAATTTGTTTAAAGGTTAGTCCGATGGCAGCCTGCAAGCAGGGCCTGACAGCCTTTTTTGTCAAGGGACAGAGAGTAAATAGTTTAGGCTTTGTGGGTGACGCACACCCACGGCCCATCACAGCCACTCAGCCTTGCTCTTGTCCCGCGTAGTAGCCATGGATGAGCTATATCCACAAATGAACGTTTCCCCGTGCGGTATCATTTATGGACCCTGAAATCCCAACTTGAAATAATTTTCCCATGTCCTAGAAACATTATTTTCTACTTTTTTTTTTTTTTTTTTACATTTAAAAATGTAAAAACTATTCTGAGATTTGGGGACTTACGAGAACAGGTGGTGGGTCAGATTTGGCCCATGGACGATAGGTAGCTTGCTGATCTCTGATCTGTAGGGTGGACGGCCTAGTTCTGCTGATCTTTCCTGGATCACTCATGTGGTTGCCATCACTGGGCGGCTCAGCTGTGCTGGACGGTCCAAGACGGCCTTGCTCACACAGCCAGTGGTTGGTCGGGGTGCCTTGGTTTCCCTCCCCATGGTCTTTCCAGCAGGACAGGCAGATTCCTTCCCTGGTGGAAGCAACAGTGTTCCAAGACAATACACCCTGTCGCGCAGCCCCTCTCAGGGCTCTGCTTCCATGACCTTGGCCGGTGTCCCATTTGCCAAAGCAGGTTAAGTGGGTAAGCCCAGAGTCAGTGTAGAAATTACTATCTAAGGGCATATATTCTAGGAGGTGTGGTTCAGAGGGGCCAGTGAACAATCTAATGTAACAAGGTAGCGTTGCTATGGGAAAACCTCCCCCCCAAACCCAAAATAAAACCAAAATAGCATGGGAAAGAGGGAGGGTCATGGCATCATCTGCAAAGGGCCCCCCTCAAGGAGGTTTTACTGACTTGAGGAAGCAAGCCGAGACCTATCTGGGAAATGCACCAGGAAGAGGGAACAGCGGATGCAAATTTCTTGGGTGGGAACGTGCTTGGAATGTTAATAGAACAGCAAGGAGACCACTGTGGTTGGAGTGGAGTGGGTGGGCAGGGAAGGGGTGAGGGCACCGTGGGAGACAGAAGCAGGGCCCTGATCATAAAAGACTTTGATAAGATACTTGGATTTTGTTCTAAGCACGGACAGGGAGGTGACTGATCTATCTATCTATCTATCTATCTATCTATATTTTAAAAGATTTTATTTATTTATTTGACAGAGAGAAAGAGAGCACAATTAGGCGGAGATGCAGGCAGAAAGAGAGGGGGAAGCAGGCTCCCCGCTGAGCAGAGAGCCCCACGAGGGGCTCGATCCCAGGACCCTGGGATCATGACCTGAGCCGAAGGCAGAGGCTTAACCCGCTGAGCCACCCAGGTGCCCCTGAGTTATGTTTTTAAAAGATCTTTCAGACTGCTGCAGGGAAAATAGACTGTGGGGTGTAAGAATGGGAGCAGGGAGACAATTTGGGAGGTTAGTGTGGAAACCAAAGCCAGGAGTGACTGTGCTTTGGACGGTTATGCTGGTTGGGGGAATGGGGCAGGTGGCTGGATCCAGAAGGTCAGGTGGACGGAGGTGCCTGTGAATCAGATATGGGGAAAATAAAGGTTGGAGGATTATGCCTGGGCGTTTGGCTTAAGAACAGAGTGACTGGTGGTACCTCGATTTGAAATATGGGGAGTAGAGGTGGAGTAGGTTGGGCTCGACAGTCAAGTCCTATCTGGACATGTTCCATGTGTCAGGTAGACAACTAGGTATTTGAACCTATAGCTCTGAGGAAGGCTGGAGCTACACAATGCACTTAATATGTCAGGAACTTCTCATAGTATTAAATATTTTTTAGTGGCTGTGGGATAATACATGGATGTAGCACGATTTAACAAATTCTACTGTCAGATGTGTATGTTATAACTTCCCATTATTATAAATAATACTGTAGTAGACATCCTTGCAGTTTGTATCAGTCCTTCAGTTCCAGGGGAATTGCTGAATTCAAAGATATGCAAAGTCTCAGGACTTACGATAGGTTTTGCCAAATTATTGTTCACCAGGCATGTGAAAAGGGCCTGTTTTCCCCTATCCTCAGTATGAGTTTATGCTTTTTTGAAAAAGATTTATCTGGGGCACCTGGGTGGCTCAGAGGGTTAAGCCTCTGCCTTCAGCTCTGGTCATGATGTCAGGGTCCTCGGATCGAGCCCCACGTGGGGCTCTCTGCTCAGCAGGGAGCCTGCTTTCCCCCTCTCTCTCTGCCTACTTGTGATCTCTCTCTCTGTCAAATAAATTAAATCTTAAAAATTTATCCACTTATTTTTATTTACTAAAAAATTTTTAATCCACTTATTTGAGAGAGAGAGGGGCGAGGGAGAGAGAGAGAGCAGAGGGGCAGAGGGAGAGGGAGAGAGAATCTCCAGCAGACTCCCCACTGAGTGTGGAGCCTGATGCGTGGCTCAGTCCCACAACGCATGAGATCAGGACCTGAGCTGAAATCGGATGCTTAACTGACTGAGACACCTGGGTGCCCCTGGCTTTATGTTTTATTTTATTCTTTGGTTGCCTTTTTTTTTTTTTTAAGATTTTATTTATTTACTTGACAAACAGAGATCACAAGTAGGCCGAGAGGCAAGCAGAGAGAGAGGGGGAAGGAGACTCCCCGCTGAGCAGAGAGTCCCATGTGGGGCTCCATCCCAGGACCCCTGGGATCATGACCTGAGCCGAAGAGAGAGGCTCCAAACCACTGAGCCACCCAGGCACCCCTGCCTATGTTTTGATGACTAAGAGCTCAGGGTTAAAGAGGCAGTTGCCTCGGGTTAGAATCTCATCTTTCTGTTTCTAGTTGGGAAGGATCTGGGGACTTGTGGACACAAGAGGAGGACTTGGTTTTCCACACCAAGTGGCCAGCCTGTGAAGACCTAGCCTCGCCCTTCTGCCTTGTTCTCATAAAGATATGGCTGGGGGGTGGTCTCACAACTCTGAGTCAGTGGTGAAAGTTGTTTCTGAAGGGTTCACTCTCCCTTTTGGGTTTTTGGAGTGGATTCTGTTCTGGAGCAGAAACTTCTTCTTCTAATGGACAGAAGACTGGGGAGTCTTTCTCCTCCCCCAGACCATCAGCCATTTTCTGGGCTCCCACCCACTGGGCTCCTACTGTTGGGACCTGGCTGTTCGTCCTCGCCCCCAGAGTGCCGCTCTGGAGCTGGGGAATGGGGAGGGGTTCGGGAGCTGAGGAAGACAAGGGACACATGGCAGCTGGGACGGAGGATGGAGAAGCCGAGGAATGGGGAGGAGACAGTCAAAGCAAAGAATCACTGTCAGCCGGACTTCTAGGACCCTTGCAACATCCCTCCAGTGGGCAGTGACTGCAACTGTGGTTCTTCCTGCTTTTCAAGTGAATTTACTGAGGTTTAAAGTCACTGATTTGTCCCAATCTGGATGCTAAGACAGCTGCAGATCCAGAAAGAGGTTTCCTGCTCTACTTTGGGTGCCCCAAAGGGGGCATGGCCTGGAAGGGAAGAAAGGAAAACGAGAGCAGATAGAAGGCGAAGGGGACGTGCAGGTGATCACGGTGAGCTGGTCGGAGGTCATGGCTCTTGGTTTAGCGAGAACCATCATGGTGGCGCATACTCTGTCACTCAGATACTTTCATTTCACGGTAGGCTTTTTTCTTTTTTTTAAAGATTTTTATTTATTTATTTGACAGACAGAGATCACAAGTAGGCAGGGAGGCAGGCAGAGAGAGAGGGGGAAGCAGGCTCCCCGCTGAGCAGAGAGCCCGATGCCGGGCTTGATCCCAGGACCCTGAGATCATGACCCGAGGCGAAGGCAGAGGCTTTAACCCACTGAGCCACGCAGGCGCCCTCGTGGGTAGGGGGACCCTTAAGATGAAAGCTATTGGGGAGAATGCAGAACCAATGGAGACCAAGCAGGGCATCCACAGACACAAGAAAGGATGACAAAAAGAGGGAAACAGACTCAAGGATGTCCAACCAGTTGCCACCTTGGCTACTGAGCAGTTGAAACCTGGTGACTTCTGACTGAAATGTGCTGTTGGTATCAAATCCACACCAGGTTCTGAACTCTTAGTATGAAGAAGAGAATAGAAAATATCTCATTAATCATGTTTTATATTGACAGCATGTGGACATGATGTTATTTCAGACAGATTGGGTTAATGAAATCTGTTCAAATTAATTTTACCTGTATCTTATTACTCTTTCTTTCCTGAGGCTACTAGAAAATTTTAAATTACGGAGGTGGCTCGCTGTGTATTTCATCTGGACAGTTGCTGCTTTTGGCCATTGAGGTGATTTCTCTGTTTTGTTGGAATAGAAATTCTGTTCTTGGTAAAGACTGAGAATATGGGACACCTGGGTGACTCAGTAGGTTAAGCCTCTGCCTTCAGCTCGGGTCATAATCTCAGGATCCTGGGGTCAAGCCCCTCGTGGGGCTCTCTGCTCAGCAGGGAGCCTGCTTCCTCCTCTCTCTCTCTCTCTACCTGCCTCTCTGCCTACTTGTGATCTCTCTCTCTCTTTCAGATAAATTAATAAAATCTTAAAAAAAAAAAAGACTGAAAATATGCCACCCCCGCCCTGGGGGTTACTAGGCAGTCGTTGATTAAAGCAGTGGTTGTGTTCCAAAGACGCATGCCCTCAGTTTCCTGGGACCAGTGGAAAATTGAGATGAAGACTCAGAAATAATAATGTAATTGAGTCTCTAGAAATTTTCGTGGTTGCTTAAAGCAGTATAACCTAGTGATTAGGTGAGCTTGGGATCTGCCAATAAGATTGCTTGGATTCCAGTCTGAGTTCAAGTTACTAGCTAAGTAACCTTGGGCAAATGAGCTCTCCTTTCTCAGCTTCAGTTTCCTTGCTTATAAAATTAGGATCATGTTACATAGGATTGTTATGCTGATTACATGGAATTGTGGATTAAGGAGCTGAGCAGGGCACTTGGCACACGGCAGATGCTTCCAGCATTCCCTTCAGTAGGTTGGCATGGGGAGGTTAGGACATCTCAGCCTTTGGGTGGGGGTGCCATGGTTGGGTGTATCATTCATTCATTCAATGACTCTTATTGAGCTCCTGGTGCATGAGAGCAAGGTGTGAGAAGAAGAATCCCATAGAAGCTTTCGATGGGATAATGGCACACCTGTGGGGCTGCAGGTGACGTAAGTGAACAAGATTCTGATACTAGGTCTGGGTCTTTGAATTCGCCCACAGATGACTGACTTCCCATCAGTGCCTGGCAGGCTTTAGTCTTTAAACCATGTGCTCATCCACCTCTAAGTTGGTTAACAGTTCTGGGGTTGGTTGGGCCTTATACCTCCTGAACTTCTCTTAAGCTTATGTGATAGAAAGAACCATGGTATTCCAATTGCTTGAAAATCTTATCTTTTAAAGGTAGGGGGACCCTTAAGAGGTTGGCTAGGGTTACCCCTTGGCTAGTGTATAGCTTTGGCATGGTGCTTTGGGGTGAGCCCCACCTCATAAGGCAGCCTTTAATTTTTTTTTTTATGGTGGTAAAATAGGTATCACACAATACTTACCATTGTAACCATTTTAAAGTGTGCAGCTCAGGTGGCATGAAATACATTCACAATCTTGTACAACTATCATCACTATCTATCTGAGGAACTTATTCATGATCCCAGATAGAAATTCTGTACCGATGAAACAATAACTCTCCCCAGCTGCATGGTAACCCCCATTTCCTGTGTGCATGAATTTGATTATTGGAGGAAGGTTCATCCATGTTGTAGCTGGTGTCAGAGCTTCATTCCTTTTTTATGGTTGTCTAATATTCCACGGTACATAGAGACCACATTTTGTTTATCTAGTCGTCTGTTGATAGACACTTAAGTCATTTCCATCTTTTGACTATGGCAAACAATGATGTTTATGAACATTGATATACAAGTATCTGAGTCCTTGCTTTGAATTCTTTTTGGGTCTGTATCTAGGAATGGATTTGCTGGGTCATATGATAATTCTATGTTGGATTTTTTTTTTTAAGACTTTATTTATTTGACAGACAGAGATCACAAGTAGGCAGAGAGGCAGGCAGAGAGGCACTGCCTATGTTTAATTTTTTTAAAGATTTATTTATTTAGGGGCACCTGGGTGGCTCAGTGGGTTAAGCCTCTGCCTTTGGCTCAGGTCATGGTCTCAGGTCCCACATTGGGCTCTCTGCTCAGCAGGGAGCCTGCTTCCTTCTCTCTCTCTGCCTGCCTCTCTGCCTACTTGTGATCTCTCTCTGTCAAATAATTAAATAAAATCTTTTAAAACATTCATTTATTTTAGAGAGACAGCCTGTGTCTGCAGGTGCAAGTGTTTGTGGGGGAGGGCAGAGGGAGAGGGTAGCTTGGACCCAGCAATGAGGCAAGTAGGTATAGAAAAGAACTCTTCCATCAAGTGGGACATTCAGGGACCTTGTTTTTACTGGGAGGCAGAGCAAGATTTTGTTTTTTAAAAGATTTTATTTATTTATTTGCTTGTTTGTTTATTCAAGAGACACAGAGAATGAGAGAGAGAAAGTGTGGGGGGGAGAGGCACCCAGGGAGAGGGAGAGAGAGAATCCCAAGCTGCCTCCATGCCCAGTGCAGGGCCCAATGTGGCACTTGATCTCACGACCGTGAGATCATGACCTGAGCGGAAACCAAGAGTGGGTCACTCACCTAACTGAGCCACCCAGGCGCCCCAAGAGGCAGAGCAAGTTTAGATGCCACATTTTTATTTTTACTTTTATCTGGCTTGGAGGAACAGTCCTTTGTGATAAACCCTAAAGGCAATATTATTCTTTTCATATGTTGCTAGATTTAATCTATTAATATTTTGCTGAGGAATCTTCGAGTCTGTGTTCATGAAGGATATTGCCTGTGGTTTCCTTTCTTGCGCCATCTTTGTTCAGTTTCAGTATCAGGGTATCAATGGCCTCATAAAATGAGTTGGGAAGCTCCCCCCCCCTTCTGTTTTCTGGAAGGCACTGGAAGCACAACTGATGTTATTTCATCATGTGTTGAATGGTGGTAGAATTCAGCAGTAAAACTATCTGGACCTCGAGATTATTATTGTTATTTTTGCACGTGGAAGTTTTTTTTAAACTACAAATTCAATTTTAAAAATGTATTCTTCGGTGAATTTTGGTAGTTTGTTGTTTTTATTTATTATTATTATTATTTAGATTTTATTTATTTATTTGAAAGAGACAGTGAGAGAGAGACTGAGAGGGGAGAAGGGCAGAGGGAGAAGCAGACTCCCCATGGAGCCCGGAGCCTGATGTGGGATTCGATCCTGGGACTCTGGGATCATGACCTGAGCCAAAGGCAGTTCCCTAATCAACTGAGCCACCTAGGCGGCCCAGTTTGTGGTTTTTAAGGAATTGTTACATTTTATCTAAATAATTGAATTTATGTGCCTAGATTTGCTCATGGTATTCCTTTACTATCCTTTTGGTGTCTGCGGGATCCTTTATCCCTGATGGTGGTAATACGTGTTTTTTTTCCCTTTGATTCTTTGCCTGTCTGGCTAGAGGTTTATCAGTTTTATTCGTCTTTTCAGAAAACCAGGTTTGGGCTTCATTTCTTTTTCTCTGTTTTTCTGTTTTCAGTTTGATTGGTTTTTGTTTTCGGTATTATTCCCTTCTGCTTACTCTGGGTCTCTTTTGCTCTTTTTTTTTTTCCTCTGTTTTCTTGAGCTAGATGCTTAGATTGTTAATTTGAGACCTTTCTCCTTTTCTACGTATTCATCACCATACATGCCCCTTGAAGGATTACGCTAACAGCATCCCACAAGTTTTGGTATTATATTTTCATTTCTTTGGTTTCTTACTCTCGGATGCATACATTCTTTAATTAATGAATTAATTAAAGATTTTATTTATTTACTTGACAGACAGAGATCACAAGTAGGCAGAGAGGCAAGCAGAGAGAGAGAGGAGGAAGCAGGCTCCCTGCTGAGCAGAGAGCCCGATGCGGGGCTCGATCCCAAGACCCTGGGATCATGACCCGAGCCGAAGGCAGAGGCTTTAACCCACTGAGCCACCAAGAGGCTTTAACCCACTGAGTCTGATGCATACACCCTTCAGACTCGCGTTAATTCCCAAGTGTTGTGGTTATTTTCTGGTTTAATTCGTTTGGGGTCCATGAGCACATTTTATATGCTTTCAATTATTTTAAAATGCTTAAGGTTTATTTTTAGGACCCGGAATATTTTCCAGCTCGGTGAACGTAACATGTGTCATTGTGAGGAATGTGTGTTCTGCTGTTGACAGGCCCAGAGTTCTCCAGCCATCAATTAGATCCAATTGGTCGATGGTTTTGTCGAGACCCTCTACATCCTTGCTGACTTTCTCTCAAATTGTTTTATTGATTACACAGAGAGGAGTATTGTTAGCACCTACCCTCACTGTGGATTTGTCCAATTCTCCATACAGATCCGACAGTTTTTGCTTCGTGTATTTTATTTATTTATTTTTAAAAGATTTTACTTATTTATTTGACAGAGAGAGTGAGCACAGGCAGACAGAGTGGCAGGCAGAGGCAGAGGGAAAAGCAGGCTCCCTGCTGAGCAAGGAGCCTGATGCGGGACTCGATCCCGGAACGCTGGGATCATAACCTGAGCCGAAGGTAGCTGCTTAACCAGCTGAGCCACCCAGGCGTCCCTGCTTTGTGTACTTTAAGCTGTTTTGTTAAGCGTATACACATTGGGGATGGTTTTTTTTCTTAGTGACTTGACTTTTTTTCGTTATGTATAGTTACTATTCATGCCTGGTACTCTTCACAGTGAAAACGATTTCTCTGATATTGATATAGCCACGCCAGCTTTTACTTTTTACTTTTTTTTAAAATTTAGGTAAAATTCACATAACATAAAATTTACCACATTGTCAACTTCACGGTATACAATGAGGTGATTTTTGGTATATGCTTAATGTTGTACAGCCATTGCCCTTATCTAATTCTAGAACATTCCCATCATCACAAGCATGCACACATAAATACCTTGTACAGGCGCACCTCGGAGATACTGCAGGTTCAGTTCCAGACCATGGAAATGAAGTGAATATCACAATAAAATGGGTTGAATGATTTTTTTTTGGGTTTTCCAGAGCACCTAAAAGTTATGATTATGCTACACTGTGGTCTGTTAAGGGTGCTATAGCATTATATCTAAAAGAGCAATGTGCATATCTTAATTTAAAAAATCCTTTATTGGGGCGCCTGGGTAGCTCAGTCGGTTAAGTGTCTGCCTTTGGCTCAGGTCATGATCCTAGGGTCCTAGAATCAGGCCCCCTACATGGAACTCGCTGTTCCGCGAAGAGGCTGCTTCTTCCTCTCCCTCTGCTTGCCTCTCTGCCTATTTGTGTTCTATCTCCCTGTCAAAAAAATAAATAAAATCTTTAAAAAAAAACACTCTTAAAAAATAAAAAAAACCTTTATTGCCAGAATATGCAAATCATCATTTGAGCTTTCAGCAAGTCATCATCTTTTTGCTGTTGGACAGTCTTGCCTTCACGCTGATGGCTGCTGACTGGTCAAGCTGGTGGTTGCTGAGGGTCGGGGAGACTGAGGCAGTGAGGAAGTTTGCTGTATTGATAGACTCATCCTTTCACGAATGATTCTTTGGTTGCGAGCGATGGTGTTTGATAGTGTTTTACCCACAGCAGAACTTCTTTCAAAATTGGAGTCTGTCTTCTCAAGCCCTGCTGCTGCTTTATGAACCGAGTGTGTGGAACATTCTGAATGCTTTGTTGTATCAACAGTCTTCCCAGCTTCCTCACCAGGAGCAAATTCCATCTCAAGAAACCATTTTTCTTTGCTCATCCATGAGAAGCAACTGCTCATCTCTTTAAGTTGTATCGTGAGTTTCTAGCGATTCAGTCCCATCTTCAGGCTTCATGTCTGATTCTCATTCTCTTGCTCTTCCCACCCCATGTGCAGCTACTTCTCCATGAAGGTTGGAATCAGCTTTTTCCAAACTCCCATTTATGTTGATATTTTGGCCTCTTCCCACAAATCACAAATGTTCTTAATGGCATCTAGAATGGTGAACTCCTTCCAGAAGGTTTTTGATTTATTTTTCCTAGATCTATCAGAGGAATCACTGTCTATGACAGTGATAGCCTTAGAAAAGGTTCTTTCTTTCTTTCTTTCTTTTTTTCCTTCCTTCCTTCCTTCCTTCCTTCCTTTCTTTCTAAGATGCTTCATGCCCAGTGTGGAGCACAGCATGGGGCCTGAACGCATGACCCTAAGATCAAGACCTGAGGCAAGGTCAAGACTCTAGATGCTCAACCAACTGAGCCACCCAGGTGCCCAAAAGAATGTCTTTCTTAAATAATAAGACTTGAAAGTTGAAAGTTGGTTCACGGACTGCAGAATGGATGTTGTGTTAGCAAACATGAAAACAACATTAATCTCGTACATCTCCATGCCATCAGGGCTCTCGGGCAGCCGGGTACACTGCCAGTGAGCAGTGGTACTCTGAAAGGCATCTCTTTTTTTCTGAGTAGCAGGTCTCAACAGCCGGCTTGAAACATTCAGGCAGTCTCATTGTGAACAGAGGTGCTGTCGTCCAGGCTTTGCTGTTCCATTTACAGAGCGCAGGTCGGGTAGACGCAGCATCGTGCTTCAGGGCCCGAGGGTTTGCAGAACGGGCAGTGGCTTCTGCTCCGAGGCTCCAGCTGCATTAGCCTCTCACAAGAGAGTCAGCCCGTGTTTCGCAGCTTGGAAGCCAGGCACTGACTTCTCCTCACTAGCTACCAAAGTCCTCCACGGTGTCTTCCTCGGATAGGAGGCTCTTTCTTACATGGACACTGAAAATCATGTTGAGTGGAGCCGCCTTCATGGACCATCTCAGCTGGAGCTTCTGGAGAACTTGCTGCAGCTTCTACACCTGCTGCTGCCCCTCACGCTTCTTTGTTATGGAGACAGGCGTCTTTCCTTAAACCTCGTGAACCACCTCGGCTACCTTCAGACATTCCTGCTGCAGCCCCTCCCCTCTCTCAGCTTCAGAGAGTGGAAGGGAGTCAGGGTCTTGCTCTGGGCTCGGCTTCGGCTTCCATCCAGACCACACACGCTTTCTCCAGATCAGCAAAGAAGACGGTTTTCTTTCTTTATCATTCGTGTGTTCCCCGGAGTAGCGCTTGTCATTTCCTTCAAAATCTCTTCCTTTGCCTCCGCCACTTGGCTAATGGTTGGCATAAGAGGCCAAGCTTTTGGCCTCTTTTGACTTTTGATGTGCCTTCCTCACTAAGCTTAATCATTTCCAGCTTTGGATTTAAAGTGAGGAGACGTGCAACTCTTCCTTTCACTTGAGCACTTAGAGGCCACTGTAGGGTTATTAACTGGCCTGATGTCAACATTGTTGTGTCTCAGGGAGTGGGGAGGTCCGAGGAGGGAGTGAGAGATGGGGTAACCGTCGTTGGTAGAACAGTGAGCACACACACAATTAGCAATTAAGTTTGCCATCCTATATGGGCGCGCTTTGTGGCACACCAGAACAACTCCAGTAGTAACCTCAAAGGTCACAGATCACCAGAACAAATATACTGATAATGAAAATGTTGGAAAAAATGTGACACAGAGACACCAAGTGAGTGAATGCCGGTGGCAAAAAGTAGTCTTGCTCTACATGGGGTTGCTACAAACTGTTAATTTGAAAAACAAAAACAAAAACAAGAAACCCACATCTGGGAGGCCCACTAAAATGAGGTGTGCTCATACCTACTTGTTAAGGTTGGTTCCAATTTCCCTGCCCTCCATCTCCTGGCAACCATGAATCAATTTTCTGTGGCTGTGCTTTTCTGTTTTTCTTCTATCCTGGGGAACTTCATGTAGATGAAATGATGCAGTATGTGACCTTCCTTGTCTGGCTTTTTTTTTTTTTTTAAGATTTTATTTATTTATTTGACAGACAGAGAGAGATCACAGTAGGCAGAGAGGCAGGCAGAGAGAGGGAGGAGGAAGCAGGCTCCCCGCCGAGCAGAGAGCCCGATGCGGGGCTCAATCCCAGGACCCTGAGATCATGACCGGAGCCGAAGGTGGAGGCTTAACCCACTGAGCCACCCAGGCGCCCCTGGCTTTTTTTTTTTTTTTTAAGATTTTATTTATATATTTGACAGAGATCGCAAGTAGGCAAGAGAAGCAGGCAGAGAGAGAGAGGGGGAAGCAGGTTCCCCGCTGAGCAGAGAGCCTGATGTGGGACTCGATCCCAGGACCCTGAGATAATGACTTGAGCCAAAGGCGGAGGCTTAACCCACTGAGCCACCCAGGTGCCCTTGTCTGGCTTTTTCACTCAACATAATATTTTCAAAGTTCATCCCTTTGCAGCATGTATCACTACTTCATCCATTTTTATGGCCGAATCGAATTCCCTCACATGGGTTTATCCTTACGAGGTTGTGTCCACCTTGGGGCTATTGTGAATAGTGCTGCTGTGGAATCCGTTTGGCGAAGGGAGTTGGGGCACTTCGGGAGTCAACTGACTTTCCTAGGCTGGAAACTAAGGAAACGATCCCGGGTTCAGGCTGGAACACAGTGAGGAACTCTGGAGTCCAGAGTTCCTTGCATACACTCTGTGGTTGTCCGTTACCGTCTTAGGATGCTTTCCTGGAGCTCTTGTGGGCGCTCATTAGGTTATCTATGCTGGTTGAGGAGTTGTTCACGCAGGCCTCAGAAACAGAAGTCATTAAATACAAATGTCATTTTAAACACATTTATAGACATCAAAGCAAATCATATTCATTGTAGGAAAAATGGAATACCTGCTGAATTAAAAAGAAAAATGCACACGCTTCTACTCCTGCCACCCACAGATGAACACTATTAGCACCTTGTTACACAGTCTTATAGGCTTCCTCTCATACAAACTTGGGTTTTTATGTGACTTTAAAGAATAGCTGTATTTTATGTATTTTGTAGTCGCCTCTTTTCATCTTCAAAGTCGATTTAAGGTGTGAATGTTTCTCCCTGTCAAAAGCATTTCAAATGACTAGTAACATTCCGGCATAAAGAGAGAGCATAACTGAGTCGACTGCCCCCCTTTTGTGAGTTATTTGGTTTTTTTCTTATTCTCATAAACACAGCCTTAATGACTACTTTCCAAATGAAATCTTTTTTTTTTTTTTTAGATTTTTATTTATTTATTTATTTGACAAAGAGAGATCACAAGCAGGCAGAGAGGCAGGCAGAGAGAGAGGAGGAAGCAGGTTCCCTGCCGAGCAAAGAGCCCGATGCGGGGCTGGATCCCAGGACCCTGAGATCATGACCTGAGCCGAAGGCAGCGGCTTAACCCACTGAGCCACCCAGGCGCCCCAAATGAAATCTTTTGTAAAGCGCTTCTATTTGGTTCTTTAGGAAATGTACCGAGAAGTAGAATTCCTACATGCTCATAAGGCTTTTCTACCTCTCTAGCCCGATGGTCCTTTAGAACGATCCCCGATTATAGCCCTCTTAGAGTTTCCAAGAGTCTGTCGCTTTGTGTCTTCAGGAATGACAACTGGAGGAGGGAAATGTTCCCAGTAAATCTGTGACTTAATAAAAAATACATAAAGTCGCTTTACGGCATGTGTGAATCAACTTGTAATGAGCTGAGAAGCTTGAGGCAAGGCTGGAGCCTGTAAACGCACCCTTTCTGCTGAAGGAGATGCGGAATCAGAATCAGGTCCTTGATAGGGAAGCCTAATGTGAGATGAAATCTTCTCTGAAATGACATCAGAAGGGGAGGCGCATGTTACAATAAATGAGGCTTCTGAGCTCCAGGAATCACCCAGTCGGTTGATTTCTGGGACCAGGCATGAAACAGAAAAGGGACAGAAAATAGGCCGGGGGTAGGGTACTTGGGAGGTGATGTCGGGGGCATGGTTAAATGGAGAGCTTGTGTCCCATCGACAGATATCAACCTTGCCAGTGGATAGGATTTGGGCCTGATATTGTGGGGTGTTTCCATTTTCCAAAGGAACCCCCAAATCAAAACTATAAATAAAAGCAGACGTTGTCTCACTTACCTGATCAAGAACTTTACCATCTCCCCCTTTAATTCACATGTGTGTCTATGGTTAAGACTGAGTGAAGAAAAGGAAGATACAGATAATCAACATCTCTGAAATAATTTGTGAACACCAGTGTTTTGCTAATTGTTTTTCAGGTGTTTTTCTCCCAACCCACCCACCTATGGGTTTCAAAAAATTAAGGTCATACTTCCAAATCTGGAGAAGTTAGGATGACAATGACCTCTCGATTTTATGATCTTTACTTATTTTCAGTCTACAGTGAAGTAAGAGTTGTGCCTGGTCACACACACACACACACACACACACACACACTTCACACCTGTACAAAAATAGAAGAGTATAACGGACCCTTTAGGTACCTGTCACACAAATTCAACAATATCAAATTATTGCCAATAACTCCTCACACCCTCATCCATAGATTATTTTGAAGCAATTCCTAAACCATCATAACATTGCATCCTCAAAAAATTTCAATGTGTATTTCTTTTCTTTTTTCTTTTTTTTTTTTTTAAGATTTTATTTATTTGACAGACAGAGATCACAAGTAGACAGAGGCAGGCAGAGAGAAAAGGGGGGAAGCAGGCTTCCTGCTGAACAGAGAGCCTGATGCAGGGCTTGATCCCAGGATCCTGGGATCATGACCTGAGCTGAAGGCAGTGGTCTAACCCGCTGAGCCACCCAGGTGCCCCTCCATGTGTATTTCTAATAAATACTGAGTACCCTGTTTTCAGCATAGCCAGACGACTCCTATTGTACCAACAATTTCTTAGTCAGATATTCCCCTAAAATTCAAATCAAAATACCCATGCACAAAAGACAACTGTGCTTTTTGAAATAGCCACAGCGGATGGCCTTAGCTTTTCCCCAGTTCTGCTGGCATTACTGAAGACATTCTCGAAAACCAGCCGTAGAGGTTGTTTTTTATTATTATTATTTTTTTGCAAGTGAACAAGTCTCTTTATTTTTTCTTTACCCTGAACAGAAAGGCCTTCGTAATGGATGTTGGATTTTCCAATGACTTTTGTCTATTTAAAACATGAAAGTATTCAAGTGTGCTCTCAATGCGTAAGAGGCGTTGCCACTGAAGCCAATCACGACTGTGTTCTGGGCACGGCGTCTGCGAGGAAGCTCAGAGAGGAGTCCTACCTTTGGTGTTGGGCTATGTCGTCAGTCATTTCCAGTGTCTGCTCTATAAGGGCAGCTGCTGGCTAGCTTCAGCATGTGTCCACCCTTCCTCTGTCCCTCCCGCTTCCTGTTAAATGCATCAGACATGCAGAAGCGTCTTGCCCCCACTGGGCTTATAACGTACAAATATGTATATTGCACATCAGGCACTGTGCTGGGTGCTGAGTACTAGGTACTGTGCTGGGTCCTGGGACACATTATTTGCTCATGGTTCTAGTGATGCGATATTTAGGCTAAGACTTGAAGGATGATGGGATTAACCAGAGATGAGGAAAGGCTGTTCCAGGCAGAAGGACGGTGTGTGCAAATGTCCAGGGGTAGAGCCATCGTGGGGTGTTGGAGGGACCAAGGAAGTCCAACGTGGCTGAAGTATAGGGTATTTCAGGTCTGTTTGAAGGTGAGGGAATGGAGCAGCTCTTTTTCCTTTCTCTAAACTGGGTTCCTTTGCATCCTTTTCCTGCCTCATCTCCTCCTCATTATAGAAAAATGAGGCGGTCTCATTTGCCAAATTGAATAAAAGTCTAATCTATGATCTCCCTTTCTGAAATACGATTTGAAAGCATAACATGAATTTATTGGTTCCCCCAAGGTGGAGGCCAGTCCTAACCACCACAACAAACACAGACCATCCCATAATAATAATATATGGACAAGACCTCGCAAGAGGGTGGGGGAGGGGAGGAAGGATAAAACCAGGATGAAGGAGGTGGCGAAATGGAAATACATTTAAAATCCCATGCTTTGTGGTTTATTATTAACAGCAGAGCAGAAAATGTCTCTACAGAGTTATGAAAAATTCATTAGGAGCGTGCTACAGGTCTGAGAAGCTGGTCATTGTTTGATCAGATTAACAATAATGAGAGCAGTCTTAAATGAACTCAGATTAAGAGGAGGGCTCTCCCCCTTACTGTTCAGTCATATGTGTGTAATCACATTTCCTCACAGCCAGTCGCCCTCGTTGTCTGCCAAGATGGGAACGGGGGGCTCTTTCCACAGGTGAGACCAGGCCGGCAGAGGGGGTGCTGAGCCCAGAAGCCACCTGGAAACCAGGGTCCCATGTAACAAGGTTCCCTGAACGCTCCCTTCCCTGTGGTCCAGGCTCCCTGACAGTGCTCTTCTGTTTGCTGGGCTTGTTTCCTTCTTTCTGGGTCACGATTTGTCAGCCTTGAGGGCCTACAGTGTGTCATGCAGTCTTCTAGTTTGTGTGTATGTGTGTGTGGGGGGGCACATCTTTTGAGGAAAACAAGCAAAGAGTCTGCTGTTGTGCTTCGTCGGGAGATAGACAACAAATAATCACAAGAATAAGGAAAACTAATAAATAAGAATAAGGAAAATTAATCAAAAGCACTAAGTATTATAGCAAAAAAAAAAAAAAAGGAAGAAGAAAACAAAAAAGAAAGTAAAACAGGCTTCAGGCAAAAGGTGACATTTGAGCAAAGATTTAAAGGAAGTGAGCAAGTGAAGATATCCAGGGAAGGCAGAAGAAATTCAGGGTGAGGCAACAGCTCATGCAAAGGTCCTGAGGCCTTGGAGGAACAGCCAGGAAACGTGTATGATTGAAGTAGAGCGTTGAGGATCATAACAGAGCAGCAAAGTAAGACTAGTATAAAGAGTTTTATAGTTTATCGTATAAAGAGTTTTATAGTGAAATGAGGTATACTAGAGGTCTTTAAGGAGAGGAGTGACATGATCTGACTTGAGTTTGAATATTATCCTTCTGGCTGGTGGTTGAGAATAGACTGTAGGGTAGAAGCAGACAGAAGAGTCGGGAGACTATTTAGGTGAGAGACGAAGGTGGCTCAGGCCAGACTGGTGAGCCATGCTTGGATTTTGGATATATTTAGAAATTACAGCAAACAGGATTTCCAGATTAATTTTTTTTTTTAGTACAGTCGATGCACAATATTACATTAGTTTCAGGCATTTGACAATTCTGTATGTTACGCCTTGTTCACCACGAGTGCCGCCACCATCTGTCAGCCAGCCAACACCATTACAATATGTTGACTCCAGTCCCTATGTTGTAAGGATTTCCAGATAGATATATTATTTAGCTTACCTGTTGATCGATGTGGAAAATGGTGGTATTTACTGGTTGAGTTAACCTGAACTCTTTTGGTCAGAAGTGACAGCAACATATGTGAAATTACTTATGCACAAAGTAGGCATTCTGCTTATATCCAACTGGGAAGTATATAGGTAGCAAAGAGCTTTAGCATGGCTGGACCCAGGGACTTAAAGAATGGAGGCAGGGCCCCTTCTCTCTGTTCTGGAGCTCTACTTTCTTGCTGGATTGCTTTCACTCCAACTGTCTATCCTTGTGGTGGCCCGATGGTCGCGGAAGAGCCACTCTGTCATCTCAAGCAGATTCCCTGCTGAGTGTAGAGCCCAACATGGGGTTCGATCTCACAACCCTGAGATCCCGACCTGAGCCAAAACCAAGAGTTGGTCTCTCAACTGACTGAGCCACCAAGAAGCCTCTTGACTACGGGTTTATGCTAAGCTGGAATTCTCGAATTTGACTGCATGTATATGTCAATCCTTTTATACCACATTTAAGAATGTTTATTTTGAGATAGGCTTCAGTTTTGGGTAACAGAGTCGGCTCTTCCAGGTTTGAGCCCTAACTTTGGGCTTCACCTTCTCAGCATCTCAGTTTCCCCATCCATCCACCTAGGAAAATGCTGTGCCCACCTCATGATGTGGTTATGAGGGTCAGCTAAAATGTGCAAAGCACTTAGCTTAGTGTCTGGCCTGTGACAAGTGCTTATAAAAGTTCGATGCCGCAGGTAGAGTAAATCTATAGAGATTCATCTGGCTGGTCTAGAATAACTTGTGTTTGCTTTTCCATATTGACTTCTCAGCTCCATTTGAAAGATTTCTAGCTGAATTGCTCCTCTGGTTTGGGGTCACGCTTAGCGGGTCCAACCCCTGAAGTAGAATGACAGGATGCAGGGTTGAACTTGACATATAGAGGAGACTTTCAGCTCTGAGTTGGGGTGGGGAGAAGGGAGGAAGGGGAGGACTGTTGTTTCTAGATTCAGTGGGGTTGATTTTGACAGTCTTGACTCTACATTCTGCCCCGAGTCCCAGCAGACATGTCCTGGTTTGCAAGGTGGATGGACCTACGAGCGTGCCTTGGATCTAAGCCATGGACATGTGGTCCCCTTTTGAGTCCATGTCTGCAGCCCCGGTCTCTATTTCCATGTATTTCTCACTTGCAGGCCTTAAACAGATGCTGAGGACCGGAGTCTGAAAATTGAACTCCGGGGTCTTCAGAATTGTGTATGCGGGCTGTCCAAGGACAAGGGGTAGACAGGGCTAGCCCGAGGTTCACACTGTGTGTTATGCCTGCTTCTTTTTTGCTTGAGATCATTTAAAATGGAAATGTTTTTCAGGCTTGGTGTTTTTATCCATATGCTGCTTAGAGAGAAATGTTTTTAGATGACTGTGGGAGACACAGCCGCCGAAGTCTCTGTTCTGCAAGGCTCTTGTAGCTTCTGTAAAAAGAATGTGCTCGGGGGTTATGAAATTTCAGAGGCAGATCAAAATGTGCTCCTTTCTTCTTGAAATGAGCATTTTACCAGTGGAAGACAAAGTTGTTTGAAAAGTCTGTACCGACTTCCGTGGTAATCTTGGAACCTTCGCTCGTACTTGCCTGGCTCCAGCTACATCCTGGGCGCGCGCGGGAGCGGCCCGTGCGTGCCTGCCCAAGGCATCGTCCGTGGGCGGGTGGCATCGGCGTCACGGGGGAACCAGCGAGAAACGCTGAGCCTCAGACCCTGGCTCTTTTTTTTTTTTTTTTTTTTTTAAGAATTGCATTTTTAACACGACCGGGAGATTTGTGTGCATGCTAATGTTTGAGAAGCACCAATTCAATCCTCTGAACGACACAGTGTTATTAATAACACGACAGGTCTTATGGTGGCAAAACACACACAGTGTTTATCATCTTCTTCTTTTTTTTTTTTTAAGATTTTATTTATTTATTTGACAGACAGAGATCACAAGTAGGCAGGGAGGCAGGCAGAAAGAGAGGGAAGCAGGCTCCCTGTTGAGCAGAGAGCCCGATGCGGGGCTCAATCCCAGGACCGTGGGATCATGACCCGAACCGAAGGCAGAGGCTTTAACCCACTGAGCCACCCAGGTGCCCCATATCGTCTTAACCGTGTGTAAGGGTATGATGGGGGGGGGCACCTGGGAATAGTATTCGGTCATAAAAAGGTGTGGGGTAACAATACACGCTACAACACAGGTGAACCCAGAACACAGCATGCTGCGTGACATAAGCCAGACAAAAGGGCAAATACTGTATGATTCCCCTAATACAACACGCCGAGAATGTGCAAGTTCGTAGAGACAGAAAGCAGAGGTTACCGGATGCTGGGGAAGGGGAGGGGAAGGTGCTATCTCACAGGGGCACAGAGTTTCAGCCAGGGATGACAAAAACACTTTGGACATGGCGAGTGGTGATGATTACACCACCCTGCCATTAGACCTCCCACCCCCGAATCATACCTTTTCCCAAAGCACCTGGGCTTTGGGAATAATGCTGTTACAAGCATGAGAGTACATGTATCTGACTCCCTGCTTTCAGTTCTTTTTTTTTTTAAGATTTTATTTGCCAGAGAGAGCACAAGCAGGAGGAGTGGCAGGCTCCCCACTGGGCAAGGTGCCCAGTGCGGGACTCGATCCCGGGACCCTGGGATCATGACCTGAGCCGAAGGCAGACGCTTCACCGACTGAGCCACCCAAGCGCCCCAGCTGCTTTCAGCTCTTTTGGGTGTAATCCTGGGAGAGTTATCTCCCTTCACATATGAAGAGATGGGGACGCAGTGATGACAAGGACTTCCCTGCAATGACATGGCTGTGTGGGAGTGGCGCTGAGTTTCCGGATTTACACCGTCCCTTCCCTTGACCCCCAAGGCCGAATGCGTGTGTACCTTAAAGAGAAAGCTGGGTGTTCTTCTTCCTTTCTAGAGTGGACAGCACAGCCTGGTGGGAAATGCTGGGTTTGGAGTCTTCGAGATCTGAGTTCAAATCCCAGCATTTTGCCCTTGCTAAAGCTTTGTGTTGGACCCATCACCTACCCAATTTCAAGTAGGTCCTGAGGTCCATTTTCTCATCTGTTAAATGAGATGATGATGACCATTGCAATTGCTAGGAGGATTAAATGAGGAAAAAAAAATAATCCGAGTGCCTGGCTTATAAGTATTCAACATGCAGAACAATTTTGCTTGCTAATAGAAATAAGGAGCTTCCTCAAAAAAAAAAAAAATTCAACACAGAATTACCATCCTATGATCCAGCAACTTTAGTTCTGGGTATATACCCACAAGGATTGAAAGCAAGGGCTTGGACAGATCCCTGTACACAACTGTTCATAGCGGCATTATTCAGAATAGCCAAAAGGTGAAAACAGCCCAAACGTCCATTAAGGGAGGAATGGATAAATCGAAGGAGGTATAGACACACGGAGGAATGGTAGTGAGCCACGAGCAGGAGAGTGCCAGTGTGGAAGACCCAAGAAAACATTAGGCTAAGTCAAATCAGTCGGACACCAGAAGACATATATATAGAGAGCTGACCCTTGAACAACGCAGGGGTTCGGAAAAATGATCGCCCTCCACGCAGTTGAAAATCCACTTGTGACTTTGACTCCCCTCAAACTTAACTACTGATAACCTCTCGTTGACTAGAAGCCCTACTGGTAATATAGAAAGTCAACGAACACACATTTTTATGTTGTATTATATACTATATTTATATTGTATTATACACTATATTCTTTTTTCCCCCAAGATTTTATTTATTTGACAAGAGAAAGAGAGAGAGTGCACAAGCAGGGAGAATGGCAGGCCAAGGGAGAGAGAGAAGCAGCCTCTCTGCTGAGCAGGGAGCCCAACGTGGGGCTCGATCCCAGGACTCTGGGATCATGACCTGAGCCGAAGGCAGACACTCAACGATGGAGCCACCCAGGCGTGCCTATATACTATATTCTTACAACAAACTAAGAGAAAAGAAAATATGGCAAAAATCACAAGAGAAAAACATTGACAATACTGTATAGTATTTATTGAAGAGAACTATCCATATGTAAGAGGGTCCACACAGTTCAAACCCATGTTGTTCAAAGGTCAGCTGTGCTGTATTCTTTTGTTCCTGTGAGATAACCAGCATGGTCAAGTCTGTAGAGGCAGAAAGGAGAATTTTGGATGCTTGGGGCAGGGGGCAGGGCAATGGGGAGTTAATGTTTCATGGGGACAGAGTTTCAGGTTGTTAAGATGGAAGGTTCTGGAGATGGATGGTGTCGCGTGATGGCTGGGCAACAACGTGAATGTGCTTCCTGCCCCCGAACTGCACACCTACAATCAGTCTGAACTGGGCATTTTTTGCTATGCATCTTTTACTACGATCAAAAAAAAGGAGAAAAAAGAAGGGAAGAATGACTTCTAGGTTTAGATTTTACACTGGCATGCACCCATCATCTTGCTTTCACATTAGCCATGTTTGGTTGGTGCCTGGGAAAATCCTGGTTCTTATTTCTTTTTTCTTTTGTAATAATAGAATGATAATCAAATCATTACCCGTCAATGATTGGTGTTGTTACTGGCCGCTGTCTGTGTGTCGGACACTGGGCAGAGCGCTTCCCATATATCACCCTGTTTTCGTCCACAGCTTGTTATTGGTGGAAGCAGGAATTTGGGGACTTGGGATGCACCATTCCACAGGCCACGCCGTGTTGCCTCCCAGGATGCCCACCCAAAGGCCGTTTACCAGGAGCCGTCTCCGATCTTAATCGTGCCTCTATGTCACAGGGACAGGGTAGGTGGTGAAGGCCACTGGGTCACTTCTGGCAAAAACAAGACCATCTGTGGCTTTCACCGCCGGTGGCTGAGTGATCTTTCTCCTCGGGGTTGGTGTAAACACAAGACGAGGAGATTGGATGTTCAGGGAAACTTCCTTGGTGCCGGAAAGTGCTCTTGGAAGTGCCTCCACTGGAGTCCCTTCTGGGACAGACCAACCAATTTCCTCCTTCTAAAGCAGCCCTGACATATGCAAATCCAGCTCATAATTCATCTCCAAAGCAGCTGGCCTGCAGATTCCTAATTGAGAGATGCTAATGAGGAATTATGGACCATCCCGGCATCCTTCGGTGTGCTTTGCACGTGAGGTTCTGCGCTCATAGCCTCCCTGTCGACCAGTTATCAAGACTCTCGCCTTTGTTCCAGAAAATATAATGGGCTAGTGAAGCATTGCATTGTTCCCCCAGGAGCAAAATCAGGGCTAGGATGGGGAGAGCGCTGGTTTTTCTTCTTTTTCCTCTGTTGTTTGATTCCGCATGTACAGGAGAAAGATCAAAAGGTAGGCATTACTTTGAAAAAGCGATATTGGGCCACGTTCCATAAACACGAACTTGGGAATCAGTTCTGCATTCAAATCTTGGATTTGCTGTTTATTAGCTGTGTGTCTGTGAACAAGTCTGTGTCTTTGTTTTTCCATCTGTAGAATACAGATATTCACAGGACCTTCCTCTCCGGGTCAGGATTTCATGAGAGAACACATGTAAAATGCTCGGCCTTGTATCAGGCACACAGGAAGTGATCATATCAATAGCTTATGGAGGCTGCCCTTATTCTATAATTATGTAAAATACCACCACATGTTAAAATGATCAGCATGAACTCTTTTCCCCTTTAAGGAGTAAGGCCCATGGGAGACAGTGTATTTTTTTTTTTAAGATTTTATTTATTTATTTGGCAGAGAGAGAGAGATCACGAGTAGGCAGAGAGGCAGGCAGGGGAGGGGGGAATCAGGCTCCCCACTGAGCAGAGAGCCCGATGTGGGGCTCGATCCCAGGACCCTGAGACTGAGTTGAAGGCAGAGGCTTAACCCACTGAGCCACCCAGTCTCCCCAGTGTATTATTTTTGAAGTCCTTTTTAACAGAAAGTTTTAACATGAAAGAAAAAAATAGGAGAACGAGCTTTGTGTATGTTTCATCCAGACTTGGCACTTGGCAAATCTTGTTTCATTTGCCTTCATCTCACTGTGTGTGTGTATGTGTGTGTGTGTGTGAGAGAGAGAGAGAGAAATTTTGAAGCAAATCTGAAAGATTATAGACTTTTATCTGTAAATATCTCAGCACACATCTCAAACAGATGAGGACTTTTATACAAACACAAAGCTTTTACCCCGGCTTACAAAATTAAAAATAAACACACCCTAATTTCTCAATATAATTTAATACACAATCCATGTCCAAATTTCTCTGGAGGTTTTGAAAATACCTTTTTGCTGTTGATGGGTTTGAATGAGGATTTGTAAGAAAATGTCACTTTGCATTTAGTTTCTATGGCTCTTAAGTTCTGAATCTTCATCGTTCCCACTCCCTTGTCCCCACAGCACTTACTTTTAGAAGAAATGGAGTCATTTGTCTTGTAGAGTTTTGGGGCTTCCTTGGTGTATGGTTTACCTTGTTCGTGTCTATTTCCTCTCTGATGATAGTGATATCCAGAAGTGGTTGACTAGATCCAGGCTTGTTTACTTATGTTTCTTTTGCAAGAATACGTCACCTGTATTTGTCATGCTCACACCAGAAGCAGTATCTGGATATTGTACTCCTAGTGATGCTAAGATTGATCCAACAGGATCAGGTTTTGTCAGTCTGATCTACCCGTTGTAATGTGTCCCTACAGTCTTTTACCCAGCAACTGGCCTGCACTGACAAATAAATCTAGAGTTCTTATTCCATTAGGGGTTGCAGTATGAGGCTTTTCGAATTGTCATTCCTAATGCATTTGAAGCTAGGACTACCTATAAATAACTTTTATGTCTCACCTTTATGGTTACCCTGAAACACAGTTTCTATGGAAAGGCAGGATAAATGCCTGTTCTTTTCCCTTAACTTGCCAATTTTTCAAATATAGAGTTGGTATAGTAGCACATCCCAAGATGACCAGCGATTTTTAAGAATGCTGTTGTAAGTTAATGGATTAAGAATTTTTACTTGTTATGTTTCAACCTATTGAAGTCATTATTCTTTTTGAAGCTCCAACTCTCCCATTTTTGGCCAATGGGATCCACTTTAAGTTGCCTTCCAGGTCTTCTGGATATTATCTCAGTTGGCTTGAATGGTTTCCATGCCTTCTGGTACGATAAGTTGTTCCAGGATTATTTTGTTCCCTTTACCTTGGGAATCAGCTGTTTCTCAAAAGAAGCCCTGATTCCAGGGCACCTGGGTGGCTCAATGGCCTGAGTGTCCTACTTTTGATTTTGGCTCAGGTCATGGTCTCAAGGTTGTGGGATCAAGTCCCATGTCAGGCTCCACACTCAGTAGGGAGTCAGCTTGAGATTCTCTTTCTCTTTCCCTTCCCCGGCTTGTATGTTCTCTCTCCATCTCTCTAAAATAAATGAATGAATCTTAAAAAGAAATAAAATAAAATGAAAGGAAGAAGCCTTGATTCCTTTTAGAGAGAATGGTGTTTAGAAACCACAGTTCAGCACCAGTGGTGCTCATTGCTACTGGGTTATCATTTCAGTAGATAGAGTTGGAAAAAACACACTTTTTAGAAAGAGAAAAATGAATTCATAGTGATATTTTCAACTTAAATGTAAGATTATATGATTTTACTTAACTTTTGATTTTCTATTTGTATCTCATTTCTCTTAAACTAAGAATCTTGGTTTCTAATTACATTGACCTGAATACTTACTGTATATGTTTCAAAATAATGATACTTCTACTGTCATTCTTAGAGAACTTTCTTTTTTTATTTTTTTTAATTTTTATTTTTTTTTTTTAAAGATTTTATTTATTTATTTGAGAGAGAGACAGTGAGAGAGAGCATGAGCGAGGAGAAGGTCAGAGGGAGAAGCAGACTCCCAGTGGAGCTGAGAGCCCGATGTGGGACTCGATCCCGGGACTCCGGGATCATGACCTGAGCCGAAGGCAGTCGTCCAACCAACTGAGCCACCCAGGTGTCCCTCTTTTTTTATTTTTAAGACAATAAACAAAACACATCCTCTTACACTGTTCTAATGGTGGAAATACAAAAAGTGCAGCATTTCCAAGGAACCTCAGACATTTTGTTATTATTTTATTAAATAAGAATACTTAATATAACTAAGATAATAGTATAATTGTATATGTTTCAAAATAATACTTATAGTGTTACTATTAAATAAAACATAATTAAGGTAATATTTAATATAATTAATTATTTTATAGTTCTTTTTGTCATTAGGATACATCCTGCTAGATACATATATACTCAAAACAGTGTAATTTTAAAAGAATTATCTGCATAGTTGTATCACCAAGTTGACATACAGATAAGCTCATTTGTTGAGTTTTTAAATTTAATTTTAGTTTTAGCCTTCATCAACAAAACAAATATACATGCATATGTTAAAACATATTAATTAATATTACCTCTTACACAAAATCTAGACTGCCATAAACACTCCATACTCTAATAATCTAAAGTAGGGCACCCCCTGTTTGGTTCTATTTCCACTCAGTTATTTGCTTCATTGCATTTATAGATTTGAATTACAGTCGATTCTCATTATTCACAGTAGTTATGTTCTATAAAGTCATCACTAAATTAATGAGCACTGAGCCATTGCTCTAGGGGATACAAGGTTGGGTTCCTGCAACTCTCTGGTCACGTTTTCACCAACAAATCGATACATAACCTTGTTATATGTGCATTTCTGTTCAAAGACACCTTACTTAATGTACATTAATTTTGAATTCATAGCCAACACTACTGCTACTCATGCTTGAATGAAGCTTCTCTAACACAAATTTTCTGTGTAAGGCACATCACAGCCTTCTTGTGCTTAGGAACACTAGACAACATGTCACCACTATGCTTGGGGACCATTTTAAACAGTGAAATAATTAAAAAAAAAAAAGGCACAGAAATGTGGTTCTAAATAGACCATAGGAAAAGAGCTGAAACAGGAGGCCAGAGCATCAACTTGTTTTGACCTTAGTGGGCAAATCAAATTGTTTATTGCTCAGCATTTGTCCCCAGATGACTGAAAACACCATGTGTATTGATTTTGGGGTTACAAATCCATTTTAGCAAGTAGGCAAATCTGCTCTAGGAAATCTGTGAAAAATGGGGATGGATTGTATCTGATTTGCTTATATTAATTTTCTTTTCCCTCCATCTCCACAAAGTTGGAAGCCCCATGACGGAAGAGACCATGCTTGTGCGTGTCTCGTACACAGGAGAAGCTTACTAATGACAGATGAATGAATCCCCAAGTGAGAATGGATATTTTCTACTCTGGGTCTTACAGCTCTAAGTTTTTGTGTTTGATTTGCATTAGATGTATTTCTGTTCTTCTGAAATAGTAGTTCTTTGTCAATAAGATGCGGTCCAGCACGTTACTCATCAAATCTATGAACTCTGTTAATTCTGAGTCTTTAGAAATGACTTAAACAAAGTCAAGCTCATGTAAAATTCCCTAAGTCCTTTATTTGTAACTATTATTGACCCTACCATATAATCTGCCTGGATTTTATATAACTAGGGAACTCTACTAATATGCGCCAACTGTGCTTTCATTTGCCTGAAGTTGACCAATGTGTACTTTTTCAGCCATTCAGACCCAGATCAAGAAGCTCATTGTCCTGATAGCTGATATTCAAGTCATGAACTTTAGCCAGTTAGAATTTCTTACAGAATTTTCTCTGAGCGGAAGTGAAAGCATTTGCATTAGATTGGCTGATGAGATTTTGTAGGATGTTGCTAATTTGAGACTCGCTGGGTTTGCCCTGTCTTCAGATAGGTGGGAACATTTCTGGGTGTGATTAGCAGCCTAAATATACCACATCAACATGCCTGCAGAGGAGCTAAGCTTCCAAAGAGCTTGGGAAGGAGCCCTGGCTTCTGTTTCTATTAGAGTCTTCATCATACTTTGTTTACATTTAGTGCATCAAATTCTAGGCAAATAAAAGTATACAGCCTCCATAAATATCTGTCACACAAACATACATTTGCAGAAGTCTTTAGGGATTTGCATTCTTATATGTAAGAAGAACATCTACAATTTACTGATTGCTTCTTGTTATTTTCAAAGGTTCAAACTACATTACTAAGGGGCACCTGGGTGGCTCAGTGGGTAAAGCCTCTGCCTTCGGCTCAGGTCACGATCTCAGGGTCCTGGGATCAAGCCCCGCATCTGGATCTCTGCTCAGCGGGGGGCCTGCTCCCCCCCCACCCCCGCCACCGGCCTGCCTCTCTGCCTACTGTGATCTCTCTCTCTGTCAAATAAATAAATAAAATGTTTTTTTTAGAAAAACAAACTACATTATTAGCTCTGCATTCTCTGTGGATGCCATTATCACATTATTTATTTATTATTATTTTTTAAAGTAGTCTTTTTTTTAAATAAAGATTTTTATTTGTTTATTTGAGAGAGAGACAGTGAGCGAGAGCATGAGAGGTGAGACGGTCAGAGGGAGAAGCAGACTCCCCATGGAGCTGGGAGCCCAATGCGGGACTCGATCCTACGACTCCGGGATCCTGACCTGAGCCTAAGACAGTTGCTTAACCAACTGAGCCACCCAGGTGCCCTATGACATTATTTATTATGCGAAGGTG
Source organism: Mustela nivalis (assembly GCF_964662115.1). NCBI lineage: Eukaryota > Metazoa > Chordata > Mammalia > Carnivora > Mustelidae > Mustela > Mustela nivalis. The sequence continues at coordinate 147,057 of NW_028135902.1, forward strand.
TAGGGTTAAGCGAGTCCAGTGCATGGACTTAGTTGTTGATAAGAATTACTGTCACTTCATGAGTATATGTTATGAGCTAGGCATGGTGCAAAGAGCTTAATACTGATAGAATTTAATTCTTACAGCAGTTCTGAGTAGATAATACCAGCATCTCCATTTTACAGATGAGTAAGATGAGACTCAGAGAGGTAAAGTAATCCACCCAGAGTCACACAGCCTAGCAGAATCTAGGTCTTTCTGCCTCCAGAGCCAGTGTGCTAACCCTCTCCGTGACAAGTGTCTATAAAAGTTTCTTTAGGATAAGGGCTCACTGTGTGGTCTCAGTGACAGCCTTATTCAACTTGCTTCATATGTCCCGAACGTTTATTATGTGCCAGACCCCACAGGTGGCATTGGTGCCATTAAGAATAAGAGCATCAGCGACCAGCACTCACTTCGTGTTTTATGTGCCCAGTGCTGTTCTGCAGATTTTATGCATATTGGCTCATGGGATCATTGGAACAAGCTTTTGAGGTAGGTCTGATTATTACACTGATTTTACAGATGAGGAGACTGAGTCCCAGCGGCGTTACACAAGAAATCAAAGTCACACCGTGAGTGACTAGCAGCCAGGATTCTTACGCGGGTACCAGAGTCCCTGCGCTAGAACTCCACTGTGAACCGCCTCTCAAAGGCCGATAAAGCTCGAGCCTCAGGAGTAAGAACAGGACCTAAGTCGATGTCATTCACGGAGGTGGGGGTTGTTGGGTGCCCATATATGGTGAGTCCACAGGTTCCTAGGTTTGCCCTCCTAGAACTTTGCCACCTGTTATTCCAAATCCGTTTTGAAGAAGGTGGGCCCCAAATTCAGAAACTCTGCATCTTTTTTTTTTTTTAAGATTTTATTTATTTATTTGACAGGCAGAGATCTCAAGGAGGCAGAGAGAGAGAGAGGGAAGCAGGCTCCCTGCTGAGCAGAGAACCCGATGTGGGGCTCGATCCCAGGACCCCGAGATCATGACCTGAGCCAAAGGCAGCAGCTTAACCACTGAGCCACCCAGGCACCCCAGAGACGCTGCATCTTTATGCTCCTGTCCTCCTCCCCTTCTACCCCGTTCTGGGCTATGGGCAGCCCCACGGGGAATCTGCCATCTCATACCCTAAGCACAAAGTTTACTTATTCAAGTTAAGAGACTGCATTAGAGAATGTAAACTCAGAAAAGGTGTTTCGCCTCCTCGAGTAGCCATGCCTTTATTTAAAAATCGCAGATCATAACTGCACCTCTCTCATGGGGCTCTTGGGTTTCAGGTGAATGCATGTGAAGCAGGATTAGTGCCTGGCCTCCAGTAGGTGCTCAATAAATGGCACCAATGCATTACTATTATTGATCTGTTTTATTTCATTATTTTTTATTTTTTAAAGATTTTATTTATTTATTTGACAGGCAGAGATCACAAGTAGGCAGAGAGGCAGGCAGAGAGAAAGGAGGAAGCAGGTTCTCCGATGAGCAGAGAGCCTGACACGGGGCTCAATCCCAGGACCCTGGGATCACGACCGGAGCTGAAGGCAGAGGCTTAACCCACTGAACCACCCAGGCGCCCCGTCATCTGTTTTATTTCAATATAGGCAGTGGTCTTCTTCTTCCTTTATTCCAGGTCAAAGCCACTATCACAGGACCTCCTTTATTTTTCATTCATCTAATTCATTAAAAAATTATTGATGGAATGCATGACTTATTCTCCTGGTCAACAATTAGAATATTATAAATAGTGCTAAAATATCCTTGACTGCTCTTCTAGTTATGGGGGCTTGTTCCCCATTCCCCTGGACTAATTTGTATCGCCTATTTCTGTTTCCTTCTAGACTGTTTTCTATGTATTTCTGTGTATACACAACCTTATTTTGCATGTAAATATATATTTTACACACTTATTATACACATCACTCCATAATCCTCTTTTTTTACTTAGTAACATTTCCTATTACTCCTTTTTCATGTCTTCTCTGTTCTTGCTGGTTTTGGCTAGTTCTTCTAACATTTCATTCTAACATTGAAAATAAATCAATAAATGATCCCAAGACCGCAGGACCCCGAGATCATGACCTGAGCCAAAGGCAGATGCTTAACCGACTGAGCCACTCAGGCACCCTCGTCACATTGGGTAAAGCTGATGATAATCTGAACTATTGCTTGTAATGCTCCTCTTACCTGTTATTCTGTTCAAGGCATTTAGTTGACAGCTGCAAAGAGACACAAGGTCTGCAAAGTAATCCTGTTCTTAGTACCAAGGTAGAAATTGTAACACTTTTGTGGGCCGGACATGGCCTGGGAGTAGCCCATTTTCATGCTGTGCTGCTGTGGGTGAGGGGCGGGGCAAGGGATCCCAGGCCACAAACACGAAGGACTCAGAGTATTGATTATCGTCTGATTCACCCTCGGGTCCATCCCTCCATAGGTGCCGCTCTCAAGTCAGCTAGCGTTTCTCAAACCTCTCGTAAAGGAAAAAAAAAAAAGACCTTTAGATATGTTCTAGAGATTTCATTGTTGTAATGTGATTTACGTCTCTACCAGCACAAGACTAGTTCTTAGCCAGGGCTGATTTTCATCCCCTCACAGAGGTCATTTGGCAATGTCTGGGGACATTTTTGGTTGGTGCGGTTTGGGGGAGCACAGTGTGATATCAGCATCTAGTGAGTAGAGGCAGGGAGACTGACCAGCATCCTATAATGCGTAGGGCGGCCCCCACAATAAAGAATTATCTGGCCCCAAATATCAATAGTGCCCATGTGGAGAATCCCGACAGAAGCCTAGATATAAAAGTCCTTGGCTTAGAGATGTTAAACAATTATGAAGACAAAGCAAATTTATAAAAGTGAAATCTAAACTATTTTACAAGCCCAGTACATTCCAACAGATAACATCACTGAGGCAAATGACATTTTACTGAAAGTCACTGAAACTTGGATGGGACTCTGCCTACTCTTATGCAGGTGGTTTTGTCTTTGGTGAGTTTCGTGTGTGTTCCCTTGGTGGCTTAGTTCTCCTATAATACAAAGGAGGGAAGAGTGGTAGGCGTGACTTCATTTGGCCTTCAGTAGTGGGGGAAGGTGTTGCTCATTATCTATTTTGATTAGCTTGTGATAATTAAAGCAAAACAACTTGGCACCAAAAGGCTCCTAAATTACAGGCATTAAATTTACCAGGGTGGACTAATTTATAAAGTGGGCATCCAGACCATCCAGCAGGTGTATATTCTTTTTTTTTTTTTTAAGATTTGATTTTATTTTTTTGACAGACAGAGATCACAAGTAGGCAGAGAGGCAGACGGGACGGAGGCGGGGAGAAGCAGGCTCCCTGTCAAGCAGGGAGCCAGATGCGGGGCTCGATCCCAGGACCCTGGGATCATGACCTGAGTCAAAGGCAGAGACTTTAACCCACTGAGCCACCCAGGTGCCCCGGTGTATATTCTGTGTTCCATTTTTAAAAATTATCTTTGGCAGACCCCCGAGAATTCACCCCAGGACACTCTGGTTTCCATGCATCCTAACTTGGGGAGCACTAACATGGACAATATCAGAAGGCACTGGGTTGGGGAAAGAAAAAGGCAAGAAATGATAGTGGAGTTTTTGCTAATTGTTCAGTTGGCAGAGTGATAAATTGGCCATTTCCTCAAAGTCTGCTTAAGTAGTGGAGAAGGTTTTGGTAATTTTGAGTGTGGGGCAGATGGTGGGAGGGTGTTCTGGGTGTGTAGGTGAGAGAGCGTTAATCTTCTCTAAGTCTTGGAGAAGCTTCAAGTCAAGGAGAAGCTTGAGGAGCCCACTCTACTCCAGTATGCCCTCATCTTAACTAATTACACTTGCAATGACCCTATTTCCAAATAAGGTCACATTCTGAGATCGTAGGGATTAGGACTTCAACATATAAATGGGGCAGCCACAGTTTAACCCGTAACATGCATATTTTGAAACATAAATAAAATTTAAATTTTAAAAGGTAAAGATAAATAGAAATACTGTAATGTTTTCTTCCTGTACCCTCAATGGATTATTTTGGTTTTTTGTTTTGTTTTGTTTTAAAAAACAGCTTTCAGGGGCTCCTGGGTAGCTCAGTTAGTTGAGCGATCAACTCTTGATTTCATCTTGGGTCATGATCTCAAGATTATGAGAGCAAGCGCCGCATCAGGTTCCACGCACAGTACAGACATAGTCTACTTGAGATCCTCTCTCCCTCTCTCTCCCTATGTCCTTCTGCTTGTGTGTGCACACTATGAACAAATAAATAAGTAAATAAATAAATTCTTTGAAAAAACAAAACAGCTTTTTTTTTGTCTATATATAAACAAATATAACTCATTATATATATATATATAACTCATACACCATACAATATATGGTGATATATTGTAGAGATATAACTCATACACCATACAATTCACCCATTTAAAATGCACGATTCAATGGTTTTTAGTACATTCATAGGGTGGTACAATCATTGCTATAATCAACTTGGGGGCTTTCCACTGTCCCCGGAGGAAACCCCATACCATCAACAATGAGTCCTCATCTTCCCTCAACTCCCTGGCAACCACTAATTTACTTCCTATCCCTATAGATTTTCCTATTCTGGATATTTTATATAAATGGGATCGTATGGTATGTGGTCTTTTGTAACTGGCTTCTTCCTCTTAGCATCATGTTTTCAAGGTTCATCTCCACAACATCCATGAATACTTAGTTTCTTCTTTTTTAAAAAATATTTTGTTTATTTATTTGACAGAGAGACAGCGAGAGAGGAAACATAAGCAGGGGGAGTAGGAGATGGAGAAGTAGGCTCCCCACTTGGAGCCCGATCCAGGGCTACATCACAGGACCCCACGATCAGGACCTGAGCCAAAGGCAGAGGCTTAACCACGGAGCCACCAGGCTCCCCTACTTTGCTTTCTTATTGCTGAATAATATACCATTGTATGAAACTGGCCACCTTTATTTATCTGTTACTCAGTTGGTGGGCATTTGAGTCGTTTTCACTTAAGATTATTACAGGGGTGCCTGGGTGGCTCAGTGGGTTAAAGCCGCTGCTTTCAGCTCAGGTTATGATCCCAGGGTCTTGGGATCGAGCCCCACATCGGCTTCTCTGCTCCACAGGGAGCCTGCTTCCTCCTCTCTCTCTGCCTGCCTCTCTGCCTACTTGTGATCTCTATCTGTCAAATAAATAAATAAAAATCTTAAAAAAAAGATTATTACAAATAATATTGTGCACAAGTTTTTGGGTCAGTGGATTTGGCTAAGTCACCAAAAGTGGAAGTGCTGAGTCATATGAGAAGTCTACATTTGACTTTTTGAGGAACTGGCCAACTATTTTCCAAAGTGGCTGCCCCATTTTACATTTCCACTGAAAGTGTACGAGGATACCAACATATTCCCATCCTCCTCAACCCTGGTTGGTATCTTGGTGAGATGCCAGTGTGTGTGAACTGGCATCTCACCATGGTTTGGATTTCCCTTTCCCTGATTATTAATGGTGTTGGGCAACTTTCCATGTGCTTGCTGGCCATTTGCCTGTCTTCTTTGGAAGATGTCTATTCAGTTCCTTTACCCACTTATAACTGGCTTTTGTCTATTCATTATTGACTCATGAGTGTTCCTCACATATCCTGGAGACCAGTCCCTTACCAGATGCATGATTTCAAATATTTTTCTCCCAGCCTGTGGGCCATTTTCTCAGCTTCTTGATGGCATCCTCTAAAGGGAAAAAAAAGGGCTTTAATTTTGATAAAATCTAGCTTATCCGCTTTTCTTTTCTTTTGTCATTTCTGCTTTTGGTAATAAGATCTAAGAAAGCTTTGCCTAATCTAAGGTCATGAAGATTTATTTATTCCTGTGGTTTCTTCTAATGGAGGATGAGCTGGGGCCTCTTCGAAGCTTGCTGTGTTATTTACCTGTCACTAGTAATGAGGAGGAGGAGGAGAGCTGAGCTCATGCTCTTCTCTTCACTGCTTTATCCTCAAAACATCCCTCTAAGGTAAGAATTATCATCCTTGTTTCGTAGATAGAAATGTTGAGGTTCAGAAAGACATACCTGTGGCAAGAGACAAATCACATATTTAAACCCAAATATCTCTAACAACAAGCACTGGCCACGTCCCAGCCACCCCACCCATGTCATCTCCCAGGTAAGCTCAGAGAATTTTAATGATAAGCTGTTCTTACGTTGACATTCATGTTGGCTGCTGACCCCATAATTCATGATGACAGTACTTATAAGTGGACCCAGATCGACCGCATCAGAAGAGCTGGTTAAGACCTACATCTGGGTCTCTCCTATGGGCCCTGGCTCTTTTCAGGTCATCCGGACTAACTTGATAACCTGATAACCTGGTGCTAATCATCTGGCTGGAATAAACACAAACTTTGCCATCAGACAAAACTGGATTTGACTCCAGCCCTTGCCGTTCACACTCAGTTGTGGTCACGAACACACTACTGAACTTCTCTGGATCCGTTTGCTCAACTATAAAGTAGGGATAATAAAATGACCATGAAAAAAAAAACCCAAAGTTATAGTCTTTTGTGGTTATTTTTCTCAAATAGGTGAGAGTGAGAATCAGAGAGGCCAAGCAACTTACCTAAGGTCACAGAGCTAGTCAAGTGGTAGAGCTGGGATTTGAACTCATGTCTGTTAGATTTGGGGGTATAATGTCTACCTGCCATGTTACACAGTTCTCCACAGAAAACTAGCCATGAACTTACCAGAATTTGTAAAAAGGATTTCAATCCAGTGAAGTCTTCACCCAACTGCTGAGCACCTTACACTGAGACTATATGAAATCTCCCCTGCGACCAAAAGAAAAAGGTCCAGAATACCCTAATTCCCACTGGCTCCCTATAGAACTAGCCTTCCCAAGTTTGCTTGCAGCACAGGAATTTGGAGAGCCCTTGGAGAGAGTTCATTTCTCTAATCTCGCTAGGCACAAGGAGAATTTGGGAGACATGAAAGGTAGCCATTATTTATTTCATGCATAGATAACAGCAAGCCATTTAGAGAGAGCAGTGGCAGGAAGATGAAAAAGCTATTAATACAGTTGGAAGCTCATCTCTTCTGGAGTGGTCAGTAGCAGCATGGGAGGACAAAAACGAGAAAATATTGCAGTGGGCGCTCCTGACAACACAAATTATTCAGGAGATATTAAAGTGCATTGTTCACCATCATAAACATTTTTTTTTTATGTTTATGAGATCTGTTCAAAGGCATCTTGATGGATGAAACCCAATAGCATTTTGTGTGCATGTGCACATGCTCACAATTCTTTTGTCCTAGTATCCTTTGTAAATCCTCTCTTTGGGCCGACATACTCAACACTGGCTGGGCTGGGCCTACATAATGCAAAGCGAAGCCCATGCCCTTGTTCCTTGGGGAACTGTCCTAGTCTTGATGATCTGTGCTGCAGTTGGGACTCTGGGAAGCAGGGAGCTGATGTGAGGCAGTCCAATGGGGGCAAAGCAAATGCTGCAGTTCTAGGAGGAGAAAGACCATGAGGAGCCTGAGGAGAAGGATGTAGCAGGATTTCCCAGTATACAATGGGAACTGTATATTCCCCTCCTCAAAGAGGGGCCACAGAGAGTCGAATTTGGACTGCCATGGAGATTCACAAGGGGTCCTGTTCAAGGCTGCATGGTTCTTGAGGTCAAGCTACAGACCCCTTTGACATGGCTTGCTTCCGCTCACTTCCCTGTCCCTGACCATAGTGGGACACCTGCAAAATTCGGGTGCCTTAGAGAATGCTTTGAGAAATACAACTTGGAGGTGATAAAACCGAGCAAAGCTGTTAATCACTGTAACCAAGCCATGATTATCACCTATACATGATTGATAGTTTAATTACCTTAAACGAAATGACTTGCCATTTAGTTAATAATTGGCCAAATTAGACAACTTACTGGCTTGGTCCAAGTCCCGCCCCCCCTTGAACTGGCTTATTATTCAATTTAAGACCCATGCACACAACAAACTTAACTCTAAGCATCGAACTGAGTTTTGAATCCGTGTGACCTAGTTTTTGTAGACTAATGAAGAACGCTAGCCAGGGAGTCAATCACAGCAGAGTTGCATCCTGGCACCCTCACTTTCTAGAGGCGGGACTTTAGGAATGTCACTGGCCCTCTCTATTTACATTTTTGTTTTTTCCTCTGTAGGAGGGGAGCAAAAATGCTTGAACCTATTACATTGGCTTGTATGGATTAGCTGATATAATGCAGGTGAAAGGTGAACACGGTTGTCATGTAGTGAATTCTTTCTGCGTGTTGCTTACCACCATTGTCATTGCCATCACCATCATCAGAAGGAAGAGGAGGAGTCAGCAGAGGAACCACAAATCTGCCAGTCTCAGGGATGCTGGCCGGAAGGAAGCTGGACTCTTTGTGATATCAACAGAAGGAACATACCCCCTAGAGATAAATGAACATCTTGCTGGGGGGCTATATGCTGACCACTGACCCAATGGTGTCCTCAAGCTCACCATACTTGGTTGTCGGGTTTGTTTATGACATGACCTGTAGTTTGTGGAGTGAAGTTGCTGATGGATGACAGTGGGGCACCGGGTCCTTAGTGAGGTATTCACTCAGAGGGATCCAAAGCCCTGCGGCTTCCCTATGCTCCAGACCCACATTCACACCATTGCTCATCCTTGAGACCAAGATGGTTTCAACGTTGGAGTTTGGCTCCGGATATCCAAGCCATTCATTATGCTATTAGCCTCACATGTTGCTCTGATCCTTATTTTGTATCCTCTCTCTTTTTTTTTTTAAATTGTTTTTATTAACATATAATGTATTATTTGCCCCAGGACTACAGGTCTGTGAATCATTAGGCTTACACATTTCACAGTACTCACCATAGCACATACTCTCCTCGGTGTCCATAAGCCTACCACCATCTTCCTACCTCCACACCCCCCAGCAACCATCAGTTTGTTTCATGAGATTAAGACTCTCTTATGGTTTGTGTCCCTCCCGATCCCATCTTATTTCATTTTTTTTCTTCCCTCCGCCCAAACCCCCCACTCTGCCTCTCAAATTCCTCATATCAGGGAGATCATATGATAATTGTCTTTCTCTGATTGACTTATTTCACTCAGCATAATACCCTCTAGTTCCATCCACGTCGTTGCAAATGGCAAGATTTCGTGTTTTTAATGGCTGCATAGTATTGCATTGTCTATATACACCACATCTTTATCTATTCATCTATTGATGGACATCTACGTTCTTTCCATAGTTTGGCTATTGTAGATATTGCTTCTATAAACATTTGGGTGCACGTGTCCCTTTGGATCACTACATTTGTATCTTTTTAAATTTTTAAAAAAATTTTTTATTAACATATAATGTATTATTAGCCCCAGGGTTACAGGTCACTGAATCGTCAGGCTTACACACTTCACAGAACTCATCATAGCACATATCCTCGGGTAAATACCCAGTAGTGTGATTGCTGGGTCATAGGGAAGCTCTATTTTCAACTTTTTGAGGAACCTTATGCTGTTTCCCAGAGTGGCTGCACCAGCTTGATTTCCAACAACAGTATAGGAGGGTTCCCATTTCTCCGCATCCTCTCCAACATCTGTCATTTCTTGACATATTAATTTTAACCATTCTGACTGGTGTGAGGTTGTATCTCACTGTGGTTTCGATTTCTATTTCCCTTATGTGCAGTCATGATAAGCACTTTTTCATGTGTGTGTTGGCCATCTGGATGTCTTCTTTGCAGAAATGTCTATTCATGCCTTCTGCCCATTTCTTGATTGTATTATTTGTTCTTTGGGTGTTGAGTTTAATAAATTCTTTATAGATTTGGGATATTAGCCCTTTATCTGATATGTTGTTTGCAAATATCTTCTCCCATTCTGTCAGCTGACTTTTGGTTTTGTTGACTGTTTCCTTTGCTGTGCAAAAGTTTTTGACCTTGATGAATTCCCAATAGTTCATTTTTGCCCTTGCTTCCCTTGATTTTGATTTCTAGGAAGAAGTTTCAGTAGCTGAGGTTGAAGAGGTGCCTGCTTGTGTTCTCCTCAAGGATTTTGAGGGATTCTTGTCTCACATTGAGGTCTTTCATCCATTTTGAGTCTATTTTTGTGTGTGGTGTAAGGACATGGTCCAGTTTCATTCTTCTGCATGTGGCTTTCCAATTTTCCCAACACTATTTGTTGAAGAGACTGTCTTTTTTCCATTGGACATTCTTTCCTGCTTTGTCAAAGATTAGTTGACCATAGAACTGAGTGTCTATTTCTGGGCTCTTTATTCTGTTCCATTGATCTCTGTGTCTGTTTTTGTGCCAGTACCTTTTCTGTCTTGATGATTACAGCTTTGTAATAGAGCTTGAAGTCTAGAATTGGGAGGCCACCAACTTTGTTTTCTTTTTCAACATTCCTCTGGCTATTCAGGCTCTCTTCTGATTCCATATAAATTTTAGGATTATTTGTTCCATTTCTTTGCAAAAAATTGATGGTAGTTTGATAGGGATTAGATTAAATGTGTATATTGCATTAGGTAGCATAGATATTTTCACAATATTTGTTCTTCCAATCCATGAGCATGGAACGTTTTTCCATTTCTGTGTGTCTTCTACAATTTCTCACATGAGTACTTCATAGGTTTCTGAGTATAGATTCTTTGCCTCATTGGTTAGTTTTATTCCTAGGTATCTAATGGTTTTGGGTGCAGTTGTAAATGTGATCGATTCCTTAATTTCTCTTTCTTCTTTCTTGCTGTTGGTGTATAGAAATGCGACTGATTTCTAGGCACTGATTTCTATATCCTGACAATGTACTGAATTCCTGTATGAGTTCTAGTGGTTCTGGCTTGGAGTCTTTTGGGTTTTCCACAGAACATATCATATCATCTGCAAACAGTGAGTGTTTGACTTCTTCTTTGTCAATTCAGATGTCTTTTCTTTCTTTTTGTGGTCTGATTGCTGAGGCTAGGACTTCTAGTACTATGTTGAATAGTGGTGGTAATGGTGAACATCCCTGTTGTGTTCCTGACCTTAGGGGAAAAGCTCTCAGTTTTTCCCCATTGAGAATGGTATTCACTGTGGGATTTTCATAGATGGCTTTGATGATATTAAGGTATGTATCCTCTATCCCTACACTTTGAAGAGTTTTGATCAAGAAAGGATGCTGTACTTTGTCAAATGCATTTTCAGCATCTATTGAGAGTATCAAATGATTCTTGTTCTTTCTTTTATTAATGTATTGTATCACATTGATTGGCTTGTGGATGTTGAACCAACCTTGCAGACCAGGAATAAATACCACTGGGTCGTAATGAATAATCTTTTCCATGTCCTGTTGGATCCTACTGAGTAGTATTTTGGTAAGAATTTTCACATCCATGTTCATCAACGATATTGGTCTGTAATTCTCCTTTTTGATGGAGTCGTTGCTTTTAGGATCAAGGTCATGCTGGCCTCATAAAATGATTTTGGAAGATTTCCTTCTATTTCTATTTTTTGGAACAGTTTCAGGAGAATAGTTATTAATTCTTCTTGAGATGTTTGGTAGAATTCCGCTGAGAAGCCATCTGGCCTTGGGCTCTTGTTTGTCAGGAGATTTTGATGATTGTTTCAACATCATGGGTCTGTTTGGGTTTTCTATTTTTTCCTGGTTCAGTTTGGGTAGTTTATACATCTCTAGGAATGCATCCGTTTCTTCCAGATTGTCAAATGTACTGGAATATAGTTGCTCATAATATGTTCTTATACTTGTTTGCATTTCTTTGGTGTTGGTTGTGATCTCTCCTCTTTCATTCATGATTTTATTGATTTGTGTCCTTTCTCTTTTCTTTTTGGTAAGTCTGGCCAGAAGTTTCTCGGTCTTATTAATTCTTTCAAAGAACCAGCTCCTAATTTCATTGATTTGTTTTACTGTTCTTTTGGTTTCTATTTCATCGATTTCTGCTCTGATCTTTATGATTTCTCTTCTCCTGCTGGGTTTAGACTTTCTTTGTTGTTCTTCCTCCAGCTCATTTAGGTGTAGGGTTAGGCTGTGTACTTGAGACCTTTCTTGTTTCTTGAGAAAGGCTTTATTACTATATACTTTCCTCTCAGGGCTGCCTTTGCTGTGTCCCAAAGATTTGAGCAGTAGTTTTTCATTTTCCTTTGTTCCCAAGAATTTACTCAATTCTTCTTTAATTTCCTGGTTGACCCATTCATTCTTTAGTAGGATGCTCTTTAGTCTCCATGTATTTGAGTTCTTTCCAACATTCCTCTTGTGATTGAGTTCTAGCTTCAGAGCATTGTGGTCTGAAAATATGCAGGGAATGATCCCAGTCTTTTGGTACTGGTTGAGACCTGATTTGTGGCTCGGGATGTGATCTATTCTGGAGAATGTTCCATGTGCACTGGAGAAGAATGTGTATTCTGTTGCTTTGGGATGGAATGTTATGAATATACCTCTGATGTCCATCTGATCCAGTGAGTCATTTAAAGCCTTTATTTCCTTGTTGATTTTTTGCTTGTGTGATCTGTCCATTTCAGGGAAGGGGGTGGTAAATGCCCCTACTATTATTGTATATTATTGTCGATGTGTTTCATTGATCTTGTTATTTATTGGTTTATATAGTTGGCAGCTTCCATGTTAGGGGCATAGATATTTAAAATTTTTACATCTTCTTGTGGGGGAGGAGTCAAGATGGTGGAGAAGTAGCAGGCTAAGACAACATCAGGTAGGAGGAGATTAGCTAGATAGCTTATCAAGCCATTGTGAACACCTACAAATCCAACAGGAGATCGAAGAGAAGAAGAGCAATAATTTTAGAAACAGAAAATTGACCACTTTCTGAAAGGTAGGACCGGCAAAGAAGTGAATCCAAAGCGACGGGAAGATAGACCATGCAGGGAGGGGCCAGCTCCTGGCAAGCAGCGGAGCAACGGAGCACAAAATTAGAACTTTTAAATGTCTGCTCCACTGAGGGACATTGCTCCAGAGGCTAAACCAGGGTGAAGCCCACACGGGGTCAGCGTGGCTCCAGGTCCCGCAGGGTCACAAAAGGATCGGGGGTGTATGAGTGTCACAGAGTTCGCAGGTATTAGAGCAGGGAAGCTGGCTACAGAGACAGAGCCGAGGAGTGAGCTCTCAACTCGGGATTACCTTGAACCGTAATCCATGCCACAGGCCACTGCTCTGTGAGTGAGGTCCCCACAAGATCCAGGGAGACACCCCCTGGGGGAGCTCAGGAATCTGGGGGGTTTGGATACTCCAGGCAGAGCATTGTGCCAGAGAGAGAGATGCTTGATCACAGGCTGGGTGAGCTCGGAGCATGGCCAGAGGCCAGGGAGATAGAAGTGATTGATCACTTTTCTCTGAGGGTGCACTGAGGAGTGGAACCCCAAGCTCTCGGCTCCTCTGGGCCACAGTTTGGGAAGCCGCCATCTTCATTCCCATCCTCCAGAACTCTACAGAAAGCGTTCAGGGAACAAAAGCTCCCGAAAGCAAACTGGAACGGATTACTTAGCCTGGCCCCTGGTAAGAATGGTGCAATTCCGCCTCAGGCAAAGAATCACTACAACAGGCCCCTCTCCCAGAAGATCAACAAGAAATCCAGCCAAGGCCAAGTTCACTTACCAAGGAGAACATCAAAATTCCAGAGGAGGAGAAAGAAAAACATGGAATTCATGGCTTTCTCCCCGTGATTCTTTAGTCTTGCAGTTAATTAAATTTTTTTTATTTTATTTTTTCTTTCATCTGCTAATTTTTTTTAACTTTTACCCTTTCCTCTTTTAATGCTTTTTAACTAGTTTATCTTAATGATACCTCATTTTTAAAAAAATAATCTTTTTTGAATCTTCATTATTATAGTCATATTTTATCCTTCATTGTATCTAACTTTATTTTTTGTATACACATAAGGTTTTTTCTTCTAAAAAACTTGGGGTACGACTTCTTCTAATAGATCAAAATATACCCTAAATCTAGCTCCAGGCTTGTTCTAGTCTCCAGTCCAAGCAAATTCTCTCTACTTTCTTTTTCTTTATTCTCCCAACGAACTTACTTTAGCAACTACTTTTTTAGAAATTAAAATTATTTTTTCATCTTTATAGGCATATTCCATCCCTTCATTGTGTTTAACCTTATATATGTTTTTCATTCTTTAAAATTTTGGGAGGTAGTTTCTTCTAAGAGACCAAAATCCTCCCAAAATTAAGTGGGTGACCCTGTTCTAGTCACCAGTGTTTTATTTTTTTTTTTCGTTTTTATATTTTTTCTGTATTTGTTTTCTTTTCTAAACTTCTTTTTATCCCCTTTCTCTTCCCCATGATTTGGGGTCTCTTCTTATTTGGTTAAAATTTTTACATTTTCTTGTTGGAGACACCCTTTAAGTATGATATTGTGTCCTTCCTCATCTCTCATTAGAGTCGTTGGCCTAAAATCTAATTTATCTGATATAAGGATTGCCACCCCAGCTTTCTTTTGATGCCCATTAGCATAGTAAATTTTTTCCCACCCCTTCACTTTAAATCTGGAGGTGTCTTTGGGTCTAAAATAACTTTCTGTAGATAGCATATTGATGGGTCTTGCTTTTTTATCCATTCTGATACCGTGTGTCTTTTAATTGGGGCATTTAGCCCATTTACATTCAGGGGAACTATTGAAAGATATGTATTGAGTGCCATTGTATTGCCTGTAAGGTGACTGTTACTGTACATTGTCTCTGTTCCTTTCTGATCTACGACTTTTAGGCTCTCTCTTTGCCTAGAGGACCCCTTTCAGTATTTCCTGTAGGACTGGTTTGGTGTTTGCAAATTCTTTTAGCTTTTATTTGTTGTGGAAGCTTTTTATCTCTCCTTCTATTTTCAATGGTAGCCTAGCTGGATATAGTATTCTTGGCTGCATAGTTTTCTCCTTTGGTGCTCTGAATATATTATGCCAGTTCTTTCTGATCTACCAGGTCTCTGTGGATAAGTCTGCTGCCAATCTAATATCTCTAGCATTGTATGTTACAGATTTCTTGTCCCAAGCTGCTTTCAGGATTTTCCCTTTGTCACTAACACTTGTAGGTTTTACTATTAGGTGATGGGGTGTGGACCTATTTTTATTGATTTTGAGGGGAGTTCTCTGTGCCTCCTGGATTTTGGTGCCGTTCCCTTTGCCATATTAGGGAAATTCTGTACTATAATTTGTTCTAGTATATCTTCTACCCCCCTCTCTCTTTCATCTTCTTCTTGGATCCCAATTATTCTAATAATGTTTTTGTCTTATGGTATCACTTATCTCTTGAATTCTCCCTTCATGGTCCAGTAGTTGTTTGTCTCTCTTTTGCCCAGCTTCTGCATTCTCTATCATTTGGTCTTCTATATCACTAATTCTCTCTTGCCTCATTTTTCCTAGCAGTAGGAGCCTACTTTTTTTTTCAAGATTTTATTTATTTATTTGACAGACAGAGATCACAAGTAGGCAGAGAGGCAGGCAGAGAGAGAGGAAGGGAAGCAGGCTCCCTGCTGAGCAGAGAGCCCGATGCGGGGCTCGATCCCAGGACCCTGAGATCATGACCTGAGCCAAAGGCAGAGGTTTTAACCCACTGAGCAACCCAGGATCCCCAGGAGCCTACATAGTTTATTGCACCTCATTAGTAGCTTTTTTAAATTTCAACTTAATTAGATTTTAGTTCTTTTATTTCTCCAGAAAGGACTTTTATTTCTCCAGAAAGAGGCTCTCTAATATCTTCCCTGCCTTTTTCGAGCCCTGCTAGCACCTTGGTAATCATCATTCTGAACTCTAGTTATGACATATTACCAATGTCCACATTGATTAGGTCCCTAGCCATTGGTTCTGGCTTTTGTTCTTTTGTGTGTGTGTGTGTGTGTGTGTTGACTTTTTCTGCATTGTCACTTTATCCAGATAAGAATATAGGAACAAGAGAATAAAATACTAACTGGGTAGGAAAGACCCCAGAAAAATATATATACTAACCAACTCAGAAGAGACCCAAAATAAATCAGGGAGAGAATAAGGGGTTGGAGGGATATATATATATATATATATATATATATATATATATATATATTTAATTAGACTGGTGAATAGAACAGAGCCACCCACTTGATTTTGGGTGTATTCTTGTCTGTTAGAAGAAACTACCTCCCAAAGTTTTAAAAAAAGAAAAACTTATATATATACAAAAATAAGGGTAAACGTGATGAAGGGAAGGAATATGACTGTAAAGATGAAAATTTTAAAAAGATTTTAAAAAAGGAATTGATAAGATAAATTGGTTGGAAAAAGAAAAAAAATGAGGAGAGAATGCAACCAGGCTGAAGTCTAGAATAAAGCCATGTGCTATATTTAAGGTATATTTTGATCTATTAGATGGAATTGTATCCCAATTAAAAAAAAACCTATATGTATAAAAAGTAAGTTTAAATACCATGGAGGGACAAAATATGACTATAAAAATGAAAAATTTATAAAGGTATTTTAAAGAAAAGTTATTGTTAAGATAAAACAGCTTTAAAACATTAAAAGAGGACAGAGGAAAAGTTTAAAAAAATAGAATAAGAAAAAATGGAATTAAAATAATTTAACTTTGCAATACTAAAGGATCATGTGAAAAAAAAAGCCATGAATTCTATGTGTTGCTTTCCCTAGCTCTGGAGTTTTGCAGTTCTCATTGAAGGGTGAACTCAGTCTTGGCTAGATGTTCTTGCTGATCTTCTGAGAGAGGGGCCTGTTACTGTGATTATCAATTGTCTTTCCCCGAGGTGGAATTGCACCACCCTTGCTAGGGGCCAGGCTAAATAATCTGCTCAGGTTCCCTCTCTGTAGCTTTTGTTCCCTGAATGCTTTCTGCAGAGCTCTGGAGGACAGAAATGAAGATGGTGGCCTCCCAATCTCTGGCCCTGGAGGAGCTGAGAGCTTAGGATCCCACTCCTCAGTGCACCCTCAAAGAAAAGCAGTCTCCCTGGCCTCCAGCCACAGTCCAAGCTCACCCAGCCTGTGACTGAGTATTTACGTCTCTGGCTCATAGCCCCATTTGGAGTCTCCAAACCCAGAATAGTCCTGCCACACACTCCCATGCCCCTCTTCCCAGAGGAGGAAGGTGAGTCTCCCTGGATCTGCCACTTGTGGTGTCCCTGCTCAAAGAGCAGTGGCCTAACTGTGCTGTGGATCACAGTTCAAGATAACCCTGAGCTGAGAGCTCAGTCCTTGAGCTCTGTCTCTGTAGCCAGCTTCACTGCTCTGATACTTGTTAGACACAAAGACATCCATGGTCTTTCTGTGACCCCGTGGATCCTGAGACCACACTGTCCCCACAAGGGCTCCATCCCTGCTTAGTCTCTGGAGTGACATCCCTCAGTGGAGCATACTTCTAAAAGTTCTGATTAGTGCTCCACTGCTTCACCGCTTGCCAGGAGCCAAAACCTCCCCACAGCCTCTCTTCCTGTCACTTCAGATTCACTTGTCCCCAAGTCCTACCTTCCAGAAAGTGGTCGATTTTCTGTTCATAGAATTGCTGCTCTTCTCTTCTGTCTCCTGATGAGTTTGTAGGTGTTCAGAATGGTTTGATAGCTGTCCAGCTGATCTCCTGGGACGTAATCATATTTTAGCCTGCTACTCCCCGCCATCTTGCTCTCCAGCCTTCTGTATCCCTTCTTAAGACAGAGTAAACCTCATGCCCAGTGAGCCCACCACTTGTCTTGTGAATTTCAGTGACAAGCTGAATCTGAAAGCCACTCCAGTAGCTTCAAATTATTTGGACTTGGTTTGGCATTGACATTTATTCTTTGGGTAACTTTAGGCAAGAAACTGAACCTCACTGAGCCTCAGATTCCTTTCCTGAAGAATGGAGATGAAATCACACACTTCATAGAGTTGTGACTCATTAAATGAGATAATACATGCCAAGTGCCTAGAACAGTGCCTGGCCCTAACTGAATGATGATTAGGTAAAATGCCCAGTATAATGCCCTATGCTGGGTCTAGGCAAGGGGAATTTCCATAGACTTCTCTCCTGCCCATCAGGGAATATCCCCACTGGAGCATTCTCTAAACTAAATGCCCAGGTAGTTAAAAAGTTGGCCCTTGGCCCATATTTAGCTCTCTCTAGACTCTCACTCGGGTGTCTTAATTTGCAAGCAGAGCACATAATGAGGCCTGAGAATGTCTAATTTGGGTCTAATTCCCTTCCCTATTTTTCAGCAAAATGTCATAAATACTGTCATGATTTATGGTTAAATGTAGAACACATGTTAGAGAGTTGAAGAGACCAAATCTGGATGGGTATGATGATGTCATGTGGTGATATCTAGGCTGAGTGTGGAGCCTCTCCTTTGTGTGGTGGGGGGCCATGGGAGTGTAGTCATGGGGGAAAATCTGAGCTCTTCCTTTGTATCAAAAAAACTCCTGCTAAATCCTCACCATGACCCTCTGAGTTTAGAATCTGTGTGCCAGATGTATTGAGGGACAGAACGATTGCGTGTATTGAGACTTGATACAGGTCAATTCAGGAGCACAACGAAGATGGAATTGACAAGCCTCAAGCACTAATTTGTCATATTTGTCAATGTTACTGGTCAACCAAATGCCTCCTTAGTTCAGTAAAATGTTCAGCCAAATCAATCTAATCCCTTAAGTCCCAACAGCCAAAGTAGTCAGGTTGGTACAGGAAGAGACCTATCAGGTTTAAAGGGGATGGCATGACTCCTTTGTAGCTTGGTGGTGATGTCCCCAGAGAGGACATGCTAAGAGTCACCTGTGGCTGGAACTTTGCCCAGTGTAATGCATGAAGTAGCTGACTTGCGGCACTTTTCTCCTAGCTAACGGCTGTGCTCTCCTGACTCCATCCAGTTCTCCCTTGCTTTTCCGTGAAAACCTCCTCTGGGTATTAAGGAGGGCACGTATTGCATGGAGCACTGGATGTGGTGCAAAAACAATGAATTCTTTTATGCTGAAAAAGAAATTAAAAAAAAAAAAAAACCTCCCCTCCTCCGGGACCATTCTGAGACCTCTGGTTGGCTATTGGCTGTTATTTCTTAATCATGATTCCATCTGTATGTGCCACCACCATTCTCCCACTTGAGTTAGAAACCAGTATCATCTGCGCAGCCTTCCCATTCTCCTCCAGTCAGTCACCAAGATTGCCAGAATGAAATCTCCCAAGACTTCCCACATTCCTGCTGTCCCAGCAGGCCACCACCACCCAGAGTGCTGCTGAGTTCACACAACATCTCCACACAACTCTTGCCTGGTGTCCCAGTCTTGCCTCTCCATCCTGTTCTATCCATGCTGCAGCCAGAGGCTCTTTTGAAGACTCAAAGCTGATAACGCTGTTCTCTAGCTTCCAGACCAAACCCCTACATTCTGGCATTCAGAGCTTGTTGCAACCTGGCCTCTCCCCTAGCAACCCGTTCTTTTGGCTGCTGGTCCTTCCTTGCCCCAGCCATGCCACACCTCCATCCGAAGGCTTTTCTGGGGAATGGAGTCCTCAGCATGACACCATAAAGCCCTAGTACATGCCCCATTTCTCCTGCCTCCCATTCCCTCGTGCAGGCCCCATCAACACGTGGGGCTGGGACGAGAGGGCCCTATTTCCCTGGGAGGTACCTCGAGGGCCATATCTGCAGTTCCCACCTAGATTGATGAATTTTGCAATGATGAGGTTTCTGGGGGCATCTATTGACATATAAATCAAAATCCAATTTATGTGAAGGAAAATCCCAGCTGGTTTACATGGCAGAATTATGAAACAGTTTCCACCTGTGTGCAGCCTCTCATATGATGTAAAATGATTTTACCCTCCACAAAGGAAACTCAGCTCGGAACTTCTTCTGGGATTTTCCTCAGGCGACCCTCGCACTGGGTTCAGTTTGAACACTTCCAGTAGATATGGCATTCTGAGGTTGCCAACTTATGAGCCTAGTCTAACTGAGGAGGGGAAGGGAAGTGCAATGTATTGAGTGCCTGCTGTGTACCAAGCACATCCCTACAATATACTACTTTAAGCCTCCCGATGGTCATCAGGGCACTTGACATCATATTGATGGCTTTACTCTCCACCTTGATTCTGTCTTTCTATTCCCTTCCTGAGAGAGTCTGTCTATTATGTATTCTGTATAATAAATTACCATGCACTTAACACCTCACAGCAACTCACATTTATTTCCTCACCTTTTCTCTGGGTCAGAAGTCTGGATGTAGCTTAACTGAATCCTTCACTCAGAGTGTTACAAGGTTGTAGTTACAGTGTTGGCCAGAGCTGTGGTCTCATCTGGGGCACAACCAGGGAAGGATCTGCTTCTGAGCTCAGTTGATTGTTGACAGTGGCCCTTCACTCGTAGGTTGTAGGAACAAGGACCTCAGTTTCTAGTTGTCTTTTGGCTAGAGACCACCTTCACTTCTTTGACACATGGGCTTCCCAAACACAGGCACTTACTTCTTCCAAGCTAGCAAAAGAGAGTCTTAAGCAAGAAAGATGTTACAGTCTTATGTAGCTTACATAAGTGACCATTCAGTTATCTTTTTTTTTTTTTTTAAGGTTTTATTTACTTGTTTGTCAGAGACAGAAAGCACAAGCAGGGGGAGAGGCAGACAGAAGAAGAAGCAGTCTCCCCACGGAGCAAGAAGCCAATGCAAAACTCAATCCCAGGACACTGGAATCATGACTTGAAGTGAAGGCAAATGCTTAACCGACTGAGCCACCCAGGCATCCCCATCCTGCTACCTTCATGGCAGTGATTCACTAGAAGTGAGACACGGGTCCTGCCCACACTTAAGGAAAGGGGGCCACACAAAGCATGAGTATCAGGAGATGGAGTTCCTGGGGCCACCTCAAAGCTTCTCTGATCCTGAAGGGTTAAGATGCTCAAGATCATTCAGCTAGTTGTTTGTGGAGTTGGGATCTTACTTCAAAGGCCACAATCTTGCTATCATGCTGTCCCATCAGCTGACTCCACAGTCTGTGAAATCCAAAGCATAGCTTTTTCCTGGAAGATTTATCTTAATGGTTGAATCTGGGTCATTTGCTCATCTCTGGAGCTGCTGTGGGTTATTAGTACCCGAATCATTAAAACTGGAATAGAAGGAAACAATTCTTCAAAGGTCAACTGAGGTACTAGTATCTGAAATGTGGAGGTGATCTTACTGTGTCCACTACCACTGTGTCCACTCAGAGAACACGTTTTCTCAGATGGAGCCCAAGTGATCCACTGTGGCCTTTGGAAGAAACTCATGTGGTTGCTCAGGGGTAAATGTCACCTCAGGTCTCTGTGTGGTCACCTTTTATGAAGAGGGCTTCACCATCTGCCTTACTGAATAGACTATTGTGGTGTGCCTTTATTTTTCCACCATCACTCACAGCCTCCAATTTGATATTTGGAGCTCTTCCAGTTCTTCAGTTCTGAACCAAACTTGTATTAACTCTTACATGGCTGTCATATGCAGTTGTATGGGTCGTGCACTGCATAAGGGATATCTGGCTAAGAGGGTGAGCGGATATATATAAAGTCCACATACTGAGCTCTCTTTTCCAAGGGCAGTGAACACAGTCATTATCCCTTCCCCTTTCAGTAACAACGGCCCAGTATTATTTTGTTTAAGGAGCCACCATCTGTTAGCCTTTACACCACCCATTAAAGCCAGGGAAGGTTTGTTTCTGACTGAAGGAAGAGGCACCTTTTTCCAATTCACACACAGAGACCCATTTAGGCTTGCAGTAGCCTTGATGACTACTTTCAGGATAGAGAACCTTCTTCTTGACTGGGGTCATGACTTAATCTGCCCAAGCTGACTTTGACACCAACCAGCTCACACTGTTGTTGTTTTTTAAAAGATTTTATTTATTTGTTTATTATTTATTTGTGAGTGTATGTGTGTATGTAAGCATGGGGATGGGCAGAGGGAAAGAGAGAATTCTAAGTGGGCTCCATGCTGAGCATAGAGTGGGACTTGGGGCTCAATCCCACCACCCCAAGATCATGACCTGAGCTTAAATCAAGAGTTGGATGCTCAACAAACTGAGCTACCCAGTCAAACCCCTCGCAGTTTTTAAAAACCAACCATGATGGCTGCCCAGTTATGGTGGAAATTGCACTTTCAGCTCGCTGCCCCTAAACTCCCAAGTCCATATGTGGCATCATTTGCTAAAGAATGAACAGCTTTGGCTGTCATGTGCCTTTAAATAAACCTTAAAATCGACAGCCAGGGCTGGGCTCAGTGCTGATTTTCAGTCATAAAGGCTGTGCTAGGGGAGTGAGTATTGAAAACCCACATTAAAAAATATGCAATCAACATCAGCTGTGGTGCAATTAAACTCAACTGATCACAGGTGTTCATACAGATTCCACGCATATACGCTTCCTTTAAAATGTGGAGTTTGGAAAACACAACAAGATGAGGTCTGTGGACCATTCATACCAGAATCTCCTGAAATCCTTCCTAAAAAGGTAGACTCTCTATCCTCCCCCTAGGCCCATGAATCCAAACATCTGGAGAATAGGAACCCAAGAATCTGACTTCAAGCAAGCACTCAAAGCTGTTTCCACATACAGTGCCACTGAAGACCACTCCTAGGCTGGACAGGCAGCATTCTAAGGGCTCCTGGAAACTGTGAGGTGCTCCTCTGGTAAAGTATCTATCTATATATACCTATATCTATATCTATATCTATATGCACTTTTTTTGTTTAAACAAAGTCAACAAAGTCCAGGTGATTCTCATGTGCAACTGCATGTGACCCATGACGAATGTGGAGGTGGGCTTCAATCTGTTCCGATCACAAGCCATTCTACCAAATGAGCTTCTCCAGGGCCAATACCATGTTGGATTCATGTTGTTCCTCTGATGTTCACTAAATGTTGAGTCCAAAGATGAATCAGTGGCTTAAGTAATGAAATGGCAGTCAGTGCTAGATCAAAGATGTGTACAAACTCTCCATCATGTCTCCCTGGACAGATGGCCTCTCATCCTCTTCCCATTTAGTCCAGACAGTCCTGTTATTGCTTGACTCATAGAGTATGGGGGCAGGGGGACGCTGTGTGGTTTCTGAGACCAGGTCATGAGAAGCTCATAGGTTCTGTCTCACTCTCTTGGCATGTTTACTCTTAGACAAATACACCTGTGCTCCCAGCTGACTTCCAGCATGTTCTCCAGCTACCTTGGACGGTCCAGCTTACCTGAGCCTACCCATGAGTGCAGCCTTCCCAACTCCCAGCCCCGACCGGCTGACACCACATGAAGCAGAGGAACTGCCCAGGTAACCCATAGAATAGTGAGAGATAATATAGTGTTTTAAGCCACTATATTTGGGAGTGATTATTTTGCATCACTAGACCACAAACAGACCACCAGGATGTCGGTACTCTGAAATCTTTAGATTGTGAGGGAGTTTCTTGAAGTCATTGGTTGAGAGCTGCCCTCAGAGGGAGGTGAGGAGGTATTTATTGCCTGGTACTTCCTGTCCTGCAATGAGACAGAGCAGGCTCCATGGGCAGAGGGGACACCTGACACAAAGAACCCGATCAGCATGTGGTTGGAAATCAGCTGGCCAGCTAGGCACACAGAATTGGCAGGTGGTGATGGAGTCAGGGCTGCAGGGGGCACCCCAGTATCTACTCTCCTGTCTCAGAAAACAGCTACTCAATTCTGGATAATTGCAGTCACAGAAGAATATGGCTATGCAGTTATTAGTTTTTATGGCTTCCCAAGGAAAACCAGAAGGCTGGAATTGTAGGAACCCACTGAGGCTCCTAGGCACCCCAGGACATGGAATTGTAGGAAAGCCAGCTGGAAATGTAGAATTTCAGGATTTTTTAAAGTTGGCAAGTAACACAGATTTAAAAAATAAATTCTGGGGGCACCTGGGTGGCTCATTTGGTTAAGTGTCTGCCTTCAGTTCAGGTCATGGGATTTGGGATGGAGTCCCAAATCAGGCTCCTTGCACAGCGGGGAGTCTGCTTCTCCATTTACTCCTCCCCTGCTCATGCTCTCTTGCTCTCCCTCAAATAAATAAATAAAACTAAAAAAAAAAAAATTCTGTGATGCCAAATCATGCAGGCCAAGCAAAAACATGTGTGTAGGCAGATATTGTGTTGATCAGCACAAGACAGAGCAGAGAGGTCACTGAGCTCCATGTAATGTTTCTTAGAATGAGAAGATGTGGCAAGACAGCAGGAGGTGAGTCATGAACTTGACCTTAAGTGACAGATTTACATGGGGGTGGCTTTCAGGAAAGGGAAGCCACACAGGTGAAGGCCAGGGAGCTGACAGTTTGTAGGATGCTGGGGAAGTGACTAGTTTTATAGTAAAGCCAAGTTAATATGAGGGAAAACAACACTAATCTTCCAATAGAAACAAATAGAGAATGATGCTAGTTGGCCCCATTAAATGCATATATAATTTTCACTTCTTCACTCTTGGTAACAAATGTGCCCTGAAGATTCTTATCTCAGGAAGAAGGTGGAAGAAAAAACAAACAAACAAACCCTGTGTTTATTGACCATGATCCTGTTGACTCTTAAATGCACTAGGCACGGAGATGAAAGAACTAGCCCCCTGTCTCACAGAACTCATGGTTCTCCTGCTGGGGATGAAGGGAGAGATAAAAAGGGCATTGACACCTCAGTGAGATCCTAGAAATACACAGGAAGCTGAAGGGCCTCAAAGGAGATGCTCTCCATCCTGCCCGGCCTGGGGATTAGGGAAGGAAACTGAAATCTCAAGTAAGTCCTGGAAAGAAGAAAGGAAACCACTGGGAAATGGAGCAGGAAACAGGAAGGCCATCTCCGCTCAAAAATATCCCAGGCCTGGAAAACTACAAATAGTTCAGCATTGCAGGAAAACCATGTGTTTTGGTGACAAAACAGGGAGAAAAGTGAGGGAGGAAAGCCAGCAGGAGCACACACAAAGAAAGGCTGTTGGGGTGATGGGGAGCCATTGAAGCCTAGAAGGGGAAGGTGATCAGAGTGGCAGTTTGTAAAGATCACACTTGCTGCTCGGCAGAGAATGAGTTGAAGGTCATAAGATTAACTAAGAGACTAATTTAAGAGGCTGCTATGGCCACTCGGGTCTAAATGAAGATGGTGGCAAGATGGAAATAGATTGAGATATATTTAAGAGACATTGGCAACAGGACATGGAGGCTCAGTGGAGAAGAGGACATGAGATGTCAGGACTGACTCCAGGTTTAGGAACAAGGTGGATGGTGGAGCCATCTTGTGAGGCTGGGAGTGTGTAGGGTAGAGATGTTTAACTATTCGTTGGCTCTTCTTAACCAGGCAACACACCTCTTTAGATTAAATTCAAGAAGCTCAGTTGGTCTTGCCGGCCATTCTTACCAAAGTTTGAATCAGGGTAATAATTGTTCCAGAAAAGCAAGTTGCATACATTCTCCTGAAAGCATCCTCTAAAGGCGCCTAATTTTCTGCATAGTCTTCACATTCAACCCAGCAAGATTCATTCATTACCACCTTACCTGTGTCTCTTGTGGTGCCCATTTGGTTCCTTCCCTTATAGGACTTACATTCTACCTCAGAGCTCTAGTATCTTCTAAAGTGCTAAATCCTCATGGGGTGCCTAGGAGCCTCAGTGGGTTAAGCCTCTGTCTTCAGCTCAGGTCATGATCCCAGGGGCCTGTCTGTCAAATAAATAAATAAAAATCTTTTAAAATAAATAAACAAATAAGTCCCCCTGTCCTCTACCAGTGCTTGAACAAGATCAGGAGTGTATCCATTAGCTATTGCTGTATTTTAAAAAATATCTTCAAAACCCAGCAGCCTAAAATTGAAACCATTTATTTAGCTTGAAATTCTGCCACTGGCAACTTGGGCTTAGCTCAGCTGGGTGGTCTTTCTCATCTCAGCTAAACACATTCTTACATCTGTGTTCAGACACACGTTAGGTAGACAGCTTTACTGACCCTGGCTGGCTGCAAACTTGAGGCCTCAACAGGGATTATTACTCTGAACTGAGTCTGACTCCCATGGTTATAGCCCGTGGTGTTGATGGGACGGCCAGGAATGTACTCCAGGGACAATGGAAGTGGGTACATTTTCTTGAGGCTCAGGTTTGGAATTGGCAGAATAGCACTTCTGCTGGTGTTCTATTGGCCAAAGCAAGTCACAGGGTCCAGGCAGGTACTGCAAGTGGAGGATAGGTCCCGCCCCTTGGTGGGAGCTGTCACAGAGTCTCATTGCAAAGGGCCTGGGCAGGGTTGAGAAGAAGATTTGAGGCAATTTGGTAACCTACTCCAAGGGCTCAAGAACTTCTAATTCTTCTGGAGTGTAAAAGTAACCACAAAAGAGAGCTCTAATCAGTAGATGATAGCAATAGTCACATTTCTTATCTCTCCCACCCAAACAGGAGACTTATGGAGACCAGCCCTTTTCTAAGAGGGGATTCACTCTTCCCCTTCTGGCTGCTTGGGTCAGTCCACTTTTTTCAATTTTAATTTTCTGATTATTCCCATTCTTTTCTTTTCATCCCCCAGGACAACAGCCTGGGATCCTCTGCACAGATGTCACAGAGATGAAATGTCAGCAGAGTTCACTGTGACTCTGGAGCCGAGCGCTCCCCTCCTCACTGCCCACCTCCTCCTCACGATTGCCTTTGGCAGAGCTGGTCTGCACTATTAATAAACCTTCTCCTCAGCATTTTCCCTCGAGGAAATAGTATCAGATAGTCTTCCTCTATCTCCCCAGCCCTATTCCTGCCTGGCTGGGGAGAAGGTCTCCTGACATGAAGATAAGAAATCCCAGACACTGCTGCCATGTAGGGGAAACTCGAGGTTCCATTTTCCTTGTGAAAGGTCAAATTGCTTCTTTTTGCAGTGCTGGGAAAGAAAAGAGCCAACATAATGTGCTTTCTAAATGCCAGTGATCTTGACGTCCCTGATAAGGAGAAGTCAGTGAAGGAAGAGAATGGCTCAGGAGGAGAGCTGACTTCTAAGTGCCAGTGGGAGATGTGAAGCATTTTTAATCACTCATGTTAAAGGCTGTGTTTAATTCAATCCTGGGTTAGGGTAATGCAATTATTGAGGCTTAAGGAAAGTTCCTGCCTTGTTGCATTGAATAGAAGGAATAGTAATAGTTTCCCTCAAGAGGCTTGGGAGCCAAGACAGGCCAGTTACAAACTAACCTTACTACCCTTTTCATTAATTACTCTTTTATTCTTTCTTTGCATATGTCTTGAGTAGCCACTATGTGCCAGAACTGTGCTGAGCATAAGGGATACAGGATAGGTCAACAGCTTTCTGCTCTTAAGGAATGCATGTCTTAGTTAGAGACCATGACAAATCCCCTGATGACAGCTACAAAGAGTAATGGGTGCTACCTCAAGATGTGCAGGGTGTTACAGAAGTATGTCCTTGGAAGGATCTAAGGGTCATCATTCCCTGAAATTTCTCCCTTAAGCAGTAGAGGCTCCAGGAAGTTGCAAGTCAGGCCTGGCATATTCACCACTATATCCTTAGTGCTTGGCCCTTAGCAGGGTTCATTCCTCTTTGTTGGTCAACTTAGCAGTGTGAATCCAACCCTCTTTCCCCATGGGGCCATCAGTCCTTCCCCAGACAGTGCATGGATTCTTAGACCTGCATGCCTTGGCAAATACCTTCTGGAATCTTATTCTCATCCTAAAGCACCTGGAAAACCCCTCTGTACCTTTCAAGACCCAGACCAAATGCCTTCTCTTCTGCAAAGTTGTTGTTGTTGTTGTTGTTGTTTTTAATCTACTGAATAAGACCTAGCCTCTCTACATCATGACTCCAAACACCTTGTTTATATGTCATTTGGTCCTTATCTCAAAGGACTATTTTATTGTACTCATTTGTCTTTTATATGTTTCCGTTTCCTTCACCGGGTCAGGGGCTTCTCTGGAGCTGGGTGTGGATGTTAAAATCCTTTCTATCTTCTGTGAGCAGCACACAAAAGCAGATCAACAAATTTCCACTGTCTGGATAAGAGACTGTGTGTTATCATTGGGGCCACAGTTCCGTGGACACCATCAAGATAGTTGTATTTTCTATTTCATGGGGATGACAGGTTAGATTATGAGATGCAATGAAGACTGAGAGGAAGGGCATCATTCTCTTCTCCTCTCTTCTGTGGGGACAGCATCACCTTTCTCAACTAACCTTAGGGAGACAGGGCAGGCCAGGGTACATGCCTTGGTGCCATGGCCCACATCCAGGAACATTTAAAGTATTGCTCTCTGAAGACAATGGGGATCCTGGACCCAAACACACCAGATCTGCTTTATGGGTATAGTTCTCACAATGCCATTAGAAAAACCTATGAACCCTACAAAACCCTTCAAAATATTTCCAGAATCCTACCACTTCATACCACCTCTGCTGATACTACCCTGTTCCACCTCTTCTTGCCTAGAGGACTATAATAACCCCATAAATGATTTTCTGCCTATATTCATGCTCCAACATCCACCTCTCTCCCTTCCAGTCTAATTTAGACCCAGAAGTCAGGATGATCTATGAACATGTAATTCAAGTCACATCCCTCTTCTGTCAAAACCTTCCTATGCCTTCCATCTCACTCAAAGGAAAAAGCAAAGTCTTTATGACAGCTCTCAGGGCCCTATAGGATTGACCTTCTCCTCACCTCCTGACTCATCTCTGACCTTCCCTTCCCTCCTTCACTCTGTTCTAACCACATGGCCTTTGTGCTCTTCTTGCATTATGCCAAACATGTTCCTGTCTCGGGGCCTTTGCACTTACTATTCCCTCTGCAAGGATAAATCTTCCCTAGATCTTCACATGTCTCATTTCTTCATCTCCTCATGTCTTTACTCAAATTCTGTCTTCTCAAAAAAGCCTTCCCTAGTCACCCTATGTAAAATAGCATATACCACAACCCCAGGAATTTCCTGTCCTCTCATCCTGCCTGATTTTTCTCCATAACACTTATCACCACAGACATATATTTTTAAATGTGTTCTTGTCTGTCTCCTCCTGCTAAGTGTCATGTTTGTAAGAAAACATATTGGACTGTGTCTGTCCACTCTTGTATCTCAGCACTTGGAATGGAGCAGGCACTCAGTATTTGGTAAATTAATAAATGCATGGACTCTCAAACAACTCTGTAAAGGAGATACTTGGGGTTATTTTCTCATTTCATAGATCAGACAGTGGAATCCCTGAGCAGGGAGAGGTATGTTAGGCTGCTGGGCTGCCAGGATTCTAAAAAATAGTCCTGTCAGATGGTTGAGGCAAACAGAGGAATTTACAGGGAGGCACTGCGCCCCTTATAGAGACCAGGGTCTCCAGAAGGACTGGAAGAAGGAAATGGAAGCTATCAGGACTTGCAGGGTAGAGCTGTCATTAAGGTGTGTAGGTCCCAGGGCAAATGTTTTCTGCAGATCTCTTGACTACATAAACACTATGAGTCAACCCAAATCAGCATGTTGGCAAATAAACAAATAAATAAATAAATAAATATCAGCGGGTTGGCATATTTTTGTGGACCAATTTAATGGCACACAGTGCCATTAAAGAAATATCATACTAGCTAGTGTGAACCATTAGCTCATGAGGATCCAGGGCCAGGGACAACCACAATCTTTGGGGCATCTTGTCAACCCCATACATGTGATAAAGGATCCTTGCAGGGGAAAAGCAGAGACTGGAGCTTCTATGGGTGCTTGTCTGAGTTCAAGGTGCCCTGTCTGGATGCTACAGCCATACCCAGCAGGTCCAGGCTCTAGAGAGGGTCCTTAGAAGGTTTCAAGGAAAACATGAAGGCATTCCAAATGGCAAGTTCTCTTGAGTTGTGGGGCCCTGCTTGTCTGAGTCTAAGGGAAGTCTACATTTCCCTGTCTCTATCTTGGCTACATGCTTCCTGGGCCCAGCTTTGGCCTCTATTTCATTGTTTTCTCTTATTTGGTCTGCAGATTGGCTTCCCTTCTCTTCACTGCAGCCACAGCTGCCCAGCTCATACCATTGTCAATGTGCAGCACAGTCTGATGAGCAGCTCTCAGTCCTAATTCCAACCTTCTAGAATAAGCTTTTTATCTCCTCTATCTGGTGCGCATGCCTGGTCCAGTCAGCAGGGTCAGGAGGAGGGGTGAGGAGAGCAGGATAACAGTACAAACCTGGCTACAATTCTCAGAGCAAAGTGAAGACAGGTGAGGCAACAAGTGGCCTCCAAGTGTTTACTACAGCTCCTGGGGAAAAGCACCATGATATTTCACCCTGGATATTCCAACCTCCAAGCCCATAGTCTAGAACAGCAACCATGCAAGAGAACACCACCATTCTTAGACCTCCCTGAGGGACTGATGGGGCCACAGGATCCTGGCAACAGCAGTAGACTTTATGAAGTAAGACCCACACACTAGATTTCAAATCCTTCTAGTTTATTCCTTGTGAATTGGGAGGCAGGCTTAGAGAAAGTAGGAGCATTCTGCCTGCAGACAAGCTGACATGAACAGCAGGCTACCCTCCCAGGTTGTGTATACGTGCACACACACATTCATCAAAACTGGCATATTATACCAGAATGGAAGCAGGTTAATTGGGTTATTTGATCCCGGGGGCCTATTCAGGGAACCTTCCTACAGCCTGTAATCAGGCAGGACTTGGGATGGCTCAGAACTGAGCAACCAGATGCTGTCATTAGCCCAGACTCCCACCTCAGCAGTTTCGCCTCAGTCTCTATGGGCCACCTGATGCTGGGCCAGGATGTGCTGAGGCAGCATAGCAGGAGTCCCAGGGTCAACTGGGGAGGGGCTGAGCAAGCTGGTAGAGAAGGGATAACCTGGAGGGAGGCAAGAGCAGATTTTAATCATCTGAAGGGCTGTCTTATGGAAGAGGATGATGGTCACAAGTAAGCGGACTGAGTTTGGCATAAGAAATGTTTCCAAAAAACAGAACTTCCAATACCAATGTGTTTAGGCTATATTACAAAGCAGAGAGCTCCCTGACACTCCTAAGTATGACATAGAATGGAACAGGATTGGTAATTATATTTATCCTACAACTGTGAAAAATACAAAATTTGTTCATTGGTATAGAAAATTAAAGAGCCATGACAGCAAAATGAACAGGAGTCCATTAGAATAGACTCTCCAAGGGTCCTGCTTAGTTCCTGTCACTGCACGTGGACTGTAGCCCTGAATGTCTGCCTGTCATAGCCTTTTTCTCTCACCCTTCCTTTTTTAGCTTCTCCACACTCTTTCAAAATCTGATAAAGATGTCCTGGGCCAGTTTGGATGAGGCATCTAAGATCCCAGTGCCAGGGGAAAAAAATATTTGTACACAATGGTTGGTTAGAACCACGGACAGCAACATGCATTGGCACCTCCCTTGGCTACTAAGATTAGACTACATCATCAGGTTACATTCATTAATGGCCCTAGGTTGTCAGGGAGCCATATTTAAACAGAATTCATGGGGCCATCTGGCATAATTGATGCACTTGTGTTCCTATATATCCATTCATGCCATTCATTCATTTATTCCGTCATATGGCTTCAGAGAGAAAGAGAGGAAATGATAGGAACTGTAGTTATCTGATTGATGACTCCTCATTCTTACAAAGCCCAGTGGCTTCTTCTACCATTGGGATCCCCCCAAAATCCCCTTTATCCATTCAATCAACCTCTTTTTACCTGAGTCAGTCTAGGGAGGTTCCATTCCTTGCAACCAAATGATTCCTGATAAAGACAGCATCACTGGATTAGGAACCCTCATCCAGTAAATGATGAGTCTTGTTGTTCTTCCCCCTGTAGAACTCTGAGCACAGAAGACTCCAGTATCTACATTCCAGTAGCATGGATGAAGGACAGAGCTTGGAGCATGCCCTCATGAGACATGCATCCTTGGTCACAGCCAGAAATGGGCTTACTCCTTGTGGACAGAGGCAGCACCCATCATTTTGGGGAAGCAGTCAAGTAACACCAATAAATTAGACCCCAGTGATGCTTGCTTTACTGAAGCACTCAGCTTAATAAATCTTTCTTTGACACACAAAATTCTACTTGTACCATCAGCAAATGTGACGTATTTGGTGTGAATAATTCAGTGTTTTGCAGGGGTTCTGACTTCCAGTGAGAATGCTGCACTGTCCAAGATTGTTAACTAATCCTATGGAGCAGAACTGAGCTCTGGTTCACCTTTAGTTTGAAAACACTTGGGGAAACAGTAAAAAGAGGATAAAAAAGAAAAATACTTCCCTCCTAACTAATAACAGAAATCATTTTCCCCAAACTCTTCCAATATATGCATCAGTGTGCAGCTCTTCTCTCCTTCAGAACTTAAACTTAGTCTCTGGGGATTTTTGGTACAAAGAAATTTCTGAAGATGCTTTTCTAAATGAGGAATTTTATTTTATTTTATTTTTTAAAAAGATTTTATTTATTTATTTGACAGACAGAGATCACCAGTATGCAAAGAAGCAGGCAGAGAGAGGGGGGAAAGCAGGCTCCCTGCTGAGCAGAGAGCCTGAAGTGGGGCTTGATCCCAGGACCCCAAGATCATGACCTGAGCTGAAGGCAGACACTTAACCCACTGAGCCACCCAGGTGCCCCTAAATGAGGAATTTTAAATGGAAAATCTAGCTCTGAATAAATGAGCTGGCTGTCTCTACCCAGAGAAAACAGGGGATCAGAAATGATGAGGAAGTCCTGACCACTCACAGCTCAAAGAAGGGATTTTCCCCCACTTCTTTCTGTCCAGCTGTGTGATGCGGGGCAAGTCACTTACCCTCTCTGGGCACATTTGCAAAACTAAAACCTCAGATTAGAGATCAGAAATCTTTAACCAAGAATTCAAGTTGGTCCATGTGTGGTCAGTGTAATCTCTGAAATACTGTGCTAAATATCCATTTTGGGGAATGGATATTTGGGGAAGGGGATGTGCATTTTGGAAAGGGGAGAGGCTCTATACCTTTCTTCAGATTCTCAAAAGTGTCCAGGACCTTCAAAGCTGGAAAACTCCTGGGCTGGACAATTGATAAATCTCAGTTCAGTCCTAAATTAGGCCATGATTCCAATGTCCTCTGTGAGTCTGGAGAGTTGTGCTTCTCTACCTGGACTACTCATGCTGGGGGCTTAAAGGGATTGTGAGTGCTTTCACCTTCCAAGCTTCACAGCCAAATTAGGGGGCCCAACCCCTGGATGCAACAAGTTTATGTTCATGTGTAAGTGTCTATCAGGGGGAGAGGATATTCCTTCATTTATTCATTCCACAAATATTTATTGGGTCCTCTTGTGTGCTAAGCCCTCTGCCACCCACTGCCCTTCTGTAGCTCACAGTCTAGGAGACAGACAATGGAAAAACAATCACAAATACCTCTGATCCCAAAGTATGACAAAGCCTCTGAAGGGTCACTAAGAATTTTGGTGAGAGATGATAAGGAGTGACCTGTTTTCTCTTCACTGTCACATTCCACACATCCAATGAGCGGTGGACTCCAAAAATAGTTTACCTCTTCTGATCCCCACTGTCACCTCCTTTGTCTAAATCCCCATTATCTTGCACCTGAACCCCCACAACCCTTTTCTCTTCACTTATGTTCTTGCTCATCAACTGAAATGGGGAGGTCCATGAAGGAGAGTGTAGGGGTGAGTAGGTCCCAGTCATGTGCTACCCATAAGGATATAAAAACAAACTGCCACTCTTTGTACTGAAAGAAGCCTTGGGTTCCCAGTGAAGGGTGTGGGAGAAGTGACGCTGCAGGGGTGTTCCAGGTGCTCTCAAAGTGAGAACTCTGAACAACAATGCTCACTTGAATGTACAGCCTTATAGCATTGGAAACAAAATAACATCATTCATTTGGCATCACACCTGGTGTTGCACAAAACAAGACATAACAGAGCTGGCTCACTTATGGCTGAATCTGTTGATTCTCAGCCCACAACAGGATTCGCAGCAGTCTAAATAAAGTAAGGAAGCAAATCCAAACCCACGAACCAGGCAAATTAAGGGGTGATTACATCCATTTGTGTTTCAGAACCACTCTGATTTATAAAGTGCTGTCTTAAAATAGCACCCTTGAAGTATTTACAGATATATAACTTGCTTGCTGGAAGGGCTGTAGATTGGGAGGCAAACCTTAAAAAAAAAATTGCAGAATTCCTGATTCATTGAAGGACATTCTAAGGAATGTGTGACCTGACTTAAAGCTATATATGTGGAGGGATCTACCCATGAGGCAAAGAAAAACATGCCAACTAACACCAGGGTGCAATCTGGGTTCTTGTCTGAGAAAATCCACATGAAAGCATTTGTATACATGTGGCACTTAATAAGTGGCCAATAAATGTCAGCCATCATCATCATTCCTTAGGTTCCAACAATTCTCTAGCACCAGCTGGATGTCCTAGAGTTCAGTCCAATTCAATTCTGACACTACCTGAATTCATGCATACCCCATAGGTAAAAGGCTCAGTCCCACAAGACTGTCTCTACTTCAGACACCAACCACAAGCACCAAAGGTCCCCTAGATCCCCATGCTTCTGCTACAAATCTGGGGGCTCCAACAACTCCCTTTCAAGTTCAGTAGTTCACAAAAACAACTTATGGAACTTGCTGAACACATTATACTCGCAATTACAATTTTATTATAAAAGATACAACTTAAGAACAGCCAAATGGAAGAAATGTGTAAGGTGAGGTGTGTGGGGCGGGGAAGCACAGCTTCCATGCTGTCTCCCCATACAATCAGGGTTTGTCGCCCTCCAGATACATTGATGTGTTCTCCAACCTGGAAACTTCCCCACACTTTGGCACCCAAGAGCTTTTGTCAAGGTTTCATTATGTAGGTACGATTAATTAAATCATTGATTTAGTTTAAACCATGTAGTTGAACTCAATCTCTAGCCCCTGTCCCCTATCCAGAGGTGGGGTGTGGAGATGAAAGGTTCAACCCTCCAATCACTTGGATGGTTCCTCTGGCAGCCAGTCCCTCCACCTCCTGAAGCCATGTAGCTCTCCCCTCCTTGCACTTTCTGCCTCACAAAAAGAGCTCATTATAAATAACAAAAGATATTCCTATAGCTCAGGAAATTCCAAGAGTTTTTGAAGCACTGAGCCAGGAACCTGGACCAAAGCAGATATATTCTTTATTATATCACATTCCCTCTACCATGCTGTCTCCTGCAATAAAAAGCTGAAGGAAGGTCTTAAGAGGTCAAATTAGCCACCTGCCACCAGGTGAGCCTGTATTTTAATCATTGAAGACAGCTAATTATCACTTTCAGGAGAAAAAAGACAAGGAGGGGCATCTGGGTGAGTCAGTTGGTTAGGCATCCAACTCTTGATTTTAGTTCAAGTCATGATCTCAGGATTGTGAGATTGAGCCCCATGTTGGGCTCTGTGTTGGACTCCGCACTGGGCATCGAGCCAGCTTAGGATTCTCTCTCTCCCTCTCCCTGTGCCCCTCCCCCTCTTTCCCTCTCCTTAAAAAAAAAAAAAAGGCAAGGATATATCATAGGGCAGAAGAGCCCCCAGTCAGTACATTCTGGTCATGCATTTCCATTGTCCCAGGAGACATGGCAGTAGGGACATGCTTTCTATGAGGACTGGACATCTTTCTCCTCCAGCTCTTCCCATTTGTTTTGATTAAACCTCTCCAGTCTCCCTGGTAGCCTGAAGGAGGACCAGCCACTAAGAGTTAACTCTTTGGAAAGATCCAGAATGAGCGAGAGGTAGTTCCTAAGTTCCACCACATTAAGATGCACTGATTCAATGTACCTGATTTTGACTGTTCCCAAGATACTTCATACCCATTATGGTCTGTGTTTGGAAGGGCTTGCAGATTTATTACTTCTGCTCAATGTGTTTTCCTATACCTGAAAGTACTTCATTCTCCTTCCCTGCAATTACTCTTTGAAGTTACACAGTCAGTAGTGCATATAATTGTAGATACAACAACCCACAGGCTCCTCTCAATATTCCCGAAGGCCTTTCCAAGGCTGACACTACTCTCTCTTTTTCTTTGAGAAATCTTCTCACGCTGTCTTTTCCATTAATTCTTTCATTGGTTCATTCATTTCTGCCTTTCCCTCAACTGCTTTTTCCATATTGTCCAACTGGTGAACTCCTCCCCAGCCTTTAAAGCCCAGCTCAAATGTCACCTTCTCTGCGAAGCCTTCCTTAATTGCCTTCAAGTCTCTCCTCCACATTATCTTCCATATATATCTTAGACATTAATCTGTGTATTTATCATAATCTGTTATGATTACTTAATTACATGTCTGACCAATTTTCCTGGATTGAAGGTAGGGGCTGTGTCTAGTTCCTCTCTGATTCCAGAATGCTCATTTTGACTCTTGACACTAGGTAGAAACATCTGTAGAATGAATATATAGATGAAACCTGGCCTACAAGAAGCATTGCCTATTCCATCCATAGAAAACTATTGATTTCCCACTCAACAACCTCTTCTTGCTTCTTTCTTATTAATAGAACCACCAATTCCGTCTAGATACATGGCCCCTTTCCCAACTCCGGGGGGATGGATGTTAGTTATTTCAATATAATCATAGTGATTCCACAATTCTGGCCAGCGATTAGCTTAAGTGTGTGCATGTGTGTGTGTGTCGCCTTGGCCAATGTAAGTCAAGTGTGCTGGGTGTAAAGATTGTGGGAAAAGGTGTCCTCTTTTTTTAAGATTTTATTTATTTATTTGACACACAGAGATCACAAGTAGGCAGAGAGGCAGGCAGGTGGGTCGGTGGAGGTGGCAAGCAGGCTCCCTGCTGAGCAGAGAACCTGATGCAAGGCTCGATCCCAGGACCCTGAGATGATGACCTGAGCCAACCGCAGAGGCTTAACCCACTGAGCCACCCAGGTACCCAAAAGGTGTCCTTTCTTGATGAAAGTCATTGCACTAGAGAAATGCCTCATTCTGCCTTTGGATGAAATTCCAGGAGTCCCATGTCTCAAGCAGAGGCAGCTATCCTGAGACCATATGGAGGGTGGCCATGGGGTCAAGGTGATACTATTGTGTTTCAGGGCTCACCCAGCCTGAACCCATCCTATAATACAGGGGTGGGTGCCCTGAATTTGGTTTCTTCATGTTTAGGTATCTGTGGGAGGGTGCTGGCAAATTACTGAGAGCTTCCCAGGACCTGGAAAATTTCCTTCATAGGTTAATTGTTCCTTCATAGGTTAAATGATGATTTCCTTCATAGATTAATTCTAATGTGACAATATCCCTCACCCTGGTGAATGTGTTTAAAATACTATTCATTAGAGGCTCCTGGGTGGCTCAGTGGGTTAAGCCTCTGTCGTTGGCTCAGGTCATGATCTCAGGGTCCTGGGATTGAGCCCTACATCTTGTCTGGCTCCTTGCTCAGCAGGAAGCCCACTTCTCCCTCTCCTCTGTTCTCATGCTCTCACTTGTTGTGTCTCTCTCTCAAATAAATAAATAAAATCTTAAACAACAAATGAAGAACATACTTCCCAGTGCCTTGCCATGTGATTAATACAGCCAAAGAAGGGTAGGCTGAAATGACACTTGTATTTTCTGTCCTTAAGTATTTAGGGACAGGTGTGATAACTTTATGCCTTCTCTTCCCCTGCTGCCTCAACCTTCAGAGCCATGTATCCTAAATGCATTAGTTACAAGATGGCAACAGGACTTTAGTTTAGGGGAAAAAAAGTTATTCGGCCGAGCTACTGTTTTAGGGGTTATTTTGTTACCATAGAGCTTGTCGTGACTAATTCATAGAGTAACATATTTGGAAAATATAAACAAAGAAGGACAGGAAAAAATCTATAGTCATATGGACACCATTGGGCCTCAGGTGGCTGTGGTATTCTGTGGAATGTTCTTGAAGATTCCATCTCTTAATCCAGCCCTTCCGTGAACTACCAGGAATGTGCTGGGCTCTTTTAAATCAGTGACTATTACCTGATTTCAAGCAGACAGGTAGCCAGAGTCTCTAGAATGGGCAGATGAGAGGAGACGCTTGGAAAAATGCACAGGGAAAGACATCACACTGTCATCACTGTTATCCTCATGGAGAATTCAGGAAAACTGAAACTCTCTCTCTGCTTCAGGTAACATCTCCAAAGTTTCTGTGACTTTTCCCATTAAAGGCATTTTTTTATTTTTTAGC
Organism: Mustela nivalis; assembly: GCF_964662115.1. Taxonomy (NCBI): domain Eukaryota; kingdom Metazoa; phylum Chordata; class Mammalia; order Carnivora; family Mustelidae; genus Mustela; species Mustela nivalis. Next base: position 185,098 of record NW_028135902.1, read on the forward strand.
TGGGCCAGTGGTGTCTTTCCATCAAAAACATAATGTATTACCACTCAAAAATAATCCTGTTTGTGACTTCTATTTCCAGTATTATATCTATTTTTCATAATATGAGTTTCCACAATTAAATATTAAACCAAAGTATTTATCTTGTATTTATAAAAATGGAATTTGTATTGCCCATGCAATCACAACAAAAACCTGCCTTTTTACTTATAATGTTATGAACATCTTTCTATGTCATTCAACATTCTTCTATAGTTTCCATTTTAATGCCTGCCTAGAATCCCAACATCTGGTTATATCCTCATATATTTGACAAATCTTTTGCTGCTGGACATATAAAAATGTTTCCAGTTTTTCAGCACTGAAAGGGGGAAAAAAAGATCCTTAGAGCTAATCTTTGCTCATATCCATCATTATTTGTTTAGAACAAATTCCTAAAAGTGAATGTCTCCAAAGTGAATGCAAAAAAACTGGTAACTTGCCATTTTCTGGAAAGGCTATAACAGCCTGCATGGGTAGGAGTGTCCTTGTCTCACTCACCTGCCACACCTCCTTGAAGCCAGCAGGCAGAGATAGAACAGGAGCCCATCTAATGCTTACCACATAAATCTCCTTTATGCAACTTTGTGTCTTATGACTAATGAATGATCTGTAGCCCCTGCTGACTCTAATTCTTCTCTTATGTTATTGAGCATATCCTCACATACCATCAAAGAGGCTTTTAAACAGTCTCATGCATGTAGTTTCTATGGTTTGAATTCCTTAATTAATCGTATCTTCTGACTCTCCTGGGGACTTGGTTACCTACATGCTTTACAATTTCTAACTGTGAACTCATCTTTGGTGGGAAATTTTTCTCTGGGATTCCTGGGGGCAAAGATTGAAGACGCTCTTGGCACAGGCTTGATATTTAAATTGCTCCCCATGACTCTTTTGCCACCTGTGGTCTGGGGTGGCCAACTTACCTACAGGCCATGTGCTCAAGCCAGTGGGTAGAGCTTTTTAGTGTTCCTTTCATGGATGGAAAGCCCTTTATGATTTCCTGCTATGGACTTTGCTAGCTCCTATCCTGTGGATGCAATTCTGTTCTCCAGGCATTGGTATTATGACTGTCTAAGTGTATGCTCTGATACCACATGGACTGTATGGCTCATTTAGTCTGCTCATCCTTTCTGGCACCTGGGATTCTCTTTCCCTTTATGTTTATTTTTTTATCCAACCTATGCATTTGAAGCTTTAGATATTGTATTTTATCCTGCATGCCTATGTGCTCAGAGTGTTGAGAGGGTTCTGATGTCAACTCACCTACTATGTTGGTTAGCAGACTCTGAACTGTTCCTCCACCGTTTGGGCTGACTTGACACCCTTTGATGATGGCCAGAAGCTGGAGAACAGCTGAAGCAACAATCATTACACTTGTTAAGAAGTCAACACAGGTAGAACACTTGAGACCACATGTATTCACTAACCCTGGCTTGTTTGCAAGAGTCAGAGCCACGCTATTGGGGGAAGACAAGAAGCGTGTCCCAAGCCACAAATCCTCAAGCTCCTGGTTCAGTGCAACCCTTTTGATCCACAATCCTCTAAACAAAAACAACAATTAATACAGCAACTACTGTTGAGTACCAGGTTCCGCCATAAACACACTGCATGGATTAACCCATTTAATCATCATAAAAAGCCCATGAGATAGAAGTTATTATTAGCCCCATTTTACAAACAGACTGAAATAGATGGGTAGAGCAACATGCCCAGGGTCACATAGCTATGAAAGGGGAGGGATGACGTTTGAACCCCAGATCTCAGAGTCCTGACCTCTACAACACACGTTTGACCTTTCCTTGTCTTCTGCATCACATCCTCCCAAATTCGACTCAACACCCTTTCTCTTGGGATGTCCTTGGTGTTCAGTCTATTCTTTATCATTAAGACTTTTCATCCAATTCTACCAATCCAATACATTCTATTTCTAACATCAAGAGATAACTTATACAACCACATGATTATACCTCAACTCTCCTCCTAAGCCCTCTCCTTCTCTCTCTCACACAGAACTACTTATGAGGTGCATTTACCACACTTAATTAACTCAACGCATCCTCCCTTTTGAAATACATTAATTCCCCGTCCCGAGCCAGTACCACCATCAACCTCTCTGCCTCTCTGTGGCAGGTCAAGGAACCCCAGGAGGTTAATTATCACACAGAATTTTCAGGTGTACTGAGTCCTGGCTACCCTGGCTACCAGCTCTGCAGAAAAGAGTACAAATGCCATGCTTCTCAACCATAGCTGAACAGTGGAATTGCAAGGGGAGGTTTAAAGTGACACGGAAGCCTTGGTCCTCTCCCTAGTTTAATTGCTCTTCATGGAGCCTGGGGAATTAAGCATTTGAAAATCCTTCCAGGTGATTGTAATAGGCAGCCAAGGCTGAGAAAATTAAGATGAAGCAAGTTATCCTCCAGGATTGTGTCATGATTGCTCTGTAGCTGGATTTGGGAAGACTTGTCACCCTTCTTGCCTTACCCTGATGACCTTGGGACTTGAGGAACATCAAATCTACCAGAGGACTTACTGAAATACAGATTTCTGGGCCCCACTGCCCGGAGTTTCTGGTTGAGTAGATCTGGGGTGGAGTCTGAGAATTTGCATTTCAAACAAGCTCCAGGTGAGGCCGATGCTGCTGATCTAGGAACCATCCTTCGAAACCATGGTCTTAGAACTATTTTTGCTTGTTTAATGGCTGGCCCTTCTACATGCTGTTCACTGCCATGGTTCGGAACACCATGCCTGCCGATTCCGGTTTTCTCAACTTGTCCTTCAAGGTCTGATTCAAGTCCTTCCTTGGTCAGGTCATCCTGATGGCCCAGCCCGGTGGCACCTGCCTCCTCTCCCACATGCTGGGGCTCCTTCTCCGTGACTCCATAGTGGCTGAGAGTACAGGTCATAGACTTTAGAGTTAGAAAGATGCTTATTATCCAACTGTTTAAAACTCTACCTTTGAGCTGAGGAATTATTTTTCATTCCAATGAAATCCTATTGCAAGTGGTAATATTTAAAATACATAGATGGGGTATGTCTCCTCGTCTAGGAGACTAGGAACATCACTATATATACCTTTCTTTTCCCTTCTATGGGGTCTTGAGGCACTTGGGGGAGGCATATGAGAACTGGAGAGCATAATTTGGAAGCCACCCATAGTATAAGCCTTCATTTTATGTGTGATAAAACTGAGACTCAGAGGGGGTAAGCGACATGCCCTTTCATTTATTTGATATCATTGGTTACTGACTCTGGGCCAGGCACTGTAGCAGGTCCTGCAGATGGAGAACAGGTTGGGCAAGCCCAGGACCCAGGAGCTTACTTCTAGCTAGGGAGACAAGGAGTAAGTAACCACACAGACAAAATGATCATGGACTCGGACTGTGACAGGAACTAAAAGGGATGCCAACATATGCTAGAATCACATGAGTTTAAGGAGGGTCTCTGTGAAGTGACCTTCATTCTGCATCTGGAAGGATGAGAAGAAACCAGCTATGAACTTTGTTTGTGGGTCACAGTGAAAAGTCTGGATTCTCTTCTTAGTGGGCTGGAAAACCAGTGGAGGGCTTTAAGCAGGGAAGTGACCAGACTTCACCTTGTTCCTCCCGTTATTTGCCTCCTTGGACAAATGGATCTCAGTCTTTGTATCTTCCATGGCATCCATGCGGACTCAGTACTGAAACTATGTGTGCTGGTGGCTGGTTGCCTGAGTCAACAAGGACTTAAAGTCCTGTTCTGGGGGCACCTGGCTGACTCTGTTGGTGCAACTCTTGATCTCAGGGTTGGGCAGCCCCATGTTGGGTGTGGAGATTAATTACTTAAAAATAAAAATAAATAAAAATAAAGCTGTATTCCACATAGCTTCCCATCTTCTAGACCAGTTATCTCTTATTTTGGGTTTGAACCCTGTCAAGTGTCTGATCAGAGTTATGCTATTAAGAGTTATTTCCTTAAGAAATATTCCCATGCACCCATGCACATAGTAAGACTTGTGAGAGCCCTGAAGCCCATCTCAGGACCTGGCCTTCTGCTACAGAGATACCTTTCCTTCAAAGACCCCTTATTTGACTGGATATCATTGCTATCCTAGATTTAGAATCAGATTATCTTCAGATTTTTAAGCCCCAGTTTTCCTGCCTGTAAAATGGATTAATGCATATGTCATGGGGGACTTTAAGAATAAAACAAGATAATACAGATCAGTGCCTAGCACAGAGGTGCCCAGTAGATATCAATTACTTGCCCTTCCCCTTGGCAAGAAAGGAAGCAGCTCGGGCACCTGGGTGGCTCAGTCTGTTAAGCGTCTGTCTTCGGCTTCAGTCATGGTCCCAGGATCCTGGGATCGAGCCCCACATGGGGCTCCCTGCTCAGTGGGGAGTCTGCTATTCCCTCTTTTAGCCCCTCCCCCATTCATGCTCACTCCCTCTCAAATTAATTAATTAATTAATTATTCTTTAAAAAAAAAAAAAAAAGGAAACAGCTCTTCATGAGCCCAGATCCTACAGTTGTTTAAAACCTGGCGAAGGTGGGAGGTAGATGAGAATTGAATGCTAGTTGTCTTTGTTTGGTTTTCTCATCTATAGAATGGGGATAGATCTGTAAAAACCCTTAATAATGTGTCTGGCACCTGGCCAGAACTTTGATAATCAGTTTCTGATAATTCTGATAATGATGATGATACTGATATTGTCTGTTCTATGCAACTCCACACCTGCTTGGGTGAGGAAGAGCTGGGCCTATGGGATGAATTGGGAAAACACAGACTTGATTCTAAGGAGGCTAGAATTGGGGGAGCTCAGTCTATGGCAAACCATCCTAGAGTACTGCCCCATGGGAACAAACTTGGTTGAAGACAATCAGATGCTTGTGAAATCCATGTCCCTTGGACATCTCTACCATCTTTCTGAACCCAAATCAGAGTGGAGAAGGACAGTCCTCAGTCACTGGAGATGGGCTCTGCCTCCCTCAGGGAACGCTGGGTAACATGAAAATACTGCAGTCCCAAGAGAGAACATAAAGACCAATGAAATGAGGCCAATGCATAATGCAGGAGCCCGCTTTCTCCCCAACTTAATTCTATTTTGTTAAGTAATGATGGAATAAAAATTCAGGATGGTGGAAGATGAGATTTGCAGCTCTATTTGATCAAATGCCTATTGCTGTCGCTTCAAGCCAAACGGGTCGCTTCATAAACAGATAAATAAATCAGACATCAGTGGGAAATGAAAAGTCATGGCCGAGGATAGAACAAGACAGAAAATCATTCCTATTCCGTGATGCTCATTTGGGGCGTCACACCCAGGCTGCAGTGGGGGCCCTGAAGGGGCTGATGGAAGATTATTACAGAGAGGGGATTCAACCCAGGATTTGGAGGACACAAACCTTCCTTAGGGTATGCCATATGCCTGAGCCAAGGTCATGCCAGGCAACTCTGAAAAGCCAGCAACTGACCGCCACCATTAATGCTCCATCTGTGGGATTGACTATGCTGCCTGGGTAATAATTTATGGGGAATCATTAACCTAATGATATTGGTTTTCTATAAACTGCTTAGTCCGTCTCAGGGAAAATGGATTTTATAAATCTAGGTGGAAAATTCTGGGTGACTCATGAAGGCCCATCAGCAAGTGGGGACGGGTCTGAAGGATCTCGAAGATCACTCCTTTGTTTTCTTTTATCTGCCATCCCAGGCAGTCATTCCAGTTGATGGAGGAAGTGCCCAGGGTTGAAAAGTACACACTGGAAAAAGGGGTGTTGGTTCTTCTTGCCTTGAGTTTTGGATCACACATGTGACCTGTCATGAAGATTGTGGGAAAGAGGATAAGGTAGCATTCCCAGTGCAGGAAACACCTGGGCTGCAAAAATCCAAATTTTCCTCATCCAAACAAGAATCAATGTTCCTTAAACAAGTCAACTTCTGTACCTGCTATGTGTCTGCCTGGGAGATTCACTGCTTTGTGCAGGGGGTGCCAGGGAAGCCTCCAAGAGGGTGAGTTAAGAGACTCAGTGATGAAATGGAGCCAGCATGCAATTGCTGGAAGGAGGGGCACTCAGGGGTAGAAAGGCTACCGAGGCAAGTGCAAAGGCCCTAAGGCCAGAACAAGTTTTGCCTGTCTGGGGGAGAAGAGACTTTATTACAATGATTACAGGTGACAGGTCTTTTTATTCCTATTTGAGAGATGAGAAAACTAAAACCCAAGAAGATTAGGCAGACAATTCCCATGCACCCCAGAAAACGAGATTTGCAGGAGGTATTGAAGGATACCAATCTGTGCATGTATCCATTAGACCACAGGTTAGCAAACACTGGCCCATGATTAAAACAAGGCCTTCCCCTGATTTTGTAGAGAGAGTTTTATCAGAACACAGTCCTTCGTGGACATATTATCTATGGTTGTTTCATGCTGCAATGGCAGAGTCAAGTAGTCTTTGTGGCCCAGAAAACCTCAGATATCTTTGATCAGATTTTTTACGGACAACATTTGCATAGCCCTGTGCTAGACGATGCCTGTCTTCTTGTGGAAGGAGGTGACAAGTCAAATGCCCTGGGAATATGGGTCAATATGGGTCATACAGTCCACTGTATGGAGAAGGAGGAGGGAGAGGTGAAGGAGAAAAGATGAAAATGTCTTTCATAAGCCAGCACCCAGGGTTGTCTGAGGGAAGGAATGTCCCTTGTAAGGAAGCAGAATGTCTTGATATCCATGGAGAAGCATTCGATTTGGGCGGGGGAGGGGGGTTATCTCTGTCACAGACAATACAGGGACAGCCACTTCAGAGTATGAAAAATTGATGTGACTGGAGCCCTTTTTGGAAAGGGAGACCAAGAGGCCACTGTAGAGAGCCTGCCTTACCTGCCTTTTCTGAACAGCGCCAGAAGCTCTGGATGGGGCAAAATGACAAAATGACAAATGTTCGTAAAAGTCAACAGGACAGGGGCGCCTGGGTGGCTCCAATGGTTAACCATCTCAGTCTTGATTTCGGTTTAGGCCATGGTGTTGGGGTCCTGAGACAGAGCCCCACATCAGGCTTTGCACTCATTGGGGACTCAGCTTCTCCCTCCGCTCTCCCCACTGCACATGTTCTTTCTCTCAAATAAATAAATAACATCTTAAAAAAAAAAGCAAACAGGACCGTGGATATCCTGATCATAACACTGTTGGCTGCAGACTCTGAAAAGACAGAACAGTTCACTAATGCACGCAGGAATCTTTTTTGCTTGCTAACACCAGAAGAGGAGTGGATCAATGCGTGTTATATGAACTCCTATGATCACAGACCCTCTTCCTTTTCCTCATAAAAACTTCCCACCTCCACCCTCCAAGTGGAAGCACTATTCAGGGTTCTACCCGAATCTGAGCTCCCTAAATTAAAATAAATGCTCATTAGCTTCTCATTTCGGCTCCTTATTTTCAGGTTGATGAGATCATACCGCAAGAGCAGTAGCCCTGGGTGTGGGGGAGGGGCGGAGAAAGGCAGAGGGTACCTCTGACCACAGCTGCCAAGCCTTTGTGTCCAGGGGGCTGTGGGGGGAGGAGGGAGACGGGGGGCACAACACCTGGCATTTTGGCGTTCCCCCGGTTCTTGCCAGGCGTTGGTTCCCATTGCAGACTAACCTGCTTCCTTGACCTTCTGAGCCCAGGTGATAGGGAAGCCATGACCTTTTCCCCCAGATGCACCTATGGAAGAAGCTGTCTTCTTCCCCTTGGGGAAGTCTCGCCTGAACACGGGTTTCCCTGCTGCCTTCTTCTGGTGTTACAGTGTCACCTCTGGAGGAAAAGTTATAGAATTTAGAGTCCGCCCATCCAAGTTTAAACCCTAATTCTGCCATGGGGAAGCTTGGAACAAGCTACTAACTCTTCTGAGTATCAGTTCCTTCGTGGCCAAAGCTGGGATGATAGCTGCCTCCTTGAGGGTTATTAAGATTAAGATGAGAAATCCAAAACACCAGCCATTCAGTAGTTGAAATTCCTACTCTCTATTTTGAAATGGGGAATAAGAACCATATTTCCCAATCTCTTGTAGCTGGACAGGGCCATGTGAGTATGGTTATGGCTACCAGATGTAAGAGCCACTGGTGCCTTACTTAAACTTCTAGGAAACACCTTATTTTTTGGTATCATGTTCACATTTTATTTTATTTTTTAATCAGGTTATAAAACAGTAGATATCGTATGATCCCATGATTGCATCAAAAAAACGTTTTCATGTATAACATACATCAGTATAAATAATGAAATGGATAAAAGATCAAAACAGGGTCATTATTGTAGGATGTGGATGATAGATGAAGATCTGTTTCCTTCTTAGTGCCCGATGATATGTTAAAGTTTTCCTATAATGAACATACATGTCTTTTGAAAAGGCCATAAAAACCTAAAATGCTATTTTGCATATTAAATGACTAAATCCCAAAATAAATACTTGTCTATAAAAATGACTCTTTATAGAAGGCTTACAGAACAAAACAAGCCATGCCCTGCTTTTCCATCAATTTCCTAACCTCATCCTGTACCCTTTCCCACCTACCCACATGTGATAAGCAACTGAAGCTCCTCAGTGGAAACTAACTTCCTTTTCCTTCTTCCTGGAAGCTAGAAAGTGGGTGTGATGACTGGAGCTAGAGCAACTATTATGAACCTTGAGGAGGAAGCTTTGTGTTGTGGTGGCAGAGCAACAAGCTAGAAGAAACCCAGGCCTCTGAACTCCTTCACGGCAATTTTTGATTCTGTGAATGAGAAAGACACTTCCATTGTGTTTATGCTATCTTTAAATTTTTAGTTCTCTCTTCCTCAGGGTATAAAGAATCCTGATATACTAATTGTGTGGCCTTGAACAAATTTGCTGCCTCTCCAAGTCTCAGTACCTCATCAACAAAATAGGTTTATAAATCCCAAACCCTTAGAAACACTGTGGGAATTCAAGGACACAATGTGGTGGTTTTCTGCTATTTCAGAAATGTTTTGTGATGATGCCCTGGAAATATTGATCTTCAGACCCTGTACTAAAGCATTTGAATCACTAGATCTGATGATGGTGCCAATGTCCATTTTTGTCAAGTCTCCAGGTGATATGATACACACCCAGCTTTGGGAAACATGGAGCTGAGAGAATGATCTTTTTTTTCCCCTGCTTTCAAAGTCAGATAGAACATTAAGAGATGTTGTTTGCGGGGGAGGAGTCAAGATGGCGGAGAAGTAGCAGGCTGAGACTACTTCAGCTAGCCGGAGATCAGCTAGATAGCTTATCTAAAGATTGTAAACACGTGAAAATCCACCGGCAGATCGAAGAGAAGAAGAACAGCAATTCTGGAAACAGAAAAACAACCACTTTCTGAAAGGTAGGACCGGCGGAGAAGTGAATCCAAAGCGACGGGAAGATAGACCCCGGGGGGAGGGGCCGGCTCCCGACAAGCGGCGGAGCAACGGAGCACAAAATCAGGACTTTTAAAAGTCTGTTCCGCTGAGGGACATCGCTCCAGAGGCTAAACCGGAGTGAAGCCCACGCGGGGTCAGCGTGGCCTCAGGTCCCGCAGGGTCACAGAAGGATCGGGGGTGTCTGAGTGTCGCAGAGCTTGCGGGTATTGGAACGGGAAAGCCGGCTACAGAGACAGAGCCGACAGTAAGCTCGCAGCTCGGGGTGACCTTGAACCGGTCGCAGGCTCGGTGAGCTCGGAGCGCGGCCGGAGGTCAGGCAGACGGGAGTAACTGGGCGCTGTTCTCTGAGGGCGCACTGAGGAGTGGGGCCCTGGGCTCTCGGCTCCTCCGGGCCAGAGACCAGGAGGCCGCCATTTGTATTCCCGCCCTCCGGAACTCTACGGAAAGCGCTCAGGCAACAAAAGCTACTGAAAGCAAACCCGAGCGGATTATTCACCCCGGCCCCTGGTAAGGGCGGCGCAATTCCGCCTGGGGCAAAGACACTTGAGAATCACTACAACAGGCCCCTCCCCCAGAAGATCAACAAGAAATCCAGCCGAGACCAAGTTCACCTACCAAGGAGTGCAGTTTCAATACCAAGGAGAGCAGCAGAATTCCAGAGGAGGAGAAAGCAAAGCAAGGAACTCATGGCTTTTTCCCTGTGATTTTTTTGGGTCTTGCAGTTAATTTAATTTTTTTCTTTTTCATTTTTTAGTTTTTTTCTCGCCTTCTGGAAAATTTTTTTTTAACTTTTACCTTTTTCTTTTTTAACGTTTTTTAACTGGTTTATCTAATATATATATTTTTTCTTTTTTATATTTTTCTTATTTGTTTTCTTTTTTTTAATTCTTTCCTTTTCTTTTTTCTTTTTTTTTTCTTTCTTCCTTTTTGAACCTCTTTTTATCCCCTTTCTCCTCCCTCACGATTTGGGATCTCTTCTAATTTGGTTAAAGCATATTTTCCTGGGCTTGTTGCCACCCTTTTAGTATTTTACTTGCTCCTTCATATACTCTTATCTGGACAAAATGACAAGATGGAAAAATTCAACACAAAAAAAAAGAACAAGAGGCAGTACCGAAGGCTAGGGACCACATCAATACAGACATTGGTAATATGTCAGATCTAGAGTTCAGAATGACAATTCTCAAGGTTCTAGCCGGGCTCGAAAAAGGCATGGAAGATATTAGAGAAACCCTCTCGAGAGATATAAAAGCCCTTTCTGGAGAAATAAAGAACTAAAATCTAACCAAGTTGAAATAAAAAAAGCTATTAATGAGGTGCAATCCAAAATGGAGGCTCTCAATGCTAGGATAAATGAGGCAGAAGAAAGAATTAGTTATATAAAAGACCAAATGACAGAGAATAAAGAAGCTTAGCAAAAGAGGGACAAACAGCTACTGGACCACGAGGGGAGAATTCGAGAGATAAGTGACACCATAAGACGAAACAACATTAGAATAATTGGGATTCCAGAAGAAAAAGAAAGAGAGAGGGGAACAGAAGGTATACTGGAGAGAATTATTGGGGAGAATTTCCCCAATATGGCAAAGGGAACGAGCATCAAAATTCAGGAGGTTCAGAGAATGCCCCTCAAAATCAATAAGAATAGTCCCACACCCCGTCACCTAATAGTACAATTTACAAGTCTCGGTGACAAAGAGAAAATCCTGAAAGCAGCCCGGGAAAAGAAGTCTGTAACATACAATGGTAAAAATATTAGATTGGCAGCTGACTTATACACAGAGACCTGGCAGGCCAGAAAGAGCTGGCATGATATTTTCAGAGCACTAAATGAGAAAAACATGCAGCCAAGAACACTATATCCAGCTAGGCTATCATTGAAAATAGAAGGAGAGATTAAAATCTTCCAGGACAAACAAAAACTGAAAGAATTTCCAAACACCAAACCAGTTCTACAGGAAATATTGAAAGGGGTCCTCTAAGCAAAGAGAGAGCCTACAAGTGGTAGATCAGAAAGGAACAGAGACCATATATAGTAACAGTCACCTTACAGACAATACAATGGCACTAAATTCATATCTCTCAATAGTTACCCTGAATGTTAATGGGTGAAATGCCCCTGTCAAAAGACACAGGGTATCAGAATGGATAAAAAAACAAAACCCATCTATATGTTGCCTCCACGAAACACATTTTAAGCCCGAAGACACCTCCATATTTAAAGTGAGGGGGTGGAAAAGAATTTACCATGCTAATGGACATCAGAAGAAAGCAGGAGTGGCAAACCTTATATCAGATCAATTAGATTTTAAGCCAAAGACTATAATAAGAGATGAGGAAGGACACTATATCATACTCAAAGGGTCTGTCCAACAAGAAGATTTAACAATTTTAAATATCTATGCCCCCAACGTGGGAGCAGCCAACTATATAAACCAATTAATAACAAAATCAAAGAAGAAACACATAAACAACAATACAATAATAGTAGGGGACGTTAACACTCCCCTCACTGAATTGGACAGATCTTCCAAGCAAAAGATCAACAAGGAAATAAAGGCCTTAAATGACACACTGGACCAGATGGACATCACAGATATATTCAGAAAATTTCATCCCAAAGCAACAGAATACACATTCTTCTCTAGAGCACATGGAACATTCTCCAGAATAGATCACATCCTCGGTCCTAAATCAGGACTCAACCGGTATCAAAAGATTGGGATCATTCCCTGCATATTTTCAGACCACAATGCTCTAAAGCTAGAACTCAACCACAAAAGGAAGTTTGGAAAGAACCCAAATACATGGAGACTAAACAGCATCCTTCTAAAGAATGAATGGGTCAACCGGGAAATTACAGAAGAATTGAAAAAAATCATGGAAACAAATGATAATGAAAATGCAACGGTTCAAAATCTGTGGGACACAACAAAGGCAGTCCTGAGAGGAAAATATATAGTGGTACAAACCTTTCTCAAGAAACAAGAAAGGTCTCAGGTACACAACCTAACCCTACACCTAAAGGAGCTGGAGAAAGAACAAGAAAGAAACCCTAAGCCCAGCAGGAGAAGAGAAATCATAAATATCAGAGCAGAAATCAATGAAACAGAAACCAAAAAGAAAAAAAAAAAAAACAATAGAACAAATAAACGAAACTAGTAGCTGGTTCTTTGAAAGAATTAATAAAATTGATAAACCCCTGGCCCGACTTATCAAAAAGAAAAGAGAAAGGACCCAAATAAATAAAATCATGAATGAAAGAGGAGAGATCACAACAAACACCAAAGAAATACAAACTATTATAAGAACATACTTTGAGCAAATCTATGCCAATAAATTTGACAATCTGGAAGAAATGGATGCATTCCTAGAAACATATAAACTACCACAACTGAACCAAGAAGAAATAGAAAGCCTGAACAGACCCATAACCAGTAAGGAGATTGAAACAGTCATTAAAAATCTCCAAACAAACAAAATCCCAGGGCCAGACGGCTTCCCGGGGGAATTCTACCAAACATTTAAAGAAGAACTAATTCCTATTCTCCTGAAACTGTTCCAAAAAATAGAAATGGAAGAAAAACTTCCAAACTCATTTTATGAGGCCAGCATCACCTTGATCCCAAAACCAGACAAGGATCCCATCAAAAATAGAGCTATAGACCAATATCCTTGATGAACACAGATGGGAAAATACTCATCAAAATACTAGCCAATAGGATTCAACAGTACATTAAAAGGATTATTCACCACGACCAAGTGGGATTTATTCCAGGGATGCAAGGTTGGTTCAACATCCGCAAATCAGTCAATGTGATACAACACATCAATAAAAGAAAGAACAAGAACCATATGATACTCTCAATAGATGCTGAAAAAGCATTTGACAAAGTTCAGCATCCCTTCCTGATCAAAACTCTTCAAAGTGTAGGGATAGAGGGCACATACCTCAATATCATCAAAGCCATCTATGAAAAACCCACCGCAAATATCATTCTCAATGGAGAAAAACTGAAAGCTTTTCCACTAAGGTCAGGAACATGGCAGGGATGTCCATTATCACCACTGCTATTCAACATAGTACTAGAGGTCCTAGCCTCAGCAATCAGACAACAAAAGGAAATTAAAGGCATCCACATCGGCAAAGAAGAAGTCAAATTATCACTCTTCGCAGATGATATACTAAATGTGGAAAACCCAAAAGACTCCACTCCAAAACTGCTAGAACTTATACAGGAATTCAGTAAAGTGTCAGGATATAAAATCAATGCACAGAAATCAATTGCATTTCTCTACACCAACAGCAAGACAGAAGAAAGAGAAATGAAGGAGTCAAGCCCATTTACAATTGCACCCCAAACCATAAGATACCTAGGAATAAACCTAACCAAAGAGGCACAGAATCTATACTCAGAAAACTATAAAGTACTCATGAAAGAAATTGAGGAAGACACAAAGAAATGGATAAATGTTCCATGCTCCTGGATTGGAAGAATAAATATTGTGAAAATGTCTATGCTACCTAAAGCAATCTACACATTTAATGCAATTCCTATCAGAGTACCATCCATCTTTTTCAAAGAAATGGAACAAATAATGCTAAAATTTATATGGAACCAGAAAAGACCTCGAATAGCCAAAGGGATATTGAAAAAGAAAGCCGACGTTGGTGGCATCACAATTCCGGACTTCAAGCTCTTAATTACAAAGCTGTCATTATCAAGACAGCATGGTACTGGCACAAAAACAGACACATAGATCAATGGAACAGAATAGAGAGCCCAGAAATAGAGCCTCAATTCTACAGTCAACTAATCTTCGACAAAGCAGGAAAGAATGTCCAATGGAAAAAAGACAGCCTCTTCAATAAATGGTGCTGGGAAAACTGGACAGCCATATGCAGAAAAATGAAATTGGACCATTTCCTTACACCACACACAAAAATAGACTCAAAATGGATGAAGGACCTCAATGTGAGAAAGGAACCCATCAAAATCCGTGAGGAGAACACAGGCAGCAACCTCTTTGACCTCAGCTGCAGCAACATCTTCCTAGGAACAACGCTAAAGGCAAGGGAAGCAAGGGCAAAAATGAACTATTGGGATTTCATCAAGATCAAAATCTTTTGCACAGCAAAGGAAACAGTTAACAAAATCAAAAGACAACTGACAGAATGGGAGAAGATATTTGCAAACGACCTATCAGATAAAGGACTAGTGTCCAGAATCTATAAAGAACTTAGCAAACTCAACACCCAAAGAACAAATAATCCAATCAAGAAATGGGCAGAGGACATGAACAGACATTTCTGCAAAGAAGACATCCAGATGGCCAACAGACACATGAAAAAGTGCTCCATATCACTCGGCATCAGGGAAATACAAATCAAAACCACAATGAGATATCACCTCACACCAGTCAGAATAGCTAAAATCAACAAGTCAGAAAATGACAGATGCTGGCGAGGATGCGGAGAAAGGGGAACCCGCCTACACTGTTGGTGGGAATGCAAGCTGGTGCAGCCACTCTGGAAAACAGCATGGAGGTTCCTCAAAATGTTGAAAATATAACTGCCCTATGACCCAGCAATTGCACTATTGGGTATTTACCCTAAAGATACAAACGTAGTGATCCAAAGGGGCACGTGCACCTGAATGTTTATAGCAGCATAGTCCACAATAGCCAAACTATGGAAAGAACCTAGATGTCCATCAACAGATGAATGGATCAAGAAGATGTGGTATATATACACAATGGAATACTATGCAGCCATCAGAAGAAATGAAATCTTGCCATTTGCGACAACATGTATGGAACTAGAGTGTATCATGCTTAGCGAAATAAGTCAAGCAGAGAAAGACAATTATCATATGATCTCCCTGATATGAGGAAGTGGTGATGCAACATGGGGGCTTAAGTGGGTAGGAGAAGAATAAATGATGTAAGATGGGATTGGGAGGGAGACAAACCATAAGTGACTCTTAATCTCACAAAACAAACTGAGGGTTGCGGGGGGAGGGGGTTTGGGAGAAGGGGGTGGGATTATGGACATTGGGGAGGGTATGTGCTTTGGTGAGTGCTGTGAAGTATGTAAACCTGGTGATTCACAGACCTTTACCCCTGGGGATAAAAATATATGTTTATAAAAAATAAAAAATTATATAAAAAGAAAAAGAAAAAAAAGAGATGTTGTTTGCACATAACACACAAAGGGGCTCACCAGCTTGGAGGGGGTTCTTACTAAGCCTCCAGCCCAGACCTGACCAACCTGCTGCAAATGCCCATCAGCCCTCACTCTCCCAAGAGGAAGGAATGATTTGCTGTTTAACCACACAGTGTGTGCCATCAGCAGCCACCAGCTGCTCAGTCCCATCTGAACCACTTGCTCTGAATTTCTGTTTAAAATGCAACAGCGTCCATGGATTATGGCTCGTTGGTTTACATGCTCATGATGGATCTTTTAATCTAATTAAGGGAAGGCAAAGATTTTCCCCTGGTGCTTTCAGCGGCAGAGAGCTCTGATTTTTTAGGATAGCACACTAACTGAGAGCACTTGTTTTAAGAGCAGGAAAACCAGGGTCCTAATCCTGGCTCTGTGTCCCTGAACATGTCACTTAACCTCTCTGAAAACCCAGCTTCTACCTCCATGAGCCAGGCTTTGGGCCAAGCCCTTTGCATGTATGGGAAAATCCCCCAAGAGCCCGTGAGGCCAGTGTCTTCATGATTCCCATTTTGCAGATGGGGAAACTGAGGCTCAGAGGGGCTAGCTAAGTTGCCCAGATCACACAGTGAGTAAATGGTGTGAATTTGATAAAGCAATAATATCTGGCTGATGGATTGTTCAGAGGATGAAGTAGTTGAGTGTCTCTGGAGAGTTTAGCATGGCTGTTACCCATCAGGGGTACCGCTCACAGTTGTAACACTAGCTGCTACGTTATTGTCATGATTATGTGGTTGTCACCAATGGAGGTGGCGTGGGAGCCAGGGAGCATGGAATCATGCATGGAAAGCAGCCTTCCTATCCAAGTGGAGGAGCACAGGAGACAGAATAAGATCAGTGGTTGGGTCCTACAAACTCACAAAGCTGTCTGTCCTGGTCCAGATATGAGCTAATGGTTCAAGGGATGGATATCTCATTGGACACTGTCTCTTGACCCTAAGAGGTCTTGGTGGTAGAAATTCTGGGTTTTTTTGTGACCACTTTAGTCACTGTGTTTGTTTGCATTCCAGCCACACTTGGATCCCCCAATGTGCCTAAAGCCAGATGCATCCTTTTTGTTATTTCTCTCTGAGTCAGGAGTCTCAGGAAAGGAGAAGAGAAATCAATGAACCACCAGGCATAAACCCACCACCTAGAATCTACCATTAGCACCGTACTGTGCTTGCATTATCATATCTCAGATTTATGATGTATTTCAAAGGAAATTGCAGACATCAGTACTAAACACCTCAGCATTTTTGTAAAGTTTTAGAATCATTTGTGCCATGGAAACCTGTCCTGGCAGTCCCACATATGCGCTTCAGATGGATACAGGGTCCCTGATAAGGAAGCAGAAGTGGGGATGTGGACTCCTGGGCCCCAGAACCATCCTCTCATCTGAACAGATACCCAGAAGCTTGGGGCTATGAAAAGTAGCATTTGAAAGTCATTACTGCTAATTTACAGAAGAGGAAGCTGAGCCATGGTTGGGGTAAGGTCACTTATTCCAAGTCACTCATTAATTCATCAAAGTCTGTTAAACCTTACTGTAGGTTTCTTCCATGGTCTCCTTTGGTAAATTGAGAAATGCTAATGGGTCTTTCCCTGGAAAAATATATGTATTATATAGGGGGACGGGATTCACGGATTCCCCCATCTATTTGTGATTGTCTATGGGACACAGTGGACTGAGACTGGACCCTTTAGTGAGGTGGCCTCCCCAAGATGCTTGGGCAGAACGTCCTCTGACCTGGAGGTTTCTCAGATTGTCGGGCCACACAGTACCACCTTGTGGAAGACAACGTGAGACGGTAAAGACATGGGAGGACAAGGGACAGTAAAGGAGAGAGATCAGAGATAATAAGAGATGAGAGAGGCAAATGAGAAAGCCTGATCAGAGCAGAGAGATACTTGGAAAGAATGTGGAGGAGGAACCATAATTTTCCCTCTACCCTTCTAGGTTCTTGGCTGAGATGCCCACTGTAATGAAAGACAGATTACGAAGAGAAAAACAAAACCCAATGTTTATAGTAGCAATATCCACAACAGCCAAAACATGGAAAGAGACCAGATGTCCACCAATGGATGAATGGATAAAGAAGATGTGGGGTGTGTGTGTGTGTGTGTGTGTGTGTGTGTGTGTGTGTGATAGAATATTACTCAGTCATCAAAAAGAATGAAATCTTGCCATTTACAACAATATGGATGAAACTAGAGGTATTATGCTAAGTGAATTCAGTCAGTCAGAGAAAGGCAAATATGATATAATTTAACTCAAATGTGGAATTTAAGAAACAAAACAGATGAACATAGGGGGAGGAAAGGAAAAATGAAATAAGATGAAAACAGAGATGAAGACAAACCATAAGAGACTCTTAACTATAGAAAATAAGCTGAGGGTGACCAAAGGGGAGGTGGGCAGAAGGATGGGGTAACTGGGTGACAGGCGTGAAGGAGGGCACGTGATATAATGAGCACTGGGTGTTACATGCAACTGATGAATCACTGAACTCTACCCTTGAAACTAATAATACACTATATGTTAACTAAATTGAATTTAAATTTTTAAAATTTAAAAACACAGAAGTTTAATAACATACATACCTCCTATATACAAGGGAGAGACCTAGGAGAACTAAGCAACTCCCCCAAGTGGCCCCAGCCACCACCTTAAATAACATCTCCCGCTAAGCACAAAATGGTGAGGGGAGGAAGGCCGGTTATGGAAGGTGACCAGAAAAGACACAGTAAACAAGGGTGAGGTGTTTGTGAAGATTTAAATCTCTGCTTTCTCACTGATAGGAGTTTCTAGAGATTCTGAGTCACCTTTCTTCTTCTAGTACTGAGAGGGAGACACCCTTACAGAGATTTCCCTTGTCAATGTTGATGTCACCCATGGAAGAATAACTTCTACTCTATTCGGTTTTCAGAACTTTTCCTATGTCCACTGTTTTTTTAAAAACAATCAAGTGTTAAATAACAAAAATTCAACTGAGTACATTCGAAGATCTAATGGGCTTTCCTGATTCAGGCAGCATCCCATTCAGCAAACAGAAAGGAGCTCTGCTGAGCTGTAGGAAAGGACAGGTTTGTAAAGACTGATAGGAAAATAGTAGCAAAGAATGAACGATTTTAGGTAAGGTTGCCCTTCTAAGGGGAACAGAAGGGGAACAGTACTGGTATGATCCCAGTACTGACCAGGAAATTCCAGGTGGACTTGTCAAAGGTCGCATTCCTATAAAACTGAAACTGTGGGTCAGGTATTAAATCTTGGTTTGCTAATGTGGGGCCTTAATGTTAAGTGATGCCATTTTGGGCCTATGCCTTTCTTTTTAACACAACCTGAAATACACTGCATTTTGGGAGGCAGTTACAGTCTACTCCCCTTTAAGAGCAAGAGAGACCCTCCTTCAGGTGACTCTGGGCTCGCAGGGAGGAGCTGGACTCACTTGGAAAGTAGCTGCCTATTGGCCCTGTCCTTCGGGAGCCTTCTGTGGCCCTTTCTTGCTGCCAGCTTCCTGCAGATGGCAAAACCAATATTCCTAGAAGAGTCCTTGGAGTCTAGAAGGAGGAAAGAGAATGCCATATCCAGTAGCAGCCCAGCCATTGCTGAGGTCTCAAAAGCATCCTCAATTTCACTATCCTTCCCCTCTGCCTCCCACATCTCTGAATCTAGAGGCCCTCATGGTGAGGGGTGAGGGGGCTTCTCAGTGGGAGAGGTACTGGCCTGACTCTTAAAGTTTCTGTTCCAGGGGGCAGGGACTGGAGCAGCAGAGGCTGCTGGGCAGCCCCAAGAGGACACATGGAGTGAGAAGGTCGGGCAGATTGGCCCATGATCTGAGAAACTGGAACCAGACCTCAAACTCAGAATAGCAGTGAAGACAGGGGCAGTATACAGGTCTCTGGTCTGAACTCTTTTGCCCAATTAACCTGCAGAGCATGGAAAAGGTGGGACAAGAAGATGGATTGTGAAAGACAATAAGAGAGCAAGAGAAAAGGAAATATGAAGGTCAGGGAGGTAGTTAAGAACTTGGTCTGGGAAGTTCTTCCCTCCCTCCACCCCTCCCTCCCTTCCTCCATCCATCCATCCCTCCATCTTTGCATTTCTCCATAACCACACCTCATCCTTCTCTCCATCTCTCTATCCCTCCATATCCCTCCCTCCCTCCCTCCCTCCCTCCATCCATCCTTCCATATCCTTCCATCCATCCCTCCATTCATCTGTACATCTCTCCAACCCTCCATCCATCCCTCCATCCCTCTCTCCATCCATCTCTCCATACACTGCTCTCTCAATCCCTCTCTCTCTGCACATACATCAACAAACATTTATGGGACATGTGCCAGGTGTGTGCCAGGGCCCTGGGGACATGGCAGAGAATATGACTAAACAAGTGCCTGCTCTCTGAGACCTGACAAAATTCTAGAGTGAAGATAAAAAATCAACTAAGTAAAAATTTTAAAAAAAGAAACAGTGACAAGGGCTTTAATGAAAATAAAACAGGAGAATTTGGTGGAGATTGAGAAGGTGCCTGATTTTTTTTAGATTAATTTTTTAATAGAGAATGCAAATACATGATGCAGACTTTAAAATACACATTGCATTTCTATTTTCGTCAAGACAATTTGCGAACATAGTTTGAGCATACAAATAATGCAGGGAAGTGGGGAGAAGAGATGTTTGTGCCTGTAGCCTGTTTCAGATTCCCAAAGCAATTTTTACATGTTATCTTATTTGTTCCTCACAGCAGCCCTGTAACTGAGGAATTAACAGTCCCATTTCCCAGATAAGGAAACTGAGGCTCAGGTTAAATTGATTTCATAAAGTCACCTTCTTAGGATATGCTGCGCTGAATCCCTCAGGCCTCAGGTTTTTATATGATTTAGGCCATGACTCAGGACTCAATGAGTAATCCCAAGGAAATTATCTTGGATGTGTACAGAGACTTAGTTACAAGGATGTTCATGGTGTTATTTATAATATCAAAAAATGGAAAAGAACCCAAATTTCCACCAATGGAGAACTGGTTAGATAAACAGATGTATAGGGGAATAGTATATATAATCCTGAAATCAACCAATCAATCTATCTATCTATCTACCTATCGATCTACCTATCTATCTATATCTTTCTATATATGCTGGAAGCAATATAAATCTTTATTGGAGGGGCACCTGGGTGGCTCAGTGGGTTAAAGCCTCTGCCTTCGGCTCAGGTCATGATCTCGGGTCCTGGGATCCAGCCCTGCATCGGGCTTTCTGCTCAGCAGGAAGCCTGTTTCCCCTCTCTCTGTGCCTGCCTCTCTACCTACTTGTGATCTCATTCTCTGTCAACTAACTAAATAAATAAATAATCTTCTTAAAAAAATCTTTATTGGAGCTTCTCAGAGAACATCAAAGAAGACTTGATTTCACAATCCTTAGCAACCCTCAGAAAGTCCTATTTCCCCATTTTTATTTTCTTGCATCCTCATGGTTTTCCTGACATTTACCTCTGAATCACTCCCTTTCCACTGACACTCAGCCACCTTAGGATCCTGCCTCTCCTCCTCCTCTCCATTTCCTTCCACCTTTATTTTTTTCTCTAACAAGCTGAGAATCCCCTGTTCTCATTCATCCAGTTCTTTTTATACCCAATTTTGTACCATAAAAGCTCAGGAACCCAGATGGTTAATGCAGAATTCTTTCTACTGGTGTAGGGTAAAAGAGGGAATGCTAAATAGGCAACCACATAATTATCCCTAGCAGGTGGAAGAGGGTTAAAAGATGTAAACAATCGAATATTAACATATTTTTCCTCCATCACACTTAAATTTTTAAAGCTTTGTTATTTTTGGACAGAGCCCCTTTCAGAGAATTCGTGTCCACCAGCAGGCCCACAGTTGTGTATGAGTGTGTCAGGAACCCTCACTGATTGTGAAGTTTCTCAGAATGAATGTTTGTGAACTAGGGAAAGAATTCTGGAAAAATCCAAAGGCAGTTTCCCAACAAGGGCCACTGGCTTCCAGAGAGGCATAAAGAAACACACCCCTCCTTTATTCCCTCCTCTGAAGAATTGGAACTGAGACAATGTCCTGATTTGGGCCTCTAGATGAATGAAAATAAATCACTTTCCTTTGGCACCTGCTCTGGGTGGGAGGGGCTTCACAGCTCTGTCTCTATTTAGAGTCAGTTTAACACAGTCATGGCATCCCTAGATAGAAGAAAGTGACCGAAGACAGATGCACTTAGCAAGCCCCAGGAAAGGTGGGGTCTGTATTTCAAGTAGGTGCTGGAAAAGGGGTGTTCAGTGGGGTCCCCTACATCTGTGGGAAAAGTCTGAAAAGTGAAATTCCGAGATGTGTTCCTGCTGGAAGCTTCCAAGCTTTCTTCTCCTGGAGTCTAAACTCCTCTTTCTGGGGTGGTGGGGAGTGGATTTCATGTGGCTTGGCTGGGCTGACCCCAACTCTGGCCAGCCACAACTGTGGACATGTATACTTAATCAGACTACCTCCTCCTTCTGACTGCAGTAATTGGTTCGATGGTGAGTTCAGGAGCCAGGCTGGCCAACCAGAGCCCTTCTGAGGATTTTTCTAATGGAGTTCTTGGGAAAGATAGGTTTCCCACTGAGACAGCTTAACAGGACAGTGTGAATCCAGTGTTGCCAATGGTTGTCTCTCATTGTATTGTGAGAGCCAAACATAGAAGAGAGACAAAGACTCAGAGTTCCCTGGATCCAACTACATCTGAGCCCCAAAGGTCAGTCTGGAATTTCCAATTTCATGAGCCAGTACATTCCAATTTTTGTTGAAGTCATTTTGGGTTGGCTCTCTACCACTTGCAACTCAAAAGAATCCTGGCTGATTATAGGTCCAATATGCAAAAGGCTGTAGCATTTTCTTAGGCTTCTCTGCTCTGTGATCTCAGTCTCCACCTACTTGGCAAGAGTTCGATTCAATGCAATTCAATTCAATTTCGTTCCATTCAATCCCATTTGATTCCATTGGCTCCATTCAGTTAGATTAAATCCAACTTAATTCATTTCACTTGTTTTGGGTTTCGGTGGTTTTTTTTTTAGATTTTTTTTTTTTAAGTAATCCCAACACCAAATATGATGCTCGAACTCACAACCCTGAGATCAAGATCCACATGTTCCACCAGCTGATAGTCAGGTGCCCCTCATCCAACTTGGTTGAAGCACCTACTATGTCCTGGACTTTTTACTGAGTTCTAGGGATTCATCGATGACTAAGTGCCCATTTTTCACTTAAGGAGTTGAAAGTGATTTATAAACAGTCTGTGTGAGGGGTACCTGGCTGACTCAGTCAGTAGAGTGTGCAACTATGGATCTTGGGTTTATGAGTTCAAGCCCTATAATGGGTGTAGAGATTACTCTAAAAAAAAATGAACGGTCAATGTCATAAATATTCTTCTGTTCCAAGCACGGTGGAACCAGAGAGAAACAATGATTCTTACCATTCTGATATTAGGTAGTTAGTTCATTTACTATAATGGAAGCCAGTGTCATTTATTGCCCAAGAGCAAGGACCTTGGAGACAGACTCATTTCCTACTGTTTGGTAGCAAAGTGACATTCAGTTAAAAGGCTTCACCTCCCTGAGCCTTACTTTCCTTATCTGCAAAATGGGGATGGTAATGCATCTATGTCGATCTATTATGGAAAGTCGATGGAAGAATGAACCAGTCAAGCACACAGCATGCACCAAGTACTCCATCCTCTCCGTATGGATTACCTCCGTCCTCTCCTCTGCCTATGGGGAGTGCTGGGTGGGTGGGAGTGGCAGAACGCAGAGTTGGGGGTGGGGTCCGTCAGCAACAGAATTCTCTCTACACTCTCCTTAGACACCAAAACCCTAGGACCTGGCACAGAAAAGGCACTGAAAACACATGTAGTACAAGTGTGTGGCATGAAAAGTGAAGAATTGTTTGTAGACAGGGAGGGTGAAGGTCAGAAAAAGCCTTCAGCAGGTGGTCAGTGTTAATGCCAGGATTTCTCTTTGGGAGGGGCTTAGGGGCGGATTTCCTGGGGCTTGACTTGAAGCTGCATGATAAGCCAAGCTCTTTCCCTAAGATTTAGAAATGGAAGCAGGTGATGGAGACGATGGGGAGGAGAAGTGTTTAAATCCACTGGGAAGGGTCATTCTGACCCTCCCCAAGGCTCAGAGACCCTCTGGTTACTCAACCTCCATCTTGGGACAAATAACAAGGAGCTGGGCAGGAAGCTCAGAGGTCAGTAACCCAAGACAATGACTTCATTTTCTAGAAGTGGAAACCAAAGCCCTGATGGTGAGTGACCCATCAGGTTCATGACAGATCCCGGCAGGACCCATTTATCCCATCACTCATCCAGGTGTGCATTCTACCCTATCCCCACTCTTGGAGATTCTCACCAGGTCTGAGCTGGAGGGAGAGAGAGGTGGGGGTGACACAGGGTCAGGGGACAACTTGAGCATGTCCCGTCCCTCTGCCAGGCTTTTCCTTCATATCCCAAGAGACTTTTCTCACCCCATCTTCATCCTCCTCCTCTTCTCAAGGAGCAACCCTTTGGGTCTTACTTTGGAAAGGTCTAGGGGCCACTGATAATTTCCTGCCTCTCCCTTCAATACCTCTTGTAACCAGTCCCGCCTCCTTCAATTCAGCCCATATAAGAAGTGGCAAAAACTCCAGCTTTCACAGGGGCCAGGGACATAGCAGTGGGACAGCCAGGCATGGGACAGTAGGCACTGGTGGGGACTGTGACACATTGGAGAGTCCCTGCCCATCCAAAGACGGCCAGCTGGGTGTGGCCTCATCTTGGAGAAGCCAGAAATGGAGACTTTTGTGTACATTATTTTTTTCTTTTTGGTCTAGATGAACACATCTGCTAGGGGAGTCGGCCCTCCATTTACAACTCAAAGTTGTAGGCACTTCCAGGCCTCGGAGGGGGCAGATCAGCCCCACAGATGGAACGGGGTAAAATGGAGTTGATCAGGGCCATTGGCACGAAATCAGCAGTGGAGGGAAGAAGCCTTGGCGAAGTTGCTGAGTTTCTGAAATCCCAGGCACTCCGTGGTGGGATTTTTTTTCTGCCGCACGGAACAACCTTCTGCCAGGCTCCTGGATGCTGACAGCCCAAGATGTGGAATTTACTTTGAAATGCAAATCACGGGGAAAAAGTGATATTGATGTTGCCGACTAATTAAGAGCTGGCCTGGTTTAAACTTTGGAGGGCTCCTGACAGTCTCCGGCCTTGGAGGGAGCCCGGGAGGACGCGATTTTTATTAAATCGAAGTCCAAGTGGATGGGGAGGCAGAGGGGGGACTCACAGTGGCGTTGGGACTCCTGAGTTCTTCACAACTCACTTACAGAGACAGCAGGGCCACGGGTCTCAGAACATTAGCCCCAGAGCCATTTCCCTTCCAGGGTCACTGATCACGGAGAGGGGATGGAGGCGTGGGTCCGGCGACAGGGCCTGGCTTTATTGGAACTGAAAGCAACACAAGGCAGCTGATTGGAGTGGTCAGCTGTGATTTACGGGAGGCCTCATTTGCAGATTCTCTCTGCGAGGTCTGAGTTATGCTTGGAGACCTTCCAGAATTAGTAGCTGCCAAGACAGGGACATTCACAGCCTCTCAAGGCCAGTGCCCTGGGGGCAGGGAAACAGGAGCTCAGGGCTGCCTCCCCACTGCCGGGGTTCTCCAAGGACAGCTGATGCATACAGCAGGCTGAGAAGCTAGTGCTCTCATAGTTTTCATTTTACCAAGGAAGAAACAGAGCTGGAGAGGGTCATGCAGCAAGCGAGTGGCAGAGCTGGGGTTTAGACCTGTATAGTCTGACTCTTGGTGTCAAGGTCTTACCCCTTGACTCTGTAACCCCTGGCTCTCTGCCCAGTGCTTGGCCCATGGGCGATCCCGGATATATTCCATTAATATTTTATTTTCTAGAATGGGATGTGGAGCTTACAGCCTGTTAACTGACCTGTACCCCTGGGGGCGGGACTCACAACTCAGTCTCCGGACCCAGTAGTATTTCTACTACTCTAGTAGTAGTAATATTTCTACTACTCTAGAGCTCTACTACTCTAGAGCTCCTCAAGGAAACTGAGCTTCCTTGAGGGCAAGCAAGGGACAATACATTGAGCTTTCCCTGCTCAGGCTGCCCAGTGCAAAGCTAAGCACACTCCTTCGCTCATTCCTTCAGCAGGTGTGTACCTGGAATGCCTTTCGTAGCTATGCTGGGCGCTGGGGCCCCAATAGACATGGTCTTCTCTTTGGGAACCCATGTCCTTGTGGGACCAGTGGCAGGTAAAGCAACAATAACCACAGCAAGGGATGGAGGTGGGAGGGGGCTCTGAGACCCCAGAGAAGGGGCCTTTAAATTAATGTTTAAATTTAAATTAATGTTTCTGCCTCTTGCACCCAACGAGAACTGAATCAGGCCAATGGGAACCCGAGGTGGAGGGGTGGGCTCTGAAATTCAAAGAAATCCCCCTGGTGTATTAGGGTATTTACAGATTCAGCCTTTGGATCCAGACAAGCTTGAGTCGGGATGCATCTACATGATTTAATCGCCCCATGTCCTCAGGAGACCCACCTCACCCCAGTGACCTGGTTTCCTCCTCTGAAGAACACCTGTCTCCCAGGACTAAATGAGAAAAGGCAGATCATACACCAGGGATGGAGGCTGGAGTGTCAGAAGAACTCTAGAACCCTAGCTGTTCTTACTGTCACTGTCACCACCAGGACCACGAAGCTCTCTGTAGACTCGGAAGGCTGCCGGCCCACATGTGCGGGGCTCAGCCCCTCTCCCTTCCTTCCCCCGGCTTTCTTCCCTCCACCGAAGAGCCCTGAGCCCAGAGATATAGCTCTGTGTCTGGTTCCAGGCAGGGGCCAGTGCGGACCGGACAGAGCAAGCCGAGGGTCTCGATCTTGGCAACCTTCTATTAGATCGTGCCTCAATGATTTCTGGGTCCAGCACAAAGTCATCCTGAGCCAATGTGTATTGCTGAAAGGAAAATGTGAAACACATGAAACATCATTTTTTAAAATGCCAAAGGGGTTCTCTGACCCTACTGGGTAGAGTGAGAGATTCAGACTCTAGAATACAGCCAGTGTGCACCTCTTGGCAGCCCCCAGGGAACCACACTCCCAATATTTACACCCTAGTGTTGTTCTCTCCCATTCAATGTGGCTAGCCCTGGGGCTCCTTTGACCACTCGCCTGTGGCAGAGGTGAGGCTATACCATTTCCCCAAGAAAGTTCCTGAACCCTGGCTGAAGACCACTGCTGGCCTAAAGGTCTCCCCCTTGGGGCTTGGTGGCCCTTTGTGTCATCAGGACAGATTAGCAGGTGTTAGAAGTTAGAAACAAGTTATCACCAAAGAGAGACTTCCTACGTGACTGAATCAGGAGGATGGGAGGGAATTAATTGAAAAGGAAATGATTTGCTCACCACGATTTAGACTCAAAAGGGAATGGATTTTCTCAGCTTTTGTTCCTGCCCTGATGCCAAGCCTCCTGGCTGTGAGCGCTGCTTTCTGAGAAATGCCAGCTTGGGTGACCCATGGTTTCTGTAAATTCTGTCCACTCCTTCCATCGTGCTCCCACACATGTCCCTGACCCCCGGGGCCCTGAGAAGGGCAGACAGTCTGTCCATCATCCGAGCTTTCCATCTGGAATTCCGTGCCCTCCACGGGGACGTCTGGTCAGGAAGAGAGGACAGTATTGACAGCCCAGCAGCCAGATGGAGCTGGAATGTTCTGTAACAGAACGTAGTGATGAGTGAAAAGTCAGTGGTTCTCAGATTGGAGTTAGTCAAGTACAGTGCAATTGCAGGTTTTGCTTTTATCTCAGAAGGGATATTTTTTCAGTTTTGTGCTAATCACCTCGGTTTCCTGTGAACACACCCCCTGGCTTCTGCAGGCAGGAAGCCGATGGTCCTAGAGAGGGGGCGCCCTCGGGACGCTTTCAATCCAGGGATGTCACCAACTATAGCCCCGGGGGGTGGGGGGAAGGATAGGGGCATTCTGATTTGTGTGGCCCCTCCTTCCTCACCACCAATTTCTGACCATTTTCTCTTGAAATTACAGACAGGGTATTAATAATGATGCTGACGGCTCCCTATCTTCCCGCTGCTTGGGCCAGAAGCCGTTTTAGATTTCAGCAGTTTGAAAGATGTTAACCCCAAATGGAAATCTAATCACGAATCATGGGGCCATCGGGGACGTGCTAGGGGTCTGGCCCAGGCTGAAGCGTGTCTGTTTCCAGTTCTGATTCCCTGACATCCCCTCCCCTCAGTCATACCTGGGATCGATTGGTGGCTTATTTTTCTATAAACAAAATGATATCCTGTAAACATGGATTTGAACATGATTGACAAGAAAGGGTTGGGTCTGACCCTAGAATATGACCCCTGTCATCACTCCGGGAGAGAACTCGCCCTAAGGGAAGAGATGGCCCAGTGCGAGGACATGAGTCCAACAGCAGAGGCTGAGTCATCCTAGGGACAAAGGGATTCGAGTGGAAAGATGATGATGTTATGAGCGTTGCTCAAACGCACCCTTGGACCAGGCCAGCTCTCTGGATGCGTGCATCACAGGGCAAAGCAAGGGAGAAGCTTCTCAAAGCTTGAGAGCCAAGCAGCAGTGCTGAGATCCCTCTGATGGGTTGTACAGCAAGGGGAAGAAAGCCCCTCACACCACGCCCTTCTCTTCATCCTGGATTAACGGGTAACACCTGCAGAGGAATTTCAGCTCATGGAAATGGGCTCCTAGTGGGGCAGTGGGGGAGAGGATGACACCTGGGAAATAGTGCCTGGTCCCTGCTATGCCATCTAGGGGAAGTGCTATGTCCAGAGGGAAACGCTGGGGCACAGGACTGTCCCACACAGTCACTCTGGATTCCCGAGAGAGGCTGCACAAAAGCACAGTGACCTGAATATTTGAACTAACCTTAAAGGAGAAGAGAAAAGGAAAATGAAGAAGCTCTTTGAAGAACGCATACCTGCTTGCAGATCAGGAAACAGGGTTGGTTGCTCATTGTCAGGAGACAGCTGAAGAGAAGAACATCAAAGGACCCCAGAGAAGGCAAGAGGAGGCACTTACCTGCAGGGAGTAGCCAATTAAGAGGGATTTTTTTAAGCCAGCAAGTTAAGCCCTGGTGAGCAATCCACCTCCGGTCGGCCTGGAGCTGTCCCAGACCACAGGCTGGCCTAGAGGGATTATTGGTGGGCAGGCTCCAGGTTTGACAGGCCCATCAGTCAGTGTCATGGTTGGGCACAACTACCTGGCCCTCAGGTAGTTAAGCTGGTGAGCAGCCTAGAGAGCATTGCTTCCCCAAGAGTGAGGACTCCTTAGTAAGAAAGGAGCTTCCCATTTAGAGATCTAGAATTCAGAGGAGGAACTCCACTTACAGCTAGAGACAATTGAAATGGGAGAGAGCTTGCACCAGTAATTGGGGGCCCTGACCTGGTCCGTGCTGGGGGAATGGTTTCTGCCCTCTAAACGGCTGGATGATTGATCATATGGTACTCATAAGGAGGAAATCCCACAAGGAGGATGTAGCCTGTTAGATGGTCGTTCAGCAAATATTTGTTCCCTCGCCCACCTGCAAGGAGCACCAGGCATCCCACGCCTTGCCTTGGGTTCAGTTGTGCAGTCTCCTGCGACCAATAGGATGTTAGAGGAGGTGACTCAAAGGAGACTTGAAATGCATTCATGCCGAGGAGGAACAGATGTGGATGGAAGCTGACCTGAGCCCATCCCTGCTGAGCCCAGCCTCGGTCACCCAAACCCCAGGTGACCCCCAGACAATGGGAGTGGAAAAGCAATCCCGGGGTGGGGGGTGTAGACGGAGAATCTTGTCCTCTTCAGGCCCCAAACGCTCAGAACTCTTTCAAAACCCTGCCTTGCTGCTAAGTGTGTAGACAGTGCTCTTATCCCAACCCTCTCCTGGGGCTTTACGGGTAAGAGTCATCTGCCTGGCTTCACTTCCTCATTCCAGCTCTTTCTAGCTTTGCGTCTTTGAGCTTTGATTCCTTTATAGAATGGAACAGATGATTCGCTACTTAAAGGGGTAGGAGTTCGGTTTTGATTTGTTTTGTTTTTTAGATTGATTTATTTATTTTTGAGAGAGAGAGAGCACATGAGAGCATGTGCAGTGGGGACGGGAGAGAGAGAGAAGGAGAGAATGTCAAGCAGACTCTCCACTGAGCATGGAGCCCAGCTTGGGGCTCGATCTCAGGACCCTAGATCATGACCTAAGCCAAAGCAGAGGCTTAACCCCACTGAGCCACCCAGGTGCCCCAAGGGGTATGAGTTTTAAATGAGGTAGTGCAAGGGCGCCTGGGTGACTCAGTGGGTTAAGCCTCTGCCTTCGACTCAGGTCATGATCTCAGGGTCCTGGGATTGAGTTCCACATCAGGTTCTCTGCTCAGCGGGGAGCCTGCTTCCCTCTCTCTCTCTCTGCCTGCCTCTCTGCCTACTTGTGATCTCTGTCAGTCAAATAATAAAATAAAATCTTTAAAATAAATAAAAATAAATGAGGTAATGCTTATAAAATAGGTTGGACATTATCTGTCACATAATCCATCAGTCTTTCCACAGGTAGGGTTGATAACTATACTTGGTCATGGTTGGAATTTGACACTCCAGACCCATTATGTTTGGAATTCACCTTTCAAGCCCAGTCAGACGTGGGAGCTAGAACGCCTCCATTCATGCCTGCCTCCTCGCTGGTGAGCCCGGCCTACAGCATCAGCCTGTTTCTGGCAGAAGGGCACAGTTCTGAAAAGCACACACTCTTAGATTTCCCACCGGAGAGGCCTCAGCAGATTCTGGAAGGTTGATGTCACGCGTTGAGAAGGAGGGCATGAATCATGTCTTTCCAGGGAGGTTAAAACTCCAGACCCTGGGCAGTTGCCAAAGATCACAGAGAGTGGGGTCAGGTTCCGAGTGTCTTGTAAGGCTGGATTCTTTCCTGAATGCGACAAGTCTGAATCCTGTAGGATGAATACCAAAAACTCAGTGAGCCAGCCAGGTTTTTAAACACAGGCTGTGTGGCTAGAAGATGAGGGGTTCAGTCCGGGTCAGAGGAGAAAGTGTGCCCATTCCGCTTCTCCAGCTTCAGCCTCTGAGGGAACCCAGGGCCCTCGGCTCTCTCTACAGTGAGAAGGAGCTAGAGGTTCTATTGGGATCCTCACTCTGTAGTTGAGGGGTGTTTAAGAAGGACTCTGCCGGAAGGGCACCTGGGGGGCTGGGGGGATTCCGTTGGTTAAGCATCTGACTTCTGATTTCAGCTTGGGTCATGATCTTGGGGTTATGAGATCGAGTCTCGTGTTGGGCTCCGTGTTCATTAGGGAGTCTGCCTGAAGTTCTCTCTCTCCCTCTACCCCTTCCCCTCCCTGTGCTCACACACACTCTCTCTCTCCCAAGTATTAAATAAATAAATCTTAAAAAAAAAAAAAAAAAAGCCTGCCAGAGCCACAGAACTGTCCCAGAGAGCATAACTGAGAAAGAGATGAATTTTATCTTTATATTCGCTGGGTCTAACATGCCCATTTTCTCACACATTTTAACGTCTCTGAAATCAGGATGTTTCTTACCAGTGACGGACGTGAAATGTCGTGTCACAGGGTAGCTGGCCCCACGGTCTCCCTGCTATAGTGGTTCATGAAATAACATGCGTTGTACCCAGTGGGGCTGTCGATGGGATGAAACGCAGTCCTTCCTCCGGCCACTCATGTTCATGTATGGAGTTGCACTGTGCTAAACTCTGATCAGTGCTTTGCATGCGTGAGCTCCTGAGTAAGACTCTGAAGTCATTCTCGTTCTGCAGCTGAGCACACCGAGGTCCGCGAGGTGAAGTCCCTTGCCTCATGCCGCACGACCGTGGAAAGGTCTCTACCTCGTTCTTCAATCTCTCGCCTGAATCCATTTCTCTTTGATCCACCCTCTCAGAAACACTCCGTCTGTTGATAAATCAGACCAGGGTTTCTTTTTAAGACCTGCCTGCCTGTCTATCTGCCTATTTATCTGTTGAATCTATCTTCCTCTCTCTCTCCCTCTTGCTCTTTCTCATCCTCGGTCCCTCCACCTTCCACCCCCCTCCCCCAACCATCCCTCCCTCCAGCTTTCCTCCCCCCATTCTCTCTCCTCCCACAAATGTATGCACATCTCCGGCATCCTTGAGTACCTGCTCCCCAAGTCTTTCTCTTAATCTAGAACACCCCTGAGAAATGGACTTCATTCCCTCAATCAGAATGTATTTATTGGGTATCCACTATTACCAAGGCTCTGGGGAAATTATTCTGTGCAAATGAGAGATGAACAAATCTGTCTCCTGATCTCATGGTGTTTACAAAATGGTGTTATGTAAAACTTTTGCTTTTTGTAGGCCAATTAAAACCCCATTTTAAGGCACTAGGAAAATCTATTGATCGAAAAGTGGTGGATTACACCCTTCTACCTTCATGGATATAACAGAGTGTGCCCTGCCTGATATGCAGGAAGGTTAAAAACAAAAACAAAAACAAAAACAAAACAAAAACCACTGGGACTAGCAAAGGTTGGAAAAACTCTCATTTCATAGCTGGAAAAAGCCTTCTGCTTGGCAAATACTGGGGATTTAAATGCCCTTTGGGGCAAGCTGTTCCTCTGTTCTGGAAAAACCACCTGAACGGGCCCTTGAGCTACACGAGAGCAAAGCAAGTGGATGCCAATTTTATCAGGGAAAGCTGTGAATTAGCTGTTATCCTGAACACAGATGGTTAGGCCAAGGTCCTCCTAACTCTCTGGAGACTTTGTTTCCTTTAGGGCGGTTAGGGGGATTTTTTTTTTTTCTGTGTGCTGTTCAGCCAGCAGGTGCAGGAGGCCTGGATCATGCTATAGGCCTTCGGGGCTTAGTGTGTGCTGGTGATGAGCATTGCAGATGCGGAGCTGGGGCAGAAGTCCTGGGAAGGAGCCACGGGAAGGAAGAGAAGGTCCAGCTTCCAAAAGAACCTGGTCCTGCTCAGGGGAGTCTAACTCTATAGTGGAGGGCATACAGATGGTGTCATCAAAAATATAGAAATGTGGGGGCCTGGGTGGCTCAGTCAGTTAAACGTCTGACTCTTGACCTCAGCTCAGGTCTTGATATCAGCATCGTGCATTCAAGCACTGCACTGGGCTCCACACCGGGCATGGAGCCTCCTTAAAAAAAAAAAAAAAAAAAAAAAATTCTTTTTAAAAGTACAAATGCAAAAATTTACCAAAAACCACAAAACTGAGTCTGTTAACCTGTCATGCGAAAGAATGTCGGTGAGGAATTTCGCTGAGCAGATTATGCACAGAGGGGCTGAAGTCAGGAGTGTGAGGTGCTAGAAAGGGACTTCTAGAAAGGGATGGTGCTCTGCTAATTGTGGGTTGGAAGCTGATGAATGCGTCCCGAGGTCTGTA
The DNA here is from genome assembly GCF_964662115.1 of Mustela nivalis. Classification (NCBI taxonomy): domain Eukaryota; kingdom Metazoa; phylum Chordata; class Mammalia; order Carnivora; family Mustelidae; genus Mustela; species Mustela nivalis. The sequence goes on from NW_028135902.1 coordinate 218,121, forward strand.
CACAGATCCAGTGGGCAGGAAAGAGTCTCCAAGTACTTCCAGTGAGGACTGGAGCTGAGGGTCACTAAAAGCTTGTGGCCCCTTATCAGCTGCAGCTGGTTGTAACCATTTGCCATGGGATACAACAAGCTGTTGGGCTAGGTAATACCAGTTTAAGTAAGGGCTGATGTAAGGAGAAACTGTCTTTCTCACAGTGCTATTGAAGACTGAGTTACTCAGACTTTGGGAAAGGTACAAAGATGCCGAGTGATTTTATTCTGATGCCATTGCCTTGCATTGGGACCAAAGGCCAGGCTTCCCCTTTTTGGTCCCCAGTGGGGCTTCTCATAGAGGGACAATTCGAGACCAAATTTGCTGACGGATAATGGCCAGAGCATATACAAAAGCAAAACTGTGGCCAGAGCATATACAAAAGCAAAACTGTGACTCACAAGCTCACCAGCCCCAGGACACAACCTTGGCTGCAATGAGCCCCATGTGGTAAGGACTTGATCGAGAACTACCAGCTTTTAAAAAAAAAATAAAAGAAAAGAGAAAGAACAACCAGCTTCCCTAATTTTTCTGCTACTTGCAAATGAAAACCAGAGAAAGGAAAATAAACTCCCTAACCAATCAGGTAGAATGCCCTCTTCTAGTTCACCAGCCTCCAGCTTCCTGGGCCAATAGCCTCTACTCAGGGCACACCTGAGGCTGTCCCTTGTTTCCATGATAAAGCTTTCTCATTCATCTGCCTGCCAAAGGCAAGTGATTGTGGCCAACTCCTTTGTTTTATGGCCAACTCTCAATAAATAGCTTTTGTTTATTCTTATTTGGGTGGTCCTCCTTTCTTGCCATGATTCCCATTGTTGGATTGCAGACAGGAAAGGAGGCCAGTTGAAGTGGCATTTTAGACAAGGAGAGATGGACCCAGGAATGTAGGCGTGGTCTCGGGTGCCCCTGGTGGGTGGGATCAGCTGCTCCACTCCCCATCCTTGGAGGAAGGACAGCAGCCAGGCAAGGGGCAGCTTGTGAAGGGCCCATAGGATGGGCTTGGAGCCTGAGAGAAGCCACCTCTAGCAGCAGAAATAAATTGCATCTTTGGTTGTAAATCCCTCTTGGAAGATCAGCAACTTCTTGGCAAACTCGACAGTCTAGTCTTGGCTGTGCCATGAGACTTAAAGTAAGGGTTTACTCCCAGATGCAGAAAGATCAGTAAAGGGGAAGGTAGAAGTCATGGTGGGAATTGCAAAAGCCCAAAACACCAGGAGGCATCAGGGCAGTGGCAAAGCCCCAGATCCCCTGACACCACAGCCTCTACCCTCAGCAGGTTTAAAGGAAAAGCATCCTATAGTCTTTTGTGATGATGAATGATGCTTTCTCTCTTCCTTCACAGGCACCAACTATGGTGTGGTCACCCTTGAGAAACCTCAGAAATGTTTGGGGGAACAGAAAGCTCTTAAAAACACTAATTCTTGCTAGCAGTGCATTTGATAATAAAAGGGGGCAATGTATGAGTGCCTGGGTGGCTAGTCAGTTGAGAATCTGATCCTTGATTTTGGCTCAGGTCATGATCTTGGGGTCCTGGGGATTGAGCCCCATGTCAGGCTTCGCGCTTGGCGAGAAGTCCGCTTGAGGACTCTCTCTCTCTGGCATTATTGGACAATGCCAATAACCAACCAGAGGTGGCTAAATCAGCCATCCAATGGACTATTACACAGTGGTTAAAAATATTTGAAACTATGCATCAAGCAGAAAAAAAGTAAGCCAAAATTTTGGCACAATTCCATGCCATTTTCATGATGAAAACCAGCTACAAGGATAGAAAAAGGAGCATGAAATTATTGACCAAAATCTTAACAGTTGTAACCTCTGTATGAGGGCCTGGATGACTTTTACTTTCTTCTATTTGTTTATTGGCATTTTCTGAAGTTGCCATCATAAATATGAATTTTAGATTTACACTGGAAAAAGTGAATGTTATCTTGCATGCTATTTTACCAATGGAGCTGCTCTGGATCTGAGTTTGCGACTCTACTCTCTTCCTGATGCTCCCACGTGCTCCTCCCTGGGGTCTGCCTGGCTGACAAAAATTCCAGGAAAATAAACCCAAAATGCAGCTTAAGGAGATCTGTTCAGGAACTAGCAGGGAGGGGAGCCAATGCTCCATCCAATCCCTTGCCAGCCATGGTCCTTGGAAGAACAAAGAAGCAACACTTTCAGAAAGGAAGGATTTGGCGCTCTGGTGAGAGAATGTTGATCAGGGAAGCAGGGTGGGGTGTGGGGGTGGGCTGACACAGACTGAGAGTGGGGCTGGGCTTTACCTTCCCATCATCTCAAGGCCACACCCTGAATTACAGCATTCTATAATTCTTTTGGCTATAAACCATCAACATTTTCTCCATCCTCTGTAGGGTATGGGTAAAAGCATCTTTACACAATTTGGCTATTTTAGTGGATCATAATTTTTTATTGTTATTTATTTATTTATTTATTTTTATTTATTTTTTAAGATTTTATTTATTTATTTGACAGAGAGAAATCACAAGTAGACAAAGAGGCAGGCAGAGAGAGAGAGAGGGAAGCAGGCTCCCTGCTGAGCAGAGAGCCCGATGCGGGACTCGATCCCAGGACCTTGAGATCATGACCTGAGCTGAAGGCAGCGGCTTAACCCACTGAGCCACCCAGGTGCCCCAATTATTATTATTTATTTGAGAGAGAGAGAGAGAGAGAGAGAGTACGAGGAGAGATGGGAGAGAAACTCAAGCAGATTCCGTGCTGAACGTGGAGTCTGACGTGGGGCTCGATCTTAAGACCCTGAGATTATGACCTGAGCCAAAACCAAGAGTCAGTCACTAAGCCAACTGTACCACCCATGCACCCCTAGATCTATAATTTTAAAACTTATGTAAGAACAGTGTACTTGGAGCCCCCCTATTGAGGTTCTGAAGCTGCCACTGCAGACTTCAGAGTGGGGGGCAGCTCTGTTTTCATAAACAAGCAGTCAAGCAGCTGACAACTGGTCAGTCCCATAAGTCTCAGGAACCTGAGCTGCTCTGGCTTATGCTAACACAGCCATGTGAGCGCCCTGCCTCCAGCCAAGCATGGCTGAATTTTTTCCTACCACTCTCAGAGAGCATGAAAGGTGCTATGAAAGTATATAATAATGGAAAGCCAGTATAATTAATTCTGAATTCTTGTTTATTGTTTTTAGGGTAATCCATCTACTCCTCCATCCATCCATCCATCCATCCATCCAGTTGTCTACCCACCCACCCACCCATCTATTCATCTATCCATCCAGACTTCCGAACTTCCTTCCTTCCACTCATCCATCCACCCACCAGTCCATTCATGCACCCCAACCACTCACCCTTCCACTCATCCAAATATATATGGAGCCAAGCGTTCTCCAAAATGGTTGCTGCCCCAAGTAGCCCAAAGTATAGAGGGAAAGGAAGACAAGTAAGTTGCTAATCATCACAGAACATTTCATTCATTGATGCGGAGTTTAATAGATATGACCCCTCTGTGCAAGGTTAGTAGAATTATAACTGCAAATTCCCTTGGAGCCCTCAATTCCACGTTTAGACAGGTAACATGCAGGTGTAATCATCCATGTAGAAAACGACTTGTGTACTGAGCTATTCACTTCAACATCACTGGAAATAGCAAAAGTTTGGAAATCACCCAAATGACCAAGTGGAGGGGACCGATTGGACAAATGATAGCATATTTACACAAGAATATTGTGGAACTCTTTATATACTGATGATGGGAAGATCACTGAGATTTAGGGTTAAGTTAAAGAAGAATACAAAACAGTGTGTGTGTGTGTGTGTGTGTGTGTGTGTGTGTGTGTGTGTTTTACCACCTGTACTGAGACAATAACACTTATGTACATTACATTTGTCTGCAGACTGCTCCAATGCACACAGAGGCTTTTTCTAGAGGTCTGACACTTTCAAGTGACCCTCAATGAATAAAGGAGGGGCACTGGTGGATAAATACCTCAGCTCCCTCACCCCTCAGTGGCGACAACTGAGAGATGTGGATTGAGCCTCAGTTACCCACAGTCATGACCTGCTCATTCACACATGCTTAGATTTCCTCCCTTCTCTATCTCCTTTCCCCACTTTTTCACTATGTTGCCTGGGATAAGCTCCCAAATGAACTACTTGCACTGAATATTTACCTTGAAGTCTGTTTTAGAGGAAACTTAAATTAAGACATTGTCACTGCTTGTCGTTAGATTGAAAGTACAATCACTGGCAGCCTCTGGGGAGGAGAGCTGGGTAGTTGAGGGTGGGGGTGACAAGGGGGCTTTTTCTCATAGAACCTCCGGTATCTTTTGAAAGGTGTACTGTAGGAAATATTACCAACTGAAAAATAATTTCCCAGTGATACCAATTGATAAATGATGCAATTGGAGCAACACAAAGTGTTCTGGGAGCACAAATGGGGCATGCTGGAAAGCCCAAACTCAGCCAGTGAACACAGTAAACTGTGTTCCAAGGAGTAAACTCCCTGGGCTCCAGGAGCTAGCCATATAGGTTCAAATCCTGGCTCTACCTACCACTTAAAATTTGCATGACAGGCCAAGTTATTTGAATGCTCTGTGCTTCAGTTTCCTTGTCTGTATAAGTGAAGATTATAACCATGGTACCTACTTCATAGGGTTGTTGTGAGGGGTATTACACATTAAGTCTCTTAGTCCATTCAGACTTCTACAACAAAGTACCACAGACCAAGAGGCTTATAAACAGCAGAAATGTATTGCCCACAGTCCCAGAGGGTGGAAGTTCAAGATCAAGGGGCCAACATGGTCAGGTGAGGGCCCTCTTCTGGATCACAGGCTTCTGGCCATGTCCTCACATGATGAAGGAGCAAGGGAGCTCTCTGGATGGAGTTTCTCTTATAACAGCACTAATCGCATTCATAAGGTTTCCACCCTCATGACTTAATCATGGCTCTAAAGGCCCCACCTCTTGGCACCATCACCTTGGTGATGCATCTGGGAGGACATAAACAGACAGACCATAGCAATATGCAAAGGTCTAAGAGAGCTCGCTGACAACATTCCACCTGTGTTAACTGGGGTTACACAGCTTGATCAGTTTGATCTTGATCGAATCCATGTTTGTCCAAGGGAAGTGTTCATATTAGGTACCCCTCTCCCAGGAACCTTCCAAATGTCTCCACTCTGTGCATTTGCTACTTCCAGGAGGAGAGCACAAACATCTCTTAAGAAACTTCTGGATGGGTTTGCACCATCATCAGATTCACGCGATGGTCCGGCAGAGCCTCACAGAGCTATCAAGGACAGTAAAATCCCCAGGAACCAATCAGCAGCCCAGGCAAGTTGGGAAAAATCCACATTTTGGGCCCAAAACTGCACCAGGCAGCAGTTTTGACAAGAAGCTAAGGATGGGCGGTGGAGAGAGGAATGCAATTGGCTTTGGTTTATGTCGTCTTACAGTTTTTATGTCTGCTCTGGAATGAGCTTCCTTTTCTCTCTCACTTAAAGAGACCTGCATTCTGGTAATTAAGCTCCAAGTGAGCCAACAGTATCCACCATGTCAGTAAGTACATTTTCAGTTCTTGGTCCTGTTATTTAGAGTGACGCCATTATTTATCGTACAAGGTAATATGTATCTCTGTTCTCTGGTGTCTCCTAGACCCTAAAGCAGAAAAATGCTTTAATAAAAATTCATATATTGCCTCCTTGAAGCTGAGAGGCTGTATTATTAAAGATTGCAGAATGGTCTGGGTTTGGGATGTTTTAATGAATTACTGCCTAATATTTCTTTTCTTGTGACACATATATGATTAGTAAATGTTGTCTGCTCACTGATTAACTTTGTTTATTTCCTAATTAGGTTTAGGATCAGCTGTCTAGTGGTTATAGAAATAATTGTTTGATTAATGTGTGGGAATTTACATTTTCATTACACTCCTGAATAAGTTCCGTCCCAATTAGCTCAATGCCCTATGCCGATCTGGGGCACTGGAATTACAATTTTCACCCATTAAGTAATAACTGTTATATTGATTGGTGATAATTGGGTGTAGATAGTAAATACACATTAGCAGAATTTAAATTATATACCAACCGGTTCTTTTCATTTGCCTCTAGATTAGCAAAGTTCTAGAGATGGTTACCTGGGGTTTGGATAGAGTAGGACCTGACATACTTGCACACGTTTTTTGCTCAGTGAATTCCATGAAGTTTCCAGAAGAGCTGTGGAAATCAGCCATCTACTACAATTTGATCTCTGAACTTGTCAAATGAGTATACCCTTCAATTTCTCCCTAGGCGCCTCAGCTGGCTCACCCTAGTACCTCCTTGTTTCTCTCTCAAGAACCCTCAATAGCTCCCCATTGCCTGCCATTGTAGATTTAAATGTGCTGGCTGGTGCCCAAGAATCTTCAAAATACAATTCCTTCCTATCCATCCATTTATGTTAGGCTTTCTGCTGTGCATAGAGACCCACTCAAGGCATCTCAGGGAAATAAGAAGAACTCCCTGGAAGGACATGTGTGGAGTGGAGGTACACCCACAGAGTCCTCAGAGGAAGGTAACAGGGCATTTCTGCCTCTCTAGGTTTTTCTATGTGTGCAGCGGTCTTTCTGTCTCTGTCTCTCCATCTCTACCTTTGTCGCCATTATTTCTCTGTCTCTTGGTCTCTGTCTCTCAACTCCTTTACGCACACTTATTCAAGTCTCCTAGTTTCCTACCCAACTGATTTTTCTCTCTCTCACAGCTGCAGCCTGCACCTGGCTTGGCTGTGCTGCGGTCCTGACTCAACCCCAGGGAAATGTATCACCAACTACCACCCTGCCTCTCATTTCCAATTACTGAGGGAGACATGTGATCTTGGGATCTCACCACGTGTCAATCATTTGCCTTCTGCTTTTGAATTATTTGCCACAGACTTCTACCAGCTAGATAAAATTCACTTCATATATAAAGAAAAAAGAAGAAAAGAAGAGGCGAGGGGAGGGAAGGGAAGGGGAAGAGGAAAGGAAGAGAAAGAAAAGGAAAGGAAAGGAGAAAGGAAAAGAAAAGAAAAAGAAGAGAGGAAAGGAGGCAAGAAGGGAGAGAGAGAGAGAAAAAGAAAACCAGTTCCTTGTGAATTTAATATTATGTATCATAACAGGAGTTTTTAATCCATACCATAAATGGGAGCCAGCCTTTTCCTAATTAAAATAAAAGCATAACAATTTACAATTTTAAAAATCTTATGTGTACCAACTTAGACTGTTCTCTGTGCCCTCAGCGGGTACACCCTACCCGGTGGAAAGCGTCGGACTCACCCTTTGATGCCACCACGCACAGCGGGGCCAGCAGCGTTGGGATTGGGTGCCCCGGGTCATGTGACCATCACTGTCCAATTCACTGTGGCCAAGGTGCGGGCGTGAGTACCAAACTCCCTCAGAGAGCAGGTGGACTGTGTTAAGTGATGCTCTACACGCACGATCACACTTCGTCCCACGGCAAGGCCACCGGGAGGTCATTAGTAGTCCTGTTGCTCTGCCCTTTGAAGCCTAACAGAACAGGATAACCCGCAGGGGTCCAGGGGAAGTTTGGCTTGAGGCCGCGGGAAGGAAGACGCGGCTCCGTTTAGCAGCGCTCACAGTTCCATCAGGAGCTGCACCTCTGCCCCAGAATTCAAGGTCAGTTCCAGTGGCCTCCGGAAAAGGAACTCCTCCCCTCCAAACTCCTGAAAGGTGGAGCTGCGGTCAGCCAGGCCCTGTCTGTCTGCCAGCGAGGCGTTTCGCGGGAGCCCGGAGGAGGAAAAGCGTTTGGACTGCGCTGGGAGCGCTGGGAGACCAGGCCGGCGCAGAGACAAGCCTGGTTCCTCATTGCTGATGCCCACGCTCTCGGGACCCCAGCAGACCTGGGTCCTGCCCAGGTGGCGGAGACAGGAGGCAGGAAGACGGCCCTGGAACTTTCTATGCTGCTTCCATCTACAGCTGGGCTGACCCCACTGCTGCTCTCCTTGCACTGCATTTAACCCACCCGTGCTCCGAGGGTTACTCTGAGGGTACGCCAGCCCTCCCCTAGTGCCCCCTCCTTCAGCACAGCCTCCAAATTTAAAAACAAACAAACAAAAAAATCCATGATGCTTTGTAAACAGAGCTGAAAGTACTGCAGCCACCTTCTCAATTGTACACTCTGGGGAGGAGACCTGTACCTACCATGTTGGCTGTGGTGTCGCCAGCACCTGACACATGGGAAGGTCCTCCGTTATCATTTGCGAATGGTGAGGGAGAATAGTCACTACGGTGAAGGGAGTGCAGCTTCAAGAGTAAAGAGCCAAGGAGGAAGAGCAGAGCCTTCCTTTTTAGTAAGGATATGACCAGAATAGAGGGAGTCCAAAATGGAACAGAGAACCACACGGAGTATCTTTTGTGATGAGATCAAAAACACTGGCTTCCCCCGGAAGGAAGCTAGAATCATTTTTAGTTTCCGCAGAATTCGAAAATCATTTTTAGTTCCCGCAGAATTCTTTTTTGGAGGCTCGGCCAAGAAACACACTGTGTAAAACAGTTTCCCAAAAGGAAGACACTCCTGCCTTCCCGAGTGTAGCTCACAGTGGCTCCAAAAGGACAGACGCTGGGCCCACCCACAGTGGAGTACAGGTTGACCGGGTGAGTTTTGAAGTCAGACTGCTTGGGGTTGAATCCTGGCTCTGACATTAGCTGGCTGTGTGATCCTAGACTGTATGACTTAAACTTTATGATCATCCATTTTCCCCAGCTGTGAAGTGGGGATTATAATCACAAGTACCTTGTAGAAATATCCTGAGGGATAAATGAGATAAGCCATGTGAGACATCTAGCCCACTGCCTAGCCCTATAAGGGCCCAATAGCGGGGTGTGATAAATCCCCACCTCTTCTGGGCCTGGTGGAACTTCTGGATTTAATAGACTCACTCCTCTAAGGGTGGAGAGGTGATATATTGTAACTTGGAACTGCAAGGTCACTGGCATACATGGGGGAGATGGTTGGACAGGGAACAGTGCAGGGGTAAGAGAAGATGTTCTATCCTGGCTTGATTCTAGCCCTAGTCCAATGCAGGCCGTGCTGGTGAATATGGGCCATAAATGGAGCTCAGTGTTGGGTAAACAGAGCTGAATATATCATCCCTGTCCTCCAGGAGCGCACAGGCCTCTAGAAGCTGGGATGCATGTACGTCACCAAAATGGCAGCCTTGCAATTGTTCCCGCACGCTGGACTACTTTGTAATTCAAGGTTAGAGTGGTTTAGAAATGCATCCACCAGATCCAGAAGCATTAGAATCAGCCTTTTGGCTAATCCTTGGGTGGAGGGTGACTTTCTAGGAAGAATAAAAATACCATTTCTCCTTTTCAGGGAAGGGAAACTTGTTCTAATCACAGGGCCTTCCCTGGGGTGTCCCGGCTTGCCAAAGCCATGGGATCCTTTTCCACACTGTCTTTCTGATATGCCACTAAATACTGTTACCTGAAAGAATTTTGAGGATGAGCTTAAAGGTGCATGGGGGAGGAGCCAGGGCCGGGGTGGGGGAGGAGCTCGAGGTTGGAGACTTGAAGGGTTGAGCTCCATTCCCAAGACTGTCACTCCAGTGGTCTCAGGGCAGGTCAGTACCTGGGAGGGACAGCATTTGAGCCCTAAGAGGACCAGCCTATGGACCTGAGGATGGCTCACCCAGCCTGGATTTCCACCCAGGGACCCAGCCCCTCCCTGGAGCTCCAGAACTTTCCTGCTGACAGTCCTGCCACCAGGTAAGTGGCATCAATGCCTTTCCTCGGCTTTGTGCCCCATTCATCCATCTTGTAAGAATGTTGTGCTAAAGACACTCACTAAGCCTCAGAAGACTCCTAGAAACCCCAGAAATGTGTGGGTGTGCTCAAGGGAGACCCCAAACCAGCCATTTGGGACTCAACGGAGCAATCAGGCCACCTCAAAGTGAGAACAATGAGCAGGTCACACCCCCATTGCAGATAAAAATTTACTTCAGAAAATTGGGGTGCCTGGGTGGCTCAGTGGGTTAAGCCTCTGCCTTCGGCTCAGGTCCTGATCTCAGGGTCCTGGGATGGAGCCCCACATTGAGCTCTCTGCTCAGCAGGGAGCCTGCTTCCCTCTCTCTCTGCCTGACTCTCTACCTACTTGTGATCTCTCTGTCAAATAAATAAAATCTTTTTTAAAAATTAAATTAAAAAAAAATTACTTCAGAAAATCAAAGAAATGCATGGGTGACTATAACCAGAACATCAGGAGGTAGGTAGGGGACCAGGTAAAGCTGTATCCAGGAGCTCTGCCTTGTCACCAATGATCCAATCCCCTAGTTCCTCCTCTCTCTGACTTCCATGTGTTGGCTTAATCTGAACGCTGACTTCTCTTGAGTTGGAAAGAGATCTGTCATAGACACCTTGGTCATTCAGTTGGTTAAGCGTCTGCCTTTGGCTCTGGTCATGATCCCAGGGTCCTGGGTTTGAGTCCCACATCAGACTTCTTGCTCAGCGGAGAGCCTGCTTCTTCCACGCCCCCTGCTTGTGCCTGCTCGCTCTCTGTCAAATAAATAAATAAAATATTTTTCAAAAGAGAGAGAGAGATCATGGGCTTCCTTATTCATACAGAAGGCAGCTGGAACTTCATCCCAGGGAAAGATGCAGGGCAATGGGGTAAAACACCAACACAGAATGATTCCACAGAGAGACAACAGAACTGGGGTATCTTTTCTAGATCTGCCTTTCTCCATTGGTCCTGGGCTGCTCCTGCAAGGGGTGTGTTGCCAGCACTTCTGGCAGCAGGCAGAGCAGCCTTCTGGAGTCAGGAAAGCCCTTAGGCAGGGAGCCTCGGGCAGCGGCATCCCCAGCTGTGTGCAGCATGCCAGTCGGAAGGCCGGCCGTGGGTGACTCCAGTGTGGGACTGACCTTGTCTGCAACAAGAGGCAGCCTGCAGGCTTCGGTAGAGTCCCTCTTCTGGGCATGGCCCAGCTGAAGAGCATAAACTTCACTCGGGGGGCAATGGGGAGCCATCAAGGAGGTTTTAAGAGGGTGGATCGCAGAGTCAGGTTTGCATTTCTAGACCGTTAACTCTAGAGGCCAGATCTCATCTCGGAGTGTCCAACCACCTCGGTTCGTGTGGGAAGCACGCTTGTTGTTGGCCATGGGGTGCTGTGCTAGAAAGGCGGCTTGTCACGAGCCGGAAGGTAAGGACGTGGCAGGCAGGACGGGGACTTGCTGTGACTCGAGGCTGTCCGCGCCCGCCGGAGCCACAGCTAACTGCAGAGTCTCTGGGGTGTAGTCAATCTTCCCATCGCCCTGGACTCCCTGAGCCTGAGAGAAGGCTGCTGCGTCTGGGATCACACCTGCTGGGAGCACACGGGGAGGCAGCTGCCAGGTTCTCTGGGAACCTCCAGGGGAAGGCAGTGGAGCCTTCATGAGTCAGCTTCATGGAACAGTTTTCTTGTGTTCCATCAGACATCGGATTGGGGGGAAAAAATGGCTTTTTTCCTGTTTGGTCTAAATTCATTTCTCCCTTCCCCCTCCCCTCCCTGTGAAAGTTTGTCTGAAAGGAAAACAAAAGGTTTCCAGCCAGCTGCCCTTCCTCTAAAGAACAAAGGGCATAGGCCATGGGGACAAGCAAGCTAAGATATGGTCTTTATCTCTTGCCCAAAGTGACGGGGGAGAGCCCCATGTCTGCCTCTCTGGCCTCTTCTGATCTCAGAAGCAGTGCTGTCCAGGAGAAATATTTCATGAGCCACATATGCAAGCCACGTGTTTAATTTTCAAGTTTTTCATAGCCACATTTAAGAAAAAAGAGAGAGCCTGGCTCAGTTGGTGGAGCCTGTGATTCTTGATCTCAGGGTTGTGAGTTTGAGCCCCATGTTAGGTGTAGAGATGACTTAAAAATAAAATCTTTAGAGGGCACCTGGGTGGCTCAGTAGGTAAAGCATCTGCCTTTGGCTCAGGCCATGGTCCCAGGATCCTGGGATCAAGTTCCCCGGGGTGGATCCTGGATCAGGCTCCCTGCTCAGCAGGGAGTCTGCTTCTCTGTCTGCCCCTCCCCCCTGCTCATGATTGTGTGTGCTCTCTGTCTCTCTCTCTCTCTCTCTCTCACAAAAATAAATAAATAAAATATTTTTTAAAAAATCCTTAGAGAGAGAAAAAAACAAGGGAGATTAATTCTGATATATTTTATGTAACCCAATATATCAAAAATATTATAATTTTCATGTGTAATCAACATAAAATATTATTAGTATGATCTTTCACATTCTTCTTTTTCTACTGAGTCTTCAAAATCAGGTGTGCATTTTACATTACAGTACATCTCAGTTTGGACTGGCCACATGGCAAGCATCATTAGCCGCTTATGGCCAGTGATCTCCATATTGGGCAGCAAACACCAGGGAGGCTGAGATCTTGAATTTAGATTGTGGGATTCTAAGATAGACTGTGCTATTATGGCAGCAAGAGGAATGGAGGTTAAAAATAGGAGAGAGCTTCATGTGTAGGTGTATATGTATGTGTGTGCATGTACATATACTGTGTGTGCTCATATGTGTATAGGTATGCACATGTATAGATATTACATGTGTATATGTGTGTGTGCGTGTGCATGTCCATATGTATGTGTATGGTACTTATGTGTGTGAGTGGGGTTGGGGCTAAAATTTAGATACCTGCTGCCGAGAGAAGCTGTAGAGTCTTTATTCCAGAGGTGGGTTCAAATCCTGGTTCTGCCACTTCCTGGCTGAGAGTCTTGGACACATCACTTAACTCTCCGAGCCTGAATTTCTTTATGTGTCAGATAGTTATGACAGAACCTTAGGGTAGTAATGCCGAGAAAATAATAAATGTAAAGCACAGAGCCTTGTGTCTGGCACATTTTATGTAATTAGGGCAGAAATTATTCCATTGAGGTAAAATTAAAACCAAAATTTCATGCCCTGGAGAAGATGTTTCCCGCTTTTGCTTTTTGTGGGACAAGATACTTTAGAACAAGGATGGAAAATGTGTGGTACTAGACTCTTATACCCTCATCTTATGTCCTGACAGACATCACTAATCAATCAGAGCTTCCCTCCATCTGAGCTCAGATGGAACCTCAGAAGCCTTCTTAACACAGGCAGCCACTACCCTCGATCTGAACTGGCAAGACATGAAACATATTTGCTATCCCTGCCTGAGATCATTAGCATCGTTAGTAACATCTAAGTGAAGGAAGATTTCAGATCTGGGTGTGTCTTTAGTCCCAGAGCTGGGGTGACCCAACCTGCACCTGGTTTCCTGCATTGATGGACCTCGGGAACCAGCTGTCTCTGTGGAATGCCTTCCAGGACCACACATCTGGGTTCGGGTGGAACCCTGGCTATTTGATCCAAGGAGACAGGTTCGTTTAGAATTCCAAGGGCCCTAGTTCTCTTGTGCCAAGTTGCCAGCAGGTAACGAATGACCAGCCATTTCACCAACCGCCCTGCTTCCCCATCATCATTCTCGCTCAGTCCCCCAGTCATGGTCACGGAGAGTCTCACCCGGGAGTGTTGCGGAGCCAGCCCATCCATCCCGGCTGACAGAGGGAAAATCTCCCTGCATGAACCCCTGGGGCTTCTCTCACAAAGATGAGGGCACGAGAGCCAAGTTGACACTCCCTCCCCTAGGAGACAAGGCAGCAGAACCAAGAGAAGGTTTAAGACAAATGCAAAGAAAACAGGCCCATCCGTCTTTGTTTCTCTTTTCATTCAACAAATATTTGCAGGGACCCATGGCAGTTTCTTAGGACCTGAAGGAAGGGGATTGTAAAGACGGATGGAGCTTGATTTCCACTCTCAGAGTCTGCAGGACACAGGGGAGGCTACAGCAAGTCGATCAATAACTGAGATACTGACAAATGTGATGAAACCGAAGGGAGGTCACATCCCATCCCCCCTGCTGCAAATCCCACAATGGCTTCAGAGGCCTCTGAATAAAATACGATGCCCTGACCTTGGCTCATGAAGCCTGATATATGAGACCCCAGCTTCCTCTCGGACCTCTGACCCACTACCCTGTCCAGTAACAATGACCAGGGGGTCCCCAGCCACTTCCCCTGCTTTTGATGTCATCCCGCGACCTCCTCTCTGTTGGCTCCTTCTCTTCATTCGAGTCATTACTCCAGCCCCTTTCCAGAGTAGCTCCCTCTAACCCCACTGACAGTTGACAGTCGCCGCTCCTCGGCTTCTAGGACATTGTCCTATATCAACTGTCTCAGGGTGCTTCTGCCCAGGTGCTAGTTCCTGTTGATTACCGCCTATCTCTCCTCCAAAATGGGAATCCCAGGAGAGCAGGGACTTTTCCTTTTTGTTTTTCACTACCTCATGTGCCTCTGGAGCCCTGCCTGGTAGAAGGTCAGTAAATAATAGGCACTTGGTAAATGGTCAGTAGGTATTTGTTTATGTAATGAATGACAGAGCTACTAGTGGATATTTTTGAGCATCTACCAGGCAACGTGAAGAACCCTCAGTGGGAATGATCTCATTGTCCTTATCTCTATGCTAAAAGATAGGGGGTATTAACTACCTCCATTTTCGAAGTGAGGAAAGTCCTCATTGGTGAGAGATGGACCCACTTATTTGAGCCCTCAGCTGGTAAGTGGTGAAGCTGGGATTCGAACTAGGTTTGGGTGACTTGAGACCCCAAGCTTGTGAGTGTCTTCCCAGCACTTCATTCCTGTAGACATTTATCCAGCTCAGTCCTTCATCACTGGCATGTCGTGTCCCACTTTGAGGTAGCCTGAGGTGTTCAGTCAAGTCCCAAATGGCTGGTTTGGGATTTCCCCCCCCCCACGGCACCCACACGTTTCTGGGGTTTCCAAGGGTCTGTTGAGGATTGGGGAGTGTCTTTAGGGCAACATTCTTGCAAGGTAAAGGAATAGGGCCCCAAGCACAGGACGCTGCTACAGGCCCGTGGCCTCAGCTAACTGGAGACAGAAGGAGTAAGGGGGCTATGATCTGACCAATGAGACTGATTGAGTCCTTTGCCCTCCTTAGTCTGGGGGCAGTGGAAGTGTGGACACTGGGACTCTGGTGCAGGCTGATCTCTAGGGAGCCACTGACCCAAGGAGGGACCCCGCAAGACAAGCTGCTCACACTCCCCTCTCGGCAGCACGTGTCACTGCTTCCTCCTCAAAGCGGGCAAAAGGAAACAGAAATGTCACTCGCAGGCAAGCAAACTGCATCCCAGAGGCAAACATGATCAGGAGCCAAGAATTTCTAAGTATTTGGGGAAAAAACAAACACACACACACTCCTGAAAGGGAAAAATACTGTCCAAGTGAGCAGAGATAACAGAGCCAACAGAAGATGGCAAACCAAATGTGATCGGCCAATTTAGAAGGGCAATATAGTGTGCTGAATTCCTCAAACAAGAGCGGGGGATTCTGTCATCAATTAGAGTATGTCAAAATTTTAAAAAAATAGAATGATAATCACATGGGGGGTTTTCCCCTTGTTATAAAGAATATCTGCTAACCGTGGAAAATATGGGAAAAAATACATAATAATCCAAATCATTCCTATCACAGCACTGAGAGAAAACATTTTTATTTTAGTGTCTTTCTTTTTAGTTTCCAAATATGTATGTAGAGATATGTGAATATATACAAATATGTACATATATTTTTTTTCAAATCATTTTCATACTTTTATATATGCTGTTGGTAACATGCTTTAAAAGAACTCCCACACCTAACAATATATTCCAAATATCTTCCCATGTCATTAACCATTTATCTACATATGATTTTTTTTTAAGATTATGTTTGTTTATTTGTCAGAGAGAGCGAGCACAAGCAGGTAGAGTGGCAGGCAGAAGCAGAGAGAGAAGCAGGCTCCCCACTGAGCAAGGAGCCCGAGGTGGGACTCCAACCCAGGACCCTGGGATTATGACCTAAGCCAAAGGCAGCCGCTTAACCAACTGAGCCATCCAGGTGTCCCACTACATATGATTTTTAACACATACATGCTATGACATGTAGGGATCCCTCATAACTAATTACCTCAATCCCCTATTGTTGTACATCTAGATTGGTTCCAACCAATCTAGAACTGGTTCTAGTTCCAACCAGTTTTCACATCTGGGAATAAATGATGGTGGGAGAAGCATCCTTGAATGTGAATCTTGGCCCATCTCTCTGCATGGTTGAGGTAGTAGTCTTCTGAAGCCCATTTAAAGTATGGGGATCATCATGAAGATAGTAATAGCTAGCATTCACAGAGCAAGGGAGACAAAACTAGTTTGTTTATCCCCAGGCTCCATGTTTGGGCTTGTTCTTGGAACCCACCATTTGGAACCTGGATGGCTGTCTTAGCCACTCGCTGGCCGTGTGACCTTCAGCAAACACAACTCTCTGAGCCTCAGTTATATCATCTGTAAAATGGGGCTACTAATCCTACCCAATCTGCAGACTAATTGTAAGGATTGAGTTAGAGAATACAGGCAAAGAGCACAATGCCTGGTTCATGGAAAGAACTCCATATATATCCATTTGTCCATGGAGCTAATCAGGAAAGAATATCACTTCTTCATTCACACAGTGGGGAGTTCTCAACCAGCCTGTCTTGATCATCTCTTTGTCAACCCCTGACAAAGCAGGAGTTTTCTCTTTTGCTCTTCAAATGCATCTAACCTGAGGGGAGGAAAGAGGGGGAATGAAAAAGGCCCCAGGATTCCCTCCAGCTTCCTGCTGGCTGCAAAACTCCAACAGGAATCTGCTTCTGGAGAGGCTGGCTTCCCATCTGGCTGCAATCACCCGCCTGCCACCCGAAGTGTGAGCACCTCACAAATTAGGGAAATCAGAGGCAGCCACTTCCGACAGAGCTCGGGCAGCAGGACGCCGAGAGGCGACAGAACCACTTGCCGAAGCTAAAATTAACAAGCTTCTTGGGTTGAAGGTTTTAATTAAAAAATGCTAGAGAATTATTTCCTTAATTCAGATACTTCTTCTTAGTAATCACTTTCCTCTGTGCTACCCCGAAACTCTATGCGTCTAATGGATGTTCTCAGCAGCCTGAGCTGCATAGGACCAGGGGCAGACGCATGCCCTGAGCATAGCTCTCATCCTGACCCTTCCGAGTACACCAAACAGACTTCATCTGCTGACACCTGCAGTCTGTGGCGTGAGGGCTTCTCTGTCATCTATATGGGGGCTCAGATGAGCTGGAGAATGAGCCCACCGTCCAGAAGCAGTCCTCAGCTGATCCTGGCAGGAGCTGGTGTATAAATACCCCAGCTCCCTTGCAGCCTGAGTGGGCAAGGGAGTGGGCGGTCACGGTCCACACTATCCCTAGAGCTCCCCAGCAGGACTAAGTGGCTTTTGTCTTCAGTGGTAGCTAACTGGATCCTTACTGGCTGCTTCCTCTCCCATTCTTATCTCCCGACTCCTCCATCTTCACTTCCTAAATGAGATTGTCACTCTTGAATCTTTGTCTCAGGGTCTACGACTGGGCACCAAGTTAAGGATTCTCCTCTCCCCATTGGAATTTCCATATCCCTCCATCTGCCGTGCCTGTCTCTTTCAAGATCTTTCCAAACTGCACTCTTCACTTCCTTTCTGTTCCTATTCCCTTAGTCCAAGCCACCATCTGGACTGTCTCTGATGTGGACCACTGCTTAGTCGCTCAACCCGTCATCCAGCCCCCCATCTTGCCCCTGAAATCCATCATACGGATGCTTTCAAGGTGATCTTTGCAGGATGAAATCTGACTGTGCCTTGATTACAGCTTAATCTCACCAACTAGAGCAGTGTGGTGAATATGTCTAGCAGTGCCCACGAATACCACTGCCATGATTCATCAGGCCCTCACTAGCCATAACCATCCTAGACAGATCAATATGAGTCCCTTTCACAGTGGGTGCAAAGAAAGGGACAGTTCATCCTGTCCAGGGCACGTCACCCTGCTTTAATGGTTTGGGTAGAGATGCAGACATCTAAATCGTTTCATAGCCAAGGTTGGCAAATCAAGTGATATTTTTGTAATGACTCCCTGTGAACATTTCAGAGTTGACTTCTTTTTTTTATTGATCCTTTTGCCAGCTGTCCTCACCCTTTAATTGTGTCTCCTCTCCCCTCCTCCCTCCTAGCCTCTCTGACAGATAGATAATAATGATCTGTAAATAAACATGAACATGCACCAGGGGACCAACTCTTGAAAAGCACTCTGCATGGTAGGAGGCAGGCAGACAAGCAAAGCGCTGGAGCCATGCAGACTTCACTTAGAATCACAGCTCTGCCTTCTAAACCAGGACAACCCGAGAGAACATTCTGTGTCAATGGAGTCTTCTACACCCGTGCTGTCCAAAGTAGCCATCAGTCACCTGTGGCTCTTGAGGGCTTGAAGTGTGCTTCATACCACCAAGGAACTGGATTTTTAACTTATCTTGATTTTAATTAATTTAAACTTAATAGCAACATGTGGCTAGTGGCTGCTGTCCTGGACAGTGCAATTGTACATGTCCATTCATGTCACCCCCTCCAAGCCTCCACTTCTTCCCCTGTCAAATGGAAATAATAATTTCTCTGTCACTAGGCCAACACCAGCTGCCAACAAGCAAGGCCAACAAGCAGCTTCTGTGGCACAGTGGCTCCAAGCCAGAAGTTTCTTTCTTGCTTGTGTAACAATCCACGGCCATGTCTCTGCCGAGTGACATTCAAGAATTCAAGATGGCGGGCTCTGCTTCCTCTCACACAGGGTCGCTCTAGTTATCCCCAGTCCAGCCAGCAGGAAGGGGATAAGAGCAGATTTCTAAGGCTAAAGATTTTATCTCCAGCAATTGAGGTAGCACTTACAACATTATTTCTACTCTTCCAATTCTTGGCAAGAACTCACATTACCACTCACACCTACTAGAGGAGCTGAGGAATTAGACCCAGCTGGGCAGCTCTGTTCTAGCTAAATCTTTTGCTTTGGGATAAGGAGAGAATGCATTTTGGAAGACAGATAACTATCCATCGTGCCTACTTCAGAGGATTATTGTAAGAGCCAGAGGATATTCTGTGCATAATACAGTTTTGAATATCATTCAGCTTTTGCTGTGAGAACAACAACTGTAACACTTAGTGTCTTAGAATAACACTTAGATCATAGAACAATGACTAGTTTAGCTCCAGGTTTGGGCTGGGTTCACTTGCATGGTTCTAATCTCAGATGATCTTGGCTTCCTCGGGCCATTCATTGCAGGAGGTTGCTGGGTTGTGTTGTGTTGACGGGGGAGCTGGCTGCTCTAGGACAGTCCCAGCTGGCCCATCTTGTCTCTGCTCTATTTAATTTCTAATCCTCCAGCTGGTCAGGGACAGGGTTCCAAGAGAGTGGCGGAACATGCACAAGGCCTTTTGGGGCTTAGGATCGGAACTAGCACCCCAAATCACTTTTACCCCATTCTTTTGACCCAGACAAGTCACAAGGCCAATCAAGATGCAGGAACAGGAAAAGAAACTCCCTCTTCTTGATGGGAAAAGATGCAAAGACACATCACCATGAAGTATAGCTATAAGGAGGGGAATAATGAACACCATTTTCACCAACAATCATCCATCATTTGGCACACAATTCACTCAATAAATGATGCCTAATATTATATTATTAATCCATGAAGGCAAATGGATTTTTCTACATTGTCCACTCATTTATTCATTCAGAAATTTATTGAGTCTATACTATAGGTCAGGCTGTATGCTAAAGATAGTGGCTGGGTTGGCCGTGTTGGGCACTGAACTGCCACCAAAAAGTCAGGTTAATTTTTATATCATAAAAAAGGGAAAAAGTAAACTTCAGAAGAAAAGCTGGTTCTCTACCCCAAGGCTTTTGACTGATACCCAGCATCCTCTTGTCACTTTCTGGATACCCCTGATGAAAAGGTAGCTTGTTAACGCCGACCCCTGTTGTTTTGCTATGGTGTGGTCATCTCTCTGAGTCTGGGTGCATTACCCATGAAGTTTGTAGCCGCTCATAGTTTTGTCTGCTGGAGGAAGGCACTTAGAAAAAACCTGGGTAGATCCAGCATGAACTGACAGAAGCCTTTGGAAACAGAGAATAATAGCCCACTGACTCAGAAGGCTATATGAAAGGAATCCTTCTTGTTTCAGCGTAAAACAACTTGTCTTGCCTGCAAGATGAATCAGAAGCATAAAGGGTGATGAATGGGAGTGGTTTCTGAAGCACTGGAAAGTATCATGGGCCCCGCAGTGAAGTTACATTTGGTGTCTGTGATCATCTTGGGCCCAGAGACATCCATCTCTTCTCTCCCCAGGTAGCTCTAGCCCTCCCACTCTCTTGCCATCAAATCCAGCATGCTTCTGCAGCTAAGCACCTCATTGGGGACATGCTCTCTTGGGAACTCCCAAACAAAAAGAAAATACAAACTGAAGGCTTAATTAAATGACCAAGATAGGGGACCTTGGAAAACTAACCAAGTTTCCAGGCCCTTGCCTTGCCTCTCTTGCCAGCTCTGGGCATCAAAGTGACTTATAAAGCAGCACACAGAAACATTTCACATCAGAAAGGAACCCCTTGGGGCACCTGGGTGGCTCACTGGGTTGAGCCTCTGCCTTCAGCTCATGTCATGATCTCAGGGTCCTGGGATTGAGCCCCACATCGGGCTCTCTGCTCAGCAGGGAGCCTGCTCCCCACCCCACCCCGCCCTCCTGCCTCTCTGCCTACTTGTGATCTCTCTCTCCGTCAAAAAAAAAAAAAAAAAAAAAAAAGAAAAGAAAAAAAGAAAGAAAGAAACTTAAAGAAAAAAAGATAAAGGAACCACTCCTTGGGAGAGTTTCATCCCAATAGTTTATTATGGAAAGTTTCAAACCTATGGCAGAGTTGAAAGAATTTTATCCATCACAAAGATCCTACCATTTAATATTTTATTTTTCTTGTTTTATCACTTATTTCTCTATCAACCCCCAAGCTTCTTGTTTTTCTGATACATTTCGAAGTAAATTGTAGCCATCAGCACACTTTGTCAGGGGCTTATTAAGAACACAGCTGTTAGGAATCCATATCCTGTTCCCTGAATCACTAGCTGATTTTCTATAATTTTTAAAAATAATTACTAACCCCGCTTTACAAGTGAGTAAACAGGACTTCAGAGATGGCTCACAGGACCTACCCAAGGTCCCAGAACAAGAAGCTGTTAATGCTGGGATTTAAACCCACTCAGGGTCTGTATACCCTGAGCCTGTGCTCTGCCCCTTCTGTGACAAAGGCAGTCTGTGAGGTCTGTTTCTGTCGCTTCTCCAGGCCCAGACCTGCATCTTATAGCAGGAGCTCAGGGCCCCTGGCTTAGTGACTATGTCTCTGAATTTCCTAAATATTTCTGCTCAGAGCATGAGACTGGGGCCAGACCCAAGTATAGAGAGTCTGTGGTTTGGGCAGGCCTCCAGCTTTATTTGTAGCCTTCAAACCAAGAGTTTTTGTACCTCTTGAAATCTGCAAAATGGGCACAAGGATGGGTTTCCTACTTTTGGATTTAGTGAGATGGTTCACGGAAATGTGTGAGTGCTGAAAAGAAGTTCCTTTTATAATGATATTCATTAACAGGTAGAGTCTTATAAATCTCAGTCTGTAAACTCAGGCAGGCACAAAAATGGACTTACATTTTTTTTTTCTCTATAACCAGATTTGGTTTTAGTTTGAGCTCTTCCTGTTTTACATTCGATTTCTCAGAAACATACCTTAAGGGGAAGATTCAGCTAAAAGTGACTTAGAAGGTAAAAGTGTCTTCAGGTAAAAGTGTCTCAGGAAAATATGACAAAGGTGA
The DNA here is from genome assembly GCF_964662115.1 of Mustela nivalis. Classification (NCBI taxonomy): domain Eukaryota; kingdom Metazoa; phylum Chordata; class Mammalia; order Carnivora; family Mustelidae; genus Mustela; species Mustela nivalis. The sequence continues at coordinate 239,883 of NW_028135902.1, forward strand.
AGGCAAGTGAGAGCCCCAAGGGAAGGGCGTGTTAAGCCAGGTCTCATGGAGGACAGTCTCTGCTCAGAACTGCAAGGTGCTGGGGACAGTGACAACCACACATTAGAATGTTCCAGACTGGGGGCACGCATGTTGAAGATTTTTTTTTAAAAAAAGATTTTATTTATTTATTTGAGAGAGAGAGCATGCACATGTGAGTGGGGAAGAGGAGTAGAGGCGGTGGGAGAGGGAGGGGGAAAAATCTCAAGCAGACTCCGAGCTGAGCATGGGGCCCCATGCAGGGCTTAATCTGGCGATCATGACCTGAGCTGAAATCAAGAATCAGATGCTTAACTCACTGAGCCACCCCGGCACCTCAAATTGAAGGTATTTCTCTCCTTCTCTTTGCCCCTGCCAAGTATTAGTTAAAGGCTTTCCCCCGGGAGCTGTGAATGCACAGGCACTTTGGGTTCTCTAGATGGGCAGGGCCAAGGGGGATCTGGAAGCCCAAGGGCAGCCCCACCATATAGAGACATAAGTGCTGGCCATAGAAAATCCAACACCTGGAAGAGTATGTGCATAAAAATGGAAGGGATCCGAGGGAGGTAAGTAGGCACCAGGAGCAGGTGTTACAAATCCCATGCTGTCTCAAGCAGAAATCTAGACTTGGTCTCATTGGGGTTACCTTGGGGAACATACGATGTACCCAAGTGTGGCAGTGAGATGGGGATCAGATCCTTCTGTTCTCATCTGTTCCCTCTGGCAACAGCTGCAACATCCTCACCTTTGTGCTCTTGGTGCATCTGCCCATCCGAGTCATTGACAAATGAGTCTGGATCTTGGACACCCTGCTTGGCCCGCAAGAGCTCTTCTGCTACATTCACACCACTCTAGGATTATGAAACCATCTCCAGGACCTGCTTTGACACCTGGATTCTTCTGCTTGGATGCCATGCTTTGGGCACAGGAACCTCGGTGGGGGTGGGAGCGCATCTCAGGTTTACATGCTCAGACCCATTCCAGGCTGGGCACCAAGAATGCAGCTCTTACCTACCTCCCCACCCCCCCCAGCCCCGTCTGCAGGTGACACCCAAGGGTGGGGTGTCAGGAGCCTGCTGCTTTCAGGTGCTCCAGCCTACCTGGGGGGATGGTGGGCAAGGAGTAGAGCTCCTTCTCAGGGTCCTAACACAATCTGAGCTCTTGGGTTCTCCTTGACTCTCTTCTTTCTTGATCCCCGCGGAGCTTTTCAAAAACTAGGACATCTTGTCCTTACTAAACATTCTTCCAGATACTTTGGCAGCAGCCCAGGAGAGCTTCTCAAACTTGAGCATGCACAAGAATCACCTGGGGAACTTCATAAACCCTGTCGCTTTGCCTGGGTCACATCTCCAGGGATTCTGAGTCAGGAGAAAGATGTGAAGGCTCTCAAGTCAGGAACCTGACTGCTATATTAGGTCTACTCTTCTGTGTCAACTCTTCTTTCTCAGGCAGAGATGCCTTGCCAGCCACTTGCTGCCTGAATCAGGGCAGAGAGGAGGTGCTGTGGGGACATGTAATACGGAATAATGACTTTAATAAATACCCAGAACATGATGCTACTTCACGAGGCTTTAGCCCATCACATGAGGCACTTAAAAAAAGGTTATTTCAAACTGATTATTTAGTGTTTTTTATAGATTATTTATTTATTTATTTGACAGAGAGAGAAATCACAAGTAGGCAGAAGTAGGCGGGGGGGCGGGGAGCAGGCTCTCACTGAGCAGAGAGCCCGATGCAGGGCTCAATCCCAGGACTCTAGAATCATGAGCTGAAGGCAGAGGCTTAACCCACTCAGCCACCCAGGCACCCCCTGATTATTTAGTCTTGAGGTGCCCTCCTTACTCCCATGTCCTCCGTATACAGACATCCCATTGTGATTTTTGTAATGGGGTGGGGGTCTTCCCTTTCCCTCCTGCGGCAGCCTCTTTGCCAGTTTCTTTCTGCTGGATTGTTCTTTATAATAGATCGGGGTTAAAAATCCATTTGGCCATGGGTTCTTCTAAAAACTCATGCTTGTGTACAGAATAGAACCCTTGCCCTGGGGGAAGGAGGCAACAGAGCATAGCAGTCAAGAATGTGGATTCTGGGGCTGATATCCTGCCTCTGCTGCTTTTTGGCTGTGTGTGATTTCAGGCAAGTTCATTTCTCTGAGTTGTAGCTTCCAACTGGAAAATGAGGGTAATAATATCACCCACCACAGAGGGGGCTGTGAGGACTTAAATGAGCACTTGTAGGGAAAGGGCTCAGAGCAGGAAATGTGTGGCTGTTACAGGTATCCATGACAGCAGGTGTTTCTCAATTGGGTCTTAGCCTGAGGTTTCTTTCTTTTTTCATTTTTTTTAAAGATTTTATTTATTTATTTGACAGAGAGATAGAGAGAGCACAAGTAGGCAGAACAGCAGGCAGAGGGAGAAGGAGAAGCAGGCTCTCCACCGAGCAGGGAGCCCAATGTGGGGCCTGATCCCAGGACCCTGGGATCATGACCTGAGCTGAAGGTAGCCACTTAACCCACTGAACCACCCAGGTGCCCCAGCCTGAGGTTTCTTCTGGAAAATTTCCTTTGGGCACCCTTCATTCCCATTTGGCTGCAGATGGACTGGGTTCAAGAAGCCGTGGGGACTGGAGAATGTGAGTCAAGGGCAGAGGGCCAGAGGGCCAGTGAGAGGGGAGGTTCTAAGCTATTCTAGAAATGTCCCCTTTACGTTAGGCTGGAAGGGTCTTGTGGGGTCCCATTGGTTCAGACCCTGCTTTGTTAGAAATGACACTTGCAAAGAGGGCTGTGCAGGCAAATGGTAAAGTGGAGGCTTAAGTGGTTTTTAATATTACATTTTAGAGAAGTCCCAATTGGAAGTCAGGAGAAGAGGATGGGAGGGGTGGAGACTGACTTTATAGCAGCTGCTAACATTCACTGAGAGCCAACTACATGCTATGCTTCTAAGAACTTCATACACACGGTCTCATTTCATCCTGTCTCAGTCAGCTCAGGCTGTTATAACAAATACCAGAGACTGGGCAGTTTAAACAGCAAGCACTTATGTCTCACAGTTCTGGAGGCTGGGAAGTGCAAGATCAAGGTGCCAGCAGGTATAATGTCTGTTAAGGACCTGCTCCCTACTTTAGGGACAACTGCCTTCTTGCTGTGTCCTCAGATGGTGGAGAGAGTGAGAAGAAGCAAGCTCTCTGCTCTTCTCTGTTCACATAGGGGCTCTAAGCCCATCACAAAGACTCCACTGTCATGACCTCCTTACCTCCCTAAGGCTCCCATTTGCAAATATCATCTTATCGGGTTTGGGATTTCAACATATGAGTTTGGAGGTGGGGGACACATCCAGTCCACAGCACATCATTTTATAGCACATCCTACAACAACAACCCTATGAACTCAGTGCCATTCTGACCCCCATGCGAGAGAGGAGGAGGCGTGGCTTAGGAATGGTAACTGACATGCCCATGTTCATGTGACTATTTGGTGACAGTGACAGGATTTGAACCCAGGTCTGGCTCCAGGTCCCACAGCCTCTTTACTGCTTTATTCAGTGCTTTCCATTGACACGCAAACCCATCTTCTTCCTCCAAATAACCCTTTAAAGCAGATATTTTTTTGAGAATCCAATGAAATATTTCCTCGTGGATCCTAAAATGTTATCACTACTCAAGCTGTGTCAGTTGGGAGTGCCCAGTTCAATGCCAGTTTCTTCCCACTCAGACGTCTCTCTTGGGGTGTCAGCCTTACCTTACAGCCTTGGGGTGGATAGCCCAGGGATCAGAAACAAGCCAAATATATAAATAAACATCACAGCAGGATCCTCTGTCCATTCACTGCGGTTACATCATCATGACCTTGGCCAAACCATCTGACCTCTTTGTCAGTTTCCCCATCTGTAAAATAAGGTGCTAATAGTCCCTACTTCAAAGTTTTGTAGAGCTTTAATGAGATATGGTATGTGGAGCTCTTATAACAGAGGCTGGCGCTTCATAAGCTTTCCAGTAAGCATTTGCTGTGATACTATAATTGTTGGTCCAGAAATAGTAGACCCTGTTGCTTTCTCTTTTCTATTACTCATCACACTTTTTTTTTGGGGGGGGGGGGGAATATATCTTGCCACTTCACCAAACTCTTGAAAACACCAGACTGCTTGAGATTAGATTTCAAATCCCTCTCCAGCTCTGTGGTCTTGCGTAAGCCCCTTCACCTTCCTAAGCCTCCCTTTGCTTTCCAGTGAACACTACCATACTGTGTGTCTGTGTGCAACACGCTAGAACCGTCCCTGGAACACAGTAAGGGCTAAATAAATGTTAAGTATTACTGTTGTTATAGCGACTGGTGTTATTGTCAGTAACACTGTCACTGAGAGCTGAGCTCACAGATTTTTCTCCTTAAATGCCGGTGGGATGCCAGGTGACCCCTTCCAGGTCAGAGGATCGATTATACTCCAGCCGGTAGGTTTACTCTTCCAGGGAAGGAGCGCAGACTCTGCTGTAATACAAAAAGCAACAGACCCAACCCTGGCTGATCTAGGAACCAAAGCCCCGGGCGGAAACAGAAACTGAAATATGACGCTCTCGGCCCAATAAAATTGTCAGATGGGCTGCTCTGAGCAAGTGCCTGATTAAGCGAATCTAACTGCCGCCGTAGGTTACTCCTCGGCACCATTGACTAGCAGGGAATCGATCGATCGTCTGGGCTGGAAGCCGAGGCAGAATGGGGAGGTGCAGGTGTCCAGGCACGCCTCCTCTGTCAGAAACAAATTACTTCCATCTCCAGGACTGCCTGGCCGGAGGGTCATAAATCATGGTGGTAATCGATAGTTTGGGGATGGGCAATCAGGAGGCAGGCACTGGGGCTCCAGAAGTCCCAGAAGGGTTATATCGGAACAGATCAGACAGCCCCAAACCCGGCTCTGCTCTTTTTCTGACTGTATGAGTTTAGGCAAGTCACTTGACCTCAGGGACCATTTTCTCATCTAGGAGATGGGTCTATTAATACCTCACAGGGCTCCTGGGAAGTTTCAACGAAGGAGATGCAGACGACCTACCATGACCCAGACCTTGACATGCAGCAGGTCCAAATTGAGACACGTGGCAAATATAAAAGTACACAGTGGGTTTCAAGGTGTTTGATAATAAGAATGGACAGTAACTCCTTATTGCTTTTTCATATGGATGATGTGTTGAAATAATAATAACAACACTTTAGATCTATCTGATTAAATAAAATATACTAGAAAACTAATGGCAAATGCTTTTTAGGTTTTTTAATGTGACTACCAGAAAAGAACGAGTGGAAAACATCTCAGTAACTTTTTCTATGGGTCCCATGTTGAAATGATATTATCTGCAATATACTGGGGTTAAGTAAAAATATTCTTTTTTAAAAAAATGTTTTATTTATTTCTTTGAAAGAAAGACACAGTGAGACACAAGCAGGAGGAGTGGAAGAGGGAGAAGCAGGCTTCCCTCGGAGCAGGGAGCCCGATGCAGGATTCAATCCCAGGACACTGGGATCATGACCTGAGCCAAAGGCAGATGCTTAATGGCTGAACCACCCAGGTGCCCCAAAAATATGTTCATCAGATTAATTTCACCTGTTCCTTTTTAGTTTTTTTAATGTGGCTATAAGAAAATCTAAAGTTATATATGTGACTCTCATTATTTCTCTGTTGAATGACACTGGTCTGTTGCTTCCTTTCCCTCTTATATTTTTGCTTCATGAAATCTGATGACCTCCACAGTCCCATGGACAAATTTCATCTTTCTCTGAGTCTCAGCTTCCTCGCCAGGCAGAAAGAGAGAAAAATCAGAGTTACTATGTAGGGAGCCTTTACCAGACACTATTACAAGTACATGCGTTAGCTCCCTTACTCATCAGAGTGACACTCTGAGAGAGACATCGACCCATTTCACAGTTGAGGAGACTGAGGGCCGAAGCTGTGTGACCAGCAAGAAGAGCGAGGACTCGAAGCTAGTTCTACCTCACGCCAATATTCTTTACTCCCAGTCTCTACTTGCTCCTGTGCACTTGCTTCCTTTAGGACCAGGAGCATGCCAAGACACAGGAGCAAGGAGGAATTTGTGAACTCAAGCAAAATTCCTCCTCAGCCAGTTCCAAGTGCCCCACATAGTGTCTTCCAAGGGCTGGAAAGACCCACTGGGTGGCACGGCTTCCTCTCTGATGTAACCACTCTGAGAGCCAAAAATACTGAGGAGCAAGTGGCCCCCATACATGGCCTGAGGACCCCCATCTTCCCCAGAGCTGCAGTCTTCCTATGGGCTGACTACGGGTTGGGTAATTCTCATCGGAGAGCCGGCCCCCAACCTTCTCCCCCTCACCTCCTACCTGAACATTCTTACAGATTTCCTGAAATTGTGACTCTTATTCCAGAAAGTGGCATTTCCAGATGAACGGGCTGTTTCATTTGCCCTTTTGTCATTGAGTAGGGGTGCGCATGTTTGTAGCTGCAGGTGGAAGAATTGCATCAGGTGAGGAAGGTGACTTAAAATTTGTACATATGGGAAGGAGGATGGATGCTGGGCAGGCAGGGGGTAGAATGTGTGTGTGAGTGTGTGTGCACACGTACTTGAACCCCGTATCCCATCTCTGATTATTCTGAGAACAGCACCATCCCCTTTCTTTAGGGAATTATCTGTCCCTCCCTGACCCCCACCATGTCATGTCACTGAGCCCTATCCCTCGGATGCTGGAGTAGCCAAGTAACTTGAGGTAGGCCAGTCCGAGGCCCTTTCTTGGGGATTTGAATCTTGAGCAGATGCTTCAGGGACAAAAGGAATGGATTTATTTGTCCTTTGAGGCAGCCCACTATTCTTGCTGCTAAGGTCCCTGGGACTGCCCCGCTTACTGGCCTTTCTGTGGCCTGTTGTTTATCTCATATTTCAATTCTGTGAGCTTGCAGTAACTCTCCAATTTACCCTCCCTTTGCTTTTGAGCTAAATTCAATCTGCTTTTTTGTTACAGAGCTGATACCAACAGAGAGGAAGGACCCCAACTCTCTGGCAGTCTGCTTTGCCAGAAGGACTGGGGGGGTGGTATTTAAGTGGAAGTTATAATACAATGTATTATATTATAACATAATACAATAATACAATACCTAATACAATGCTAGCTCAGCAGCAGCCTGAGAAGTTCAAAGCTTCCTTCAAGATTTTTGCCAGTTCTCAGAAGGATTCAGGTGCTTACTGTTCTTACCTCCACACTTGGTAGTCCCACATCCCTCTGGAGGTGAAACTCCGCTTCCTGCTTGAGTTCTATGTAAGAAAGAAAGAAAAAAAGAAGAAAGAAAGAAAGAAAGAGGAAAGGAAAGGAAAGAAAAGAAAAAGAAAAGAAAAGAGGGGAAGAAAAGAAAAGTAAAGAAAAGAAAAGAAAAAGAAAGAAGGAAGAAGGAAGGAAGGAACCCACAATTTGTGAGGATAGTAAATTTTCCACAGATTTCAGGGGCGGAGTAGAAGACAGTCAAGGTCAACATTGCTTTAGTGAGAACAGCTTCCAAATGGAACACTAGGCATGAGGATTTTTCAAACATCCCTGGATCAACACTTTTTGGGTTTGGTGGTGGTGATGGGGGTGATTCAAGCCCCCTTTCCCTCACTCAACTCCAACCCTCCCCATCTGGCTGTGTCTCCTCTGTCTCCCATCTCTTCAGGCTCTCCTAATCTCACTTTCCTACCCTCTGCCCCGAGGGGAAAAAAAAAATCAGTTAGTTTTGTTGTCTAGTACAAAGTCACTTCAGACTTCTCCAAAAGCTGTAGGAGATCTGACACCAGCCCTTTGCAACTTTACCTTCTATTCCCGACCCTACTTCAGTAGCCAGCTGTTAGTATAATAATATTTTCCCATTTAATTGCGATGGCTATTTTTAGCTATGACCACAGACCAACACGGGAGCCTTTCTCTCGCTTCTCCCCCTCCTCCGCTCACTGCCTTCCCAGGGCATCGCCCCTGGAACCAGGGGCCCGTCTGTAGGATTAGATGCCTGCTGAGAACATGACAATTGGTGATGTCCAATGTCACCATGGAAGAAAGGAGCAAAAATAATAGAGAGTGGCCCCAGGACACCTGGGTGGCTTAGTGGGTTAAGTGTGAGACTCTTGGTTTGGCTCAGGTCATGATTTTGGGGTCATGAGATCGAGCCCCATGTCCAGCTCTGTGCTGAGCCGAGGAGTCTGCTTGGGATTCTCTATCTCTGCCCCTCCCGACCCCATTATAAAGAGAAAGAGAGAGAGAAAGAGAACTGCCCTGTTTCACTGAGCGCTTACTCTGTGCCAGGCCCTGAACCAAGCCCTTTGCCTAAGTTGCCCTCCTCGGTCTTCATGAAGACCGAGCAGGTGGGGTACCAAAATTATCCCCTGTTTCCAGATGTGGAAGCTGAAGTTTGGAGGAGCCAGGTGTACCTGAGCCTCCGCACCCCATGGCCTGGCCTGTTCCCTGACTGCGGATAGAACAGGACGCAAGACCCTACCTCCACCGCCACTCTGGCTGGCCTGCATTCACTAAATTTACTTCTGAATCAAGTCCGCTCCACAATCCACATGGTAATGGCGAGAGCCCAGAGACCTGCTCTTCACGCTGCAAATTGAATTATATCCATCAGCCTGGCGCCAGCCCTATTGTTCCCAGGGCCTTCCCAGCTTTAATTAGAATATTTTTATTTTCCCTGGGAGAGGGAGGACAACTGATCTCGGCTTCAATAACCTTGCCGGGGGCCAGACCCTGGAAATGCAGGGCTGGTGGGCCATCAGAGGGAGCGGCCGGCAGGAGTGGGAGCGGAGGGTGGAGATTCTGTGTTTGCACGGGGGCCCGGGGTGGGGGGGCCCTCTGCCCTCTCCCACCCTCAGTGAGAGGCTGTGATGTTAACCGTGGTGAAGAAGGAGCCCAGCGGGAAGTGACTTTGAAGAGGACACACGTTTGCCTGCACGTGAGTGTGCACGTGCGTACACACACACACACACACACACTCACTCACTCACTAAGGCGTGAGGGACAAGGTGATCAGCTCACTGGCTCACTGTCTGAAGCTCAAGTACAGCAACATCAGAAGGACTATGCAGAAGGGCTGGGAGGCAAGCCTCGTGGCTCACCCCATCCTCTGGGAGCCACGTAGTACAGTGGTTAGGGTAGCACCATCCCAAAGACACCTAGTTCACACTTTGCAGGTGATTTATAATTTTCTAGAAGCCACATTCAAAAAAAAAAAGTAAGAAGAAACAGTTGAAATTAATTTTAATAATCTCTTATTTATTTTTTTTAAGATTTTATTTATTTATTTGACAGACAGAGATCACAAGTAGGTAGAGAGGCAGGCAGAGAGAGAGAGAGAAAGAGGGAAGCAGGCTTCTTGCGGAGCAGAGAGCCCGATGCGGGGCTCGATCCCAGGACCCTGAGATCATGACCCGAGCCGAAGGCAGCAGCCCAAACCACTGAGCCACCCAGGCGCCCCAATAATCTCTTGTTTTAACCCAGTACATCTAAAGGGTATCATGTCAACACATTATCAATAGGAAAAATTATGTACAATATTAGAAACAAAGTCTTCAGGACCTTGTGTGTTTTCAACATGCCTAGCTCACCTCCAATCAGCCGTGACCATCTGCGCTCACCAGGCACATGGGGCTGTTGCACTGGGGAGGTCAGGGTTCGCCCTGCGAAGCCTGACACTCCAGGCTCAAGCCTTGCTTATGTGTTTGTTATTATGTATTTGCTTATGGCATCAATTCCGTTACAGACCTCTCTCCTTCACCTCCTTTGTCTGTGGGGTGTGTGACAATCACGGCCTGTAACTCACAGGCTCCTGTGAGCATTTTATGCAGAAATTCACGCAAACCCCTTAGCAGAGTGCCCGCATGTAGCAGGTCCTGGCGTGGTAGCCATTCACTGGGTCTTCCCATCACGTAGTGACAGCTTCCATACAGGACGGTGTCATCCAAGCCAGACCCCTCGTCTGCTGCTTTACACTCTGCAGTCACTATTTGAGGTGGACATGGTTAACATCTGTATTGTTCAGACACGGAATCTGAAGCTCAGAGAGGGGCTAGCTCCTGTCAGCTGCAGAATGAAATCTTGAAGTGGCCACTGCAGGACTTTGAGATCAGTCCCTCTCTGCCCCAATAGATGGACAGCAGAGTGACAGCGGGTAATGAGGCTAGACACAGCTGACCTGGACTCAAATCCTGTTTCTACCACTTACCCTCTGGGGGACGCTAGGCAGATGGCTTCTACATTCTGAGCCTCAAATCCGTTGTCTGCAATGGGGACGATTGACTGCATAAGGCCCTTGTGAGGATTTAATGAATTAATGTATAAAGAGTGCTTCGCACAGAGTAAGTAGTGTATAAGCATAGGCCCTTCTATGATTTTTAGGGATGGCATTTTTCACCACTGCCTGTCCCATCTCTAGGGAGGACTGTTGGAAGCAGCTCTGTCCCCAGATGGACCACGTTCTCTCTTTCCGCATGGCAGGTCGCTTGCCTGGCCTGTTCTTTACATCTGCATTATGTCGCTTTCTTCCCTTAGTCCTTTCTGGCTTTGCTGCCCCTTTGTCCAGAAAATCAGGACTTGGTCCCCAGCATCCACTAGCCCCCATGCCCACCACCCCATGCGACCTGGCAGTGGCTGCTCCCCTGTCCAAGTCAAACACTTCATCAGGACAGGACTGTGGCCATCACATCGATCTCTGCCCCAGCCCCACCCCAGCCCCACTCGGGGAGAACACTCAGAAACACACGCACCCTGAACAGAGATCGTCCCAGTCCCTGGAAAAGCGGCAGCCAGCCATCCTTTCTGTGTTTGGTTCTGCCTGGCTCTTGGTTTATGGCACAACTGAGTCCATTTTCTCATTGTGTAACTGGACGAATCACTTCACCTCTTTATTCTTTTCTCTAGATTCTATCAAAGCAAAATTTACATATGGTAATATGTGGAAATTTTAAGTCCATGGCTCCTTTAGTTTTGCCAAAGGCAACACTCTTGTATCACTTCGATCAATTTCTATAAAATCCTTCCAGAAACTTCCCTGTCCCCTTTCTGACTCAGCACCCTTCCCCCAGGGGTGAACACACCTCTGATTCCTATCACCATTGGGAACCTCTGCCTGCCCTTGAACTTCAGGTGCAGGAATTCCTATTGTACATACTCCATAATTTCTGTGAGATTCATCCACACTGTTGAACGTCTGTGGTTCATCCCTTTTTATTGCCGAGTACTATTCTCCTGTATAGACTCATAATTCTGCCCCCCCAATCCCTGCCATTCTCTTGTTGAGGGACATTTGGGATGTCCCATGCAAGTGTTTTTGTTTTCATTTCTTGTGGATAAATACCTTGGAGAAGAATTGGTCCTGTGATAAGAATGAGAAGACTATGTATTGCTTTACTAGAAACTTACGAACAGATTTCCAAAGCGATTGTATCACTTTGTCTTTGAGACTCTGTTTTCTCCATTTGCAGTGATGTGGATGGAACTAGAGGGTATAACATTAAGCGAAATAAGTCAGTCAGAGAAAGACAATACCATATGATCTCACTCATATGTGGAATTTAAGAAACAAAACAGATGAACATAGGGGAAGGGAAGGAAAACTAATATAAAATAAAAACAGAGAGGGAGACAAACCGTAAGTGACTCCTAGCCATAGAGAACAGAGTGTTGCTGGAGGGGAGATGGGTAACCAGTTGATGGGCATTAAGAGGGCATGTGATATAATGAGCACTGGGTCTTATTTGCAACTGATGAATCACTAAATTCTACCCCTGAAACTAACATACAGTATAGGTTAACTAAATGGAATTTACATTTAAAAATTTTTAAAAGACTCTGTTTTCTCTGCTGTAAGCAGGGACTGATGCGTGGCCCTTAGGGAGGTGCTGTAAGGAGGAAGTCAGGAACTTGAGCGCCAAGGGGCTCTGCTACAATCATTGTTACTTGTCTTTGTCCTCCTGCCGGGTGATTTGCACCCATGGTTGGCTGGCAGGAACCACAATCAAGGTGCTGTGGGCCCTGAATGTCAGCACAAAACAGGAGGGTTCACCTTGGACGCGACCTTCCTCACAGACTCCTCAGCAGGATGTCATTATCTCCCTGCTCTGAGCAGCAATTCAAATCACCATGATTATTTGCACATCCTCTGAACCAGAGAGGGCAGGAGACAAATGGCCCCCCTGCCAAACACCCTGCCGTCACCCTAGAGAGGGATCTCCGGGTTTGATCTCACGGCTGGCATTGACCTACTTCCTCCCTGGTTTAGCCTGGCCAGGAAGGGACCTTCTAAACCGAATTCACAGCCTGTTCCCTGGGTCCTACAGAGGAGGACATTCTTGGGGTTGTGGAAATTAAGGCTCTGTCACAGCCCTGGCTAGAAACTACGGTTTCCTGGGGATTGGGATTCAGTTGTCAAAATGGCTCTGGTTTGAAACTCTGCATATAAAATCCAGTGAGTTTGCGAATCTGAAGGTGTGTCTGAAGCCTGTGATTTTGAAGGTGTGTCTCTGTGGGCTTCCGTTGTTTGCAGAACTTCCCACCTATATCTTTTTACAGAGATTTCAAAGATCCCAGTGGCTCCATCAGACGGGCATTGGTTCACATACTATCTGAGTGACCTCTGACCTTTCTCTGAGCCTTTGTCTCCCTTGAATTTCAGTTTCTGGGAAGCAAAAATTATTACTAACTCTGTGGCCAAAGCCAGAAGAGTCTTCTCTCTACCAAATAGCCATTCTCCCATTTCCTCCTCTGACTTGGAAGTGGACTCATGCTCACCTAGAGTGAAAGCCTTATTTTTCATCACTCTCTATGCTAAGGGTAGTCTCTAGTTTTTCCTGAGCACCCAGAGTGCTCCACTGACGAAATTGGCCCAAATGATACTTCATTGTCTTTTTATCCAGGAATTAAGGCTTCCCTGGCATTACTTTCCAGGAGGCTGAGGGAGGACAAGGAATCAGCCACTCGGGCTCTGAATCCTTCAAAGTAGAAATCTGAATGAAGAGCCTGACAGGACTGGCACAGTTGTGCTGAGTACCTCTGTCCCCACTGTTTCTGCCAGCTGAGGCCTCTGTCACCATCATGGGAGTAATTCTGGCTGGGGAGGGTAGTCATGGGAGTAATTCTGGCTGGGGAGATATAAAAAACAGACATCAAATGCACCTGACTAGAAGAACCCTAAGAGGGAGAAGTGAGACTTTCTTTGTGCCTTCCTCCTGCTTGCTGACTGGAATGTAGTTCTGATGCAGGAGCTCAAGCAGCCATTTTGGACCATGGGGAGAAAGCCACATGGTGAGGATGACAGAGCCTCAAGAATTACGGAAATCCAGTCATTGACATCTGTTCTGAACCAACTACTTCTGAATTCATTTAGCACGAGAGAAAAATGAGCTTTCTTTCTTAAGCCACAGTTATTTTATTTCTGGTCCTTACAATCCATCGGAATCCTAATTGCTACCTGGTGTTCAGAGGATTAAATAAGCTAATTTCTGTAAAGATGTCAGCACAGTGTCTGGCTAATAGAATTCACTCAATATGGTAGAGATATTCCTATTACTTTAAAGGCAAGAATGAAAGCGATGGTGAATTGTGGTAGGACAATCTGCGGTATCATTTCTGATGTGATTGAGGTGAAAGAAAATTCTAAATACAGTTCCCTGAGCTGGTGTGTGTGTGTTTCCTCAGAAACTACTGCCAGAACCTCAGAGATGTGTGTGGGGTCCGTTAATTCCCAGGCTTCGGTCTGGGTACAGTTCGTCACATCCTCAGGCAACACCTACTCTCTCTGCTTCTAGACTCTCATCTCTTCACCTCTAATCACTTGGTCCAGGTCCCTGGCCTGGAAGCTGTGGGCTGTGCTGGAATTCTCTAGTTTTTCCTGAGCACCCAGAGTGCTCCACTGACGAAATTGGCCCAAATGATACTTCATTGTCTTTTTATCCAGGAATTAAGGCTTCCCTGGCATTACTTTCCAGGAGGCTTAGGGAGGACAAGGAATCAGCCACTCGGGCTCTGAATCCTTCAAAGTAGAAATCTGAACGAAGAGCCTGACAGGACTGGCACAGTTGTGCTGAGTACCTCTGTCCCCACTGTTTCTGCCAGCTGAGGCCCTCTGTCACCATCAAAAGATGATTACCTGTTAAGGGGGCACCTGGCTGGCTCAGTCAGAAGAGCAGGCAACGCTTGTTCTTGGGGTCGTGAGTTCAAGTCCCATGTTGGGTGTAGAGATTACTTTAAAATAAGACCTTAAAAAAAAAAAAGGTTATTTTGTGTTGAGCCCCTGCTCTGTGCTAAGCTTAGTACTAAACCCCTCCCATGCAGTCTCTCATTTTGTCTTGATGTCATAGTTGGCATTATGCCCATTTTGCAGGTGTGCAAACAGAGGTTTCATTGTCAAAGAAAATGCGCAGCATCACACTAGGAAAAAGCTGCTTTTTTCCTTTGGAGCCCTCTGCCCTGAACCATGCTCCCAGTGGGTTCTAAGGATGGTCGGAGTCCCTGCAAATAAACAGGTAATCATTACCCTGGGAGACAGGAATGTCAGACAGTGCTGGCTTCAGATTTCCTCTGCCCATTCATAGTAAACAAACATTTTCCTTCCAACAGAAAATACTTTCTCATTCCTTTTTGATTACAAAAGCCATTTATGCTCTTCTAAGACATACAGATGATACATAAAGGTTTAGAGAAAAGCCTGTACTTCCCATCTAAAGAACCACGTGTGAAAGTATATTAAGCCCTCTTGTGGGTCAGCCCAGCTGGGTGTGCTAAAAACAAGGGGCCACCAGCAAAGACTCCTCCCTGCTCCCAGGTGCCGCTAGCACCTGGACTCAGATCCTTACAGCTCCTTTTCTGTGCTAAGTCACATGACGCCTTTTTTTTTTTTTAAATGAGGCCATCTTATAGACTTGTCAGTTTTTCTCTGAAGCTAATCTGAGAATGTCTTTCTGCTCCCTTCCCAGAAAGTGAACCATGCAGGGTGTGGAATCCCCAGGGCCATCCAAAAACCAATGGGTTTGTATTTGGACAACCCAGGTGAGAAACACCTTCTTCCAGTGAATACACAACTTGCTTCTCCTCTCTCTTCAACCTTCCCCATCTATAAAACAGATAGTACCTCCCTCCCATATTCAGTTGAAGAGCAAATGAGATAACACACCCCTAGCACAGCACCTGATATAATTTACGTGTCTTAGAAATGCTGAGCTCCTTCCACTGTGACTTTATTTTGCTCATGAGCCTGGTAGGGTGATTTTGTTTTGAGTTTTATTATTTTTTTTAATATCGCGGGCTGAGGTCGAGGCATGTATGTTTCTTGGCTTATGACACATTCACACTATTGTCTGCAAGCATCTCCCATGTGTCATTCATTTGTTTATTCGTTGATTCATTTCCATTGATCCTCATGCCCCACTCTTATCCATCCCTCCCATGTGCACCCCACAGGCAGCCAGTCTGACCTGTTTGATGTCCTTTTATTTGTACCGTTTCCTGGGAAGCATGTTTTGTGTGCATGTGTTTTTTATTTACCTAAAAGGTACTGTGCTGTGGGCTGCATCCCGTTTCTCCTTGTCTTCGTGGTACTGTGAATTTAAGACTCACCCATGCTGCCATGCCCGCATCTAGGCCTGCCATATGGCACTCCCTTGTGTGTGTGTCCACCACGCTTTACTCATCCATTGATTTAGGGGCCGACGCTTGGAGGGACTCAGCTTGCTGTCACCACAGATGGCCCGATGGTGAGCAATATCACATGTACCCCCAGCCTCCAACATGTGGACTTCACTGATGGCCCCGGCCACCCTCCCAGTCAGTACTTGCTGAGAATGCAAACATTAACCAGTATCTTCTGCTTGATCCCACATGGGCCTCACCACATCAGGACCCCTCCCATCCTCTACTTAGGATCATTTCTGAAAAACCAAATGGAAGTATAAACAGGTAAAGGTCCTAATAGGTATTTGGGATCCTCTACAACTTCAGAACTGGGGGTGGGGGGTTGCTGCTCAGAGCCTTGTGGTCCTCACATGTACAATGGCAAGGGTGGATTAGATCATCTAGAAAATCAACAGAGCAGAAAGGGCCAGAAGACCTTGGGTTCAAGTCCTAGCTCTGCCCCTTACCAAACTATGTGTCCTTGGGCAAAAGTCTTCATCTGGCTGAGACTCCGCTTCCTGATCTGTAACATGGATCCCTAAAAGTATCCATTTCCTAGGATATTATAAGAAATGAGATAACACTTAAGAACCTCTTAGCATCTTGCCTGGCTGTTCCCACCAGCCGCTCTTAGTGCTGATAATGGGAATATTGGATACAATACAGTGGTCACAAGAACTACAGCAACAATGAGAGAGCACACCTCCATGTTCTGGTCATCACTGAGCCTATGATGCTTGCAGTAGCAGGACTAATGGCTTGACCAACTACATTCCATTTCTTCCCCTGCATTTCCCTATGCCACCTGGAGGAGGCAGTAATGAGTCACACGCCTGTGATAAAATCTTTTTTTTAAAAAGGCTGATAAGTTGAACAACGTATTTTCCTCAGCAGGTGCTGGTCTTCTTTCTAACCTGCTAGGTTTAGCTGGCTTACCATTTAAATTTTAATGCAAGTGTTCAGTTTTCACTGATTTGCTGGGCATGTGGACCCGACTCTAATGGGACAGTGTATCTCACTTTTATGGAATAGATGTAGGTACCTGGCTGCAAACTGGCTTGTCTCCAAATCACTTCTGTGTGCTGGATTCCACTTTTTAGCATATACCTATATTGATACAGTCAACAAATGTTTACTGAGCAGCTAGTATAGTCCTGCCTCTGTGTTCTCTGTGAAGGACAGCAGACATTAACTTTCAGTCTGTAGGAGAAGGCAGTTACTGAACAACGAATTTATACAGATGAGTTAAATTAAATTAAAGTTAAATTAAAATGTCACAAATTAGGGCACCTGGGTGGCTCAGTCAGTTAAGGGTTCAATTCTTGATTTTGGCTCAGGTCATGACCTTGGGGTCCTAGGATTGAACCCTGTGTTGGGATCCTGATTAGCAGGGAGTCTGCTTCAGGATTCTCTCTCTTCCTCTGCTCCTTCCACCCAATAAAAAAATAAATCTTAAGAAAAAATAAAAATAAAGTATCACAAGTTTATTATATTATATTAAACTGGGCTATACTCTATTACACAAACATATACAGATATAGGCACACAAAGAAGTAAGTATGGGAAGAGAGAGACCGAAATGTGAATATTGATTTTCTTTGGATGACAGGTATATTGGACAGCATTCTTTCAGTTGCAAGAATCAGAAACTCAATTTAAACTTACCGAAGTGGGAAAGGGGATTTGTTGTCTCATGTATTTAGTGGAATGATAGGAACTTGTCTTTTGGGGATCAAAAATTACCAAATATTGAAGCTGCATATGGTTCAATTTAATAACTAAAAACTCTATTAAAATACTGGCTTCAGGTGTAGTTGGAGCCAGGTACTCAGACAATGTCAGCAATCTCTCTCTCTCCATGTGTCTCAGCTATCCTTTCTTCTGTGGAGTTGGCTTTATTCTTTGGCAAACTCTCCACAGACTGAGGCAAGAGTGGCCATCTCGGGTCCCAGCCTCTTTGCAACTTAGGACAATTGAAAAAAAAAAAAAAAAAAAGCACCACTCTCCCACTGATTCCAGGGAATCTGGAATCCAGAGAAAAGTCTGGGCAGAACTCTAATTGGCTTATGCCTGGGTTTGATTAGTCTTCCTTTCATGAACCAATCACTGTGGACAGGGCTGGGGTGCTCAGATTGGTCATTTCTGGATCACATGCTTCTCCCCATCCGCCCTCTAACCAGCGTGGAGATGGCATCAGCCGGTAATTAGCTGTGTGGAGAGTGAGAAATGTATAGTTTTAAATTTGAGCACCGCTACTAGATAATATGGAAAGAAATGGCTGCCTCACAGGGATTATGAGCAATTTTTTTCTTTATTCTTTTTTTTTTAACCTCTCTGCATTTTCTAAAATTCTACAATGAACATGAATTACTTAGGGAAAAAAAATTAAAGTTATTAGAAAGAAACCCAAAGGTATTGAAAATGGAATTTGGACACAAATGTGACCTGGCTTTATTCCAGGCCAATAATGGCTTTCTGTGTTATCCCTCCAGGTACGATTTGCATTTTAACCAGAATCAACACACCGTGACTCTGAGGAGAGTGTAATGAAGGAATTTAGGGCACTGAGCGAGCCCATGGGGCCCCAAGCCCATTGTCTGCCTTCACTGGGGCCATATTGCCACGAAATCCGATTGACCTTGAAAACCTTTCTTGAGGATTAAATCAAGGACTTCAGAAGTGATGTTCAGCTCTGAAACTCAGTTTCCTCACCTGTGAGATGGGGATGCTAACGGTTCCCTTCCTACAGGATTGCTGTGAAATTAATGAGCCAGCACATCTAAGCACTGTCCTGAGACAGTGGTCAACCTGTCCCATTCCTGCCTTTCCAGAAGGCCCTCTTCCTCTTCCCAGGCAGGACTGAATTCAAAGCCAGCTCTGCCATTTACCAGCTGTGTGGTCTCCCACAGGCCCTAAAACCTCATGTCATCTGGGTTCCCTCACCTGAGAAACAGGCATGAAATTATTCTCCATGCAGAATTGAAAGGCTCTGATGGGGTAGTATTTTGATAAACCAATTTGATGCCTAGTAGGCACTCAGTAAATGTTTGCTTTCATTCCTGTTCTGGTATCCTTTGACCTTTTCCCCAGAGGCATGCACAGAAATCACATCCATGTGATAGAGACTATGTTTTCTAAACATATTTACCTGTGTAATTGTGATCATTATGTAAGGCAGCGATAAGCTGACAAATTCATGCAGAGTCAGCAAGTTCCTAGACTATGATTTGAAAGATGTTGACCTACTTTTTCTATTTAAAAAATATATATGTTTTAAATGGTCTAAAATGCTAAATCACTAAAAGTGGTCACTTATGAAGTGTTTTTAGGCATGACTTGGGGCTGATATTTCACACCTTGTATGTCCATCCAGTCATCTTTACTTCTTTCCCTCCTTCCTTCTCTGCTTCCTTCTTTATTTCCTCCCATGCTTGCCGGGCTTCCACCCATCCATCCAGTCATTCATCCATATATCCACCTATCCATCCATCCATCCATCCATCCGTCCATCCATCCACCTATCCATCCATCCGTCCATCCATCCATCCATCCATCCATCCATCCACCCATCCACCTATCCATCCATCCGTCCATCCACCCGTTCATCCCTTCAACGTATAATGGAGACTGTGTGCCAAGTCCTTGTTCTGGATGCTGGCCACACAGTGATATAAATAAGACAAACAGGGTTCCTGACCTTACAGAATTTACTCCAGGTACTTGGCAAGGGGAATGGGACTAAAAAGTGTGAGGCTGAGTGCTGCGATCTGGGAGCTCAGCTTGGTCACTGGGGGCCGGGTGGTCCTCTGGCACATGAGGCAAGTCACTCTCTGCTATGGAAGCCTCTCCCTGTGATGTCCAGCCCTGGGATCCACGAACCACCCAAGAAAAGTCAGCGTGGTAAGGGTGCAGCTGGGACGTTTAAGAGGAAGACTTTGGAGGTCCCAGGTGCGCGGGTCTTGGCGGATCAACTGGAATGGAAACATGATGTCACTTTTTCACACCCTACATTTAAGATTAGGTTTATTCCCATTTTGAGGAGATCCTCACCCTCCTCAAAATTATTTTGCTTAATCTTTGCAACAACCTGTGGAGCTGGATCTTTTACTGACACCAACTTAGAGATGAGGAAATATGTGATGAGACGGGTGAAATGGCCTGTCCTGGATCAGACAGAAAACCCCATATGCAGGATTGGTACCCACAGTTCTAAGCTGGTTTCTTTGTTTGTTTGTCTATCTGTTTGTTAGTCTGTTTGTTTAAAGATTGATTTTTTTTTTTTTTTTTTTTTTTTTTTTTTAGGACGCCTGGGTGGCTCAGATGATTAAGCATCTGTCTTCGGCTCAGGTCATGATTTCCTACTGGTCCTGGGATGGAGCCCCTCATCAGGCTCCCAGCTCAGCAGGGAGTCTGTTTCTCCCTCTACTGTTCCCCCTGCTCATGGTCTCTCTCTCTCTCTCCTTCTCTGTGTATTTCTCTGTTTCAAGTGGATAAATAAAATCTTTTTTAAACAAAGAAAAAATAAAGATTTATTTATTTTAGAAAGAGAGAGACTGCATAAGTCAGGGAGAGGCGGAGGGAGAGATGAGCCCACTGAGCACTGGACTGTACACAGGGCTCGATTCCAGGACTGGTGAGATCATGACCTGAGCCAAAATCAAGAGTCAGAGGCTCAATCACTGAGCCAGCCAGGTGCCTCCTAAGCTGGTTTTGAAGGCAAAAGTAGAGGAGGGCATTCCTGCAGCGCTGGGAAAGGGCCAGGAGCATTGGCTGCAGTTCTGCTCAGGGACAAGACGAAGGAAAAGAATGAGGCGCGTGTACCTGATTCCCACTCTCCCCAAGCACATCAGGCCCTTGTTGTGCAGGAGAACGCAGCGCAGACCCAGCAGAGTGACTCTGCACAGACCCATCACATGCCCTCCATACCCCGGCTGTGGCTCCATGCTGCGACAGCTCTCGTGACAGCCTGGACCAGGGGCCTTTTTCTGCAAACAGATGACATCATTACCTCGAGCGAGAGACAGTGCATTGTGAGCGTGACAGTTTCATGGCCTGTAGATCCCCACAACTGGAACCATCTGGACTTTTAAAAGCTCAGTAATGCAGCCTTATAAACAAGCCGCTGCACAAGTCTCACCATGTACCGAGATCTAGAATGCTTCTAGGGGTCTGCCACGTGGGAGGCAGCCAGGTCTGATAAGGACGCAGGCTCAGAAAGCTTTTTAGGCAGGCTGACTTGCTGTGTCGTCCCAGGCAAATGTCTCCCCTTCTCTGGGCTTCACTTTTCCTCCTTCATGACCCTGCTTTACTCAAAGCATAGGGAGATTTGGAACTAGAGATGAGACAAGTGGTCTTGGTTAAACCCCACCTCGAGCCCCTTCTCTCAAGATTCCAGGGCTGCCCACCAGCTTGCCATCCCCAGTTACGGAAATATCGGTTCCAAGGGGCTGGGACGTGATGTGTGTATCCAGAGTGATGGGAATTCTCTCTGCAGAGCTCTGTCCTGGGGGCCTCAAGTGATCTCTCTGCATGAAGGGACCCCAGGGCTGTAGCTGCAGAAATCCTGGTTCACACCAGGCACGTCAATGAAATATTCTTAAAGACTAGGTCATCCCTCCATCACAGCACAGGCCTCCGTGCCTCTAGTTCAGTTTTTCTGTACCCAACCTGCAAGAGAAAATGAACATACTGCTTTCAGGCTGAACTGCTAAGCTGTCTGCTTTCAAGCTGTCAGTGGGGAAGACAGAAAAAGTCTGGAGACATTTCCAAATGTGGCTTGTGGGGGATTTTGGAAGTTTTTGTCTGAGCTGCAGAACTCAATGTGGGGAGGAAGATGAAGGGGAATGGTGACAGCCAAGTTGGTATCATGTCACTCATGATATCCTGTGGCATTGCCACCCAGAGCCAGCAGATTACAAAGAATGACATCAGGAAATTACTATCAATAATACAGCTGTGGCCTCTCGTGTGTCTTAATGTGTAAACTGGTGCACGTAGGGAAATTTTTCAGTCTATATTGAAAACTTAGAATGCACACACTCTTTGACCTAACTACTTCACCAATAGGGGTTTATCCTAAGGCAAAACCTGGACAAGTGCAAATATATATTTTTATTATAGGGTCTGTTATAACAGTGAAAGTTTGAAAAGAAACTAAATGTCTGACCAGTGAGACTGATGGAGTAACTGTGCTTTTGTCCTGCAGTGGAATATAGGCAGCCATTTTGTATTTGTTTGTTTGTTCTTCTATGAGCCCAATGTCTTGACATCCTTTTCTAGGCATAGAAGTGACAAAGCTGTTTCTGATTTGAAAAGTGAAACAAAAGGATATCAGGAAACTAACCACCATTCACAGGACTGCTGACTTTTCTCCACCCCATGTTTTTCCCCTCCAAGTAGTCTCTTCCCTTTCAGTTTCCTGGACATCATCTTGCACAAATTTCCCAGATCTTCCTGTGGGTTCCAAACCCTCCTGGAAGTGAAGGCTTTGTTTTCTGAACTGCTCTCTCATGTTGTGTTTCATTGTCTGCCTGGTTTTAATGTGAGCTACGCCCATGCCTTCTGTGCCTTCCTAAAGTTACCTAGACCCGTGTCTGATATACCTTGGATCCCCAGGACATGGATGATTGTGAGGAAGAAATAAATTATCTGGTGTGTCTGGGTGGCTCGGTTGGTTAAGTGTCCAACACTTGATTTTGGCTCAGGTCATGATCTCAAGGTTGTGAGATCAAGCCCCTGTATGAGATTCTCTTTCTCTCTCTCTCTCTCTCTCTCTCTCTCTCTCAAAAAATAAATAAATAATTAAATGATGCCTGGTAAATTCTGTAATATGAGAGAGGAGTTGACGTGAGACACTGCAGCTAATTTCCGTGCCAAATGCATTAGTCTCACTTGACGTTGCCTTGTACTTGCCCTGCATCCTCATGAAGGTCCACACCAGCTCCCATGTTTTGTGAGGACTGTGATGAAGAATCTACATGTATTACAAATATACAGAACAACAACACTAAAGGGGGTAGGAGGAAAATGTGCCGATCTAAGTAACTTTGGAAATGTGCAGTCTCTAAGATTAAAGGCAAAAGGAACAGCACACAAACACTGTACTCTAGTTGGTAAAGTTGATGTCCGTGGGGTCCAAAGTAATGATTCTGAGACCACTGTATTTGTATTCTGGAATTGAAGAATTCTGTAAACGGATGGTGTGTGGTGGGAGCCAGGCTTCCCATTGCTGGAGTATAAAATGTGCAAGAGGAGGCTGAATGATTCGTGGGGTAATGGATTAGACCTGGAGACATCAGTATGAACTCATGTGTAGTTTAATATATGTACCTCTTGGCACATATAGAAGTACTTATATCCACACTTATTTACATACATAGGTTAGTATAGTAGCCTACATTTCCTTGCTCTGTCCACTGAGTAGGCCTAGAAGCAATAATACCCCAAGAGCAACAAGAATATTCAATGGCCATGTCTTGGATTGTAACACCATTCCCCCATAAAAAGAACCAGGGATCCCTGGAAAAAATAGCCAACTCAGTGACCAGAACCATAAACACGCAAGATGAGCCTGAAGCATCTTCTACTATCAAATTGTAAGAATGCTCCAAAAAAAAAGAAAGAAAGAAAGAAAGAAAGAAATTGATTAGAGTTTATCAAAGGAACATAGAAGCCAACTGAAAAGCTCCCAGTGGCCCAAGCTGGAACAATTTGAGCAAGAAAAATAAAGAATTATTGGATTATAACTCAGTGTATAAAACAAACAGCCATGAGTCCATACTCATATAACTAAATGATTAAGTAACTTAATAAATGAGAAGAAAAGACAAATATCCCATGCAGAAGAATTACAAAGAATTAATGTAAGTATTCTGCCCTTGAAGAGGGTCTATGCATGGACTTCCCTCCAAAGTGCTCAGTGTGGCAAGGGGGCAAAAGTGTACCTTGACAGTGGAGAAACCTGACAGACATTACCTCACCAGATAGATCATCAAGGCCATTATCAGGGGTCCTATGTCATGTTAATATTACATACCGTTGATATGATGTGATGAAAATTGCATTTTATCTCTCTGGTTTTCCTCCCAAAAAACTACAACCCCAGTCAATTCATTCAAAACAAAACAACAACAACAAATAAAACAAAAAACAAGGGCACCTGGGTGGCTCAGTCAGTTACGCATCTGCCTTCAGCTCAGGTCACCATCTCAGGGGCCTGAGATCGGGCCCCATTCAGGCTTTTTGTTCAAAGGGAACTTGTTTCTTCCCCATCCTTCTGCCTTTCCTTCCCCCACCCCAGTTCATGCTCTCTCTTGCTCACTCACTCTTTCTCTCTCAAATAAATAGAATCTTAAAAAAAAAAAAAAAATCAGACAGGGCACTTGCCCGGCTCAGTTGGAAAAGCATGCAATTCTTGACCTTGGGTTTGTGAGTTCAAGCCCCATGTTGGGGGTAGAGATTACATAAATAAATAAACAAGAAAATAAATAAAAAATAAAAACTTTAAAATAAATTATTTGGTACTAATAGAGACATTCTACAAAATACCTAAGCAGTACGCCTCAAAATTCTCAAGGTCATCAAAAATGAGCAAATTCGGGGCACTTGGGTGGCTTAGTGGGTTAAAGCCTCTGCCTTCGGCTCAGGTCATGATCCCAGAGTCCTGGGATCGAGCCCTGTATCAGGCTTTCTGCTCAGCGGGAAGCCTGCTTCCCCGCCTCTCTGCCTACTTGTGATCTCCTTTTGTCAAATAAATAAATAAATAAATCTAAAAAAAAAGAAAAAGATTATTTATTATAATAAATAAATAAATCTTTAAAAAAAAAAAGAAAAAGATATTATTTATTTATTTAACCCACTGGCTTTAACCCACTGAGCCACCCAGGCACCCCAACAAATAAAATCTTTAAAAAAAAAAATGAGGAAAGTCTGTGAAACCTAAAGACACATGGCAAATATACATAATGTGTTATCTTGGGTGGGATTCTGAATTCAAAAAGGAATGTTAGGTGACAAGTAAGGAAATTTGAATATAATATGAACTCTAGTTAATACTTGTGTATCAACAGCATCTCAAATGTAAGTAAGATGTAAGTATGATACTAATAGGCAAAACTGGGGATATATGGGAACTCTATACTGTCTTCTCCAATTTTCTGTCAGTCTGAAACTGTTCTAAAAAGTAAATCAATCTAAAAGTTCTAAAAATTACCAATTAGGCATAGATGAAGAATAGTATCTTGGGTTTTCTTTTTTATTTTATTTTTTTTTAAGATTTTGTTTATTCATTTAAGAGTGTGGGGGAGAGAAGGAGAGGGAGTGAGAGGAACCCAAGCAGACTCCATGCTGAGCATGGAGCCTGACCTGGGGCTTGATGCCATGACCCTGAGATCAGGACTTGAGCCAGAATCAAGAGTTGGATGCTCAACCACCTGAACCATCCAGGCACCTCTTGGGTTTTCTTTAGTTAACTTTCTTTGTTTCCTATTGCAGTGAAGCCTTCGCATGAATGTGCTGGCTACTTCTATTTCTTCTTCTGTGGATTGCTGATGGTCATGTGACACCAGGATTTTAGGGGTATTTGTTATGTGGCATTGTTATAACCATAGCTAGTGAATACATCTCACTGAATTACTACAGCCCTATGAAGTATTATTTGTCTGCTTTCCATTATCCAAATATCTACTTGACAGATGAAGAAATGGAGACTCAGAGGGGCTAAATAATTTACCCAAATTCAGACTCAGTGTCACAACTGAGCTTTGGACTAGCATCTGTCTAATTCCAGAATTTCCTAACCACCACCCTGTACTCTGAAGTACCAAGTGTAGTGATAACAGATGGGGGAGAGGGAATCCTGACACTAGCAGGGTGTCAGGGATGACCTTTGAATTCTCTGCTTGAATGTGGGGTTGACAGTACTCCAAAGAGGGACACCATGCAGTCTAACTAGAAATGATATAGGAAATCCTTGGGGCGCCTACTGGCTCAGTCAGTGGAGCATGTGACTCTTGATATTGGGATTGTGGGTTCGAGCCCACATTAAGTATAGAGATTACTTTAAAATTAAAAAAAATTTTTTTTAAGGAAATTCTTGAATGGCTGCAATTAGAAACAGCTCGTGAGGGCACCAAACTTCTTGTCCCAAGCAGAAGGACTAGAATAGGTCATTCCAATTCTGCTGAGAATGGCCAAGTGGGCCTTCTGGAGATGTGCCTGGAAGAAATTTAATTGTCAGGTACTAAAAGGCAGCACAATCCCATGTCCTACATATAATTTCACGCCAAGGCTGAAAACTAAAGTCAGGAAGGAGAACCTCCTCTCCTCTGAATGATTAACCAGGGTCCAAGCCATGGGGACCCACTCACTCCCTAGCCCCTGCCTCCTGGGGCTTGACTTCAAGGAGCTGAGCTGGAATCTGAAAACTCGGGCTCAAGGAATCAGGTTTGACTTCTGGCTTAGCTGATTATCCTGTGCAACCACATGCATGTCAAATCACCACTCTGGTCCTTGGCTTGTTCTTTAGAAAATTAGAACCATATTCAGCTCAGGTCGTGATCTCAGGGTCCTGAGATCAAGCCCCATCAGGCTCTGTTCCCACTCCCTCTCTTTCTGCCCCTCCTGTTCACACTCTTTCTCTTTTTAAAATAAAGATATCTTTTAAGAAAAGAAAAGAAAGAAAATTGGAACCATAGTCTTTATCCTCCTGACCTCACAGAATTTTCCAGTGGACAAACCATAGTACTGATGGCCAATGGTTACTGCACACTCTCCACACTCCAAAATTTTTCATGCATCAACTCTCTGAACACTCCCAGCAATCTGAATGGGCATGTGCTCAAGCTATCCTCATTTTATAAGTGGAAAAATGGATCCAGAGGCAAAAACAGACATGTCGTGTGTCTGAGGTCATCCGGCCGGAGAAGATTAAGTCAGAATTTCCAGCCTGTCTTGTTCACCAAAGAGTATGTCACTCACCATATTCCCATATGATACTAGATGGAAAAAACACGTGAGTGACTTGGGGGCCCTGAAGAAGAAACTGGGGCAGGCTGGGGAAGCTGCACAGGGTGGGCACAGCTAGAGGCTGGAGCTTGGTCCTTATTGCTAGTGGGTATGCAAGCAGGAGGTTTCGAGAAGCAAGGTGCAGAGAGAAACCAGCCTGAGTGGACAATGCTGGCAGAGAGGACAGCAGTTGCCAAAAGTAAAATGCAAATCTGGTGAAGACAGAGAACCAGAAGGGGAGTTTAAAAAGCTTTGCTCACCCCAACCTCCCACCCCGCCACTTCAGGGGGTGGGAGGTCAGGGTACCAGGTGGTGGGTATTATAGAGGACACGGATTGCATAGTGCACTGGGTGTGGTGAAAAAATAATGAATACTGTTATGCTGAAAATAAATTAAAAATAAATTAAAAAAAAAAAAAAAGCTTTGCTCACAGATGTGCTCTGTAATCTCCATTCTCTGTCCCCCATTAGACCTACAGGAAAATTTTGGTCCTTGCCAGGTCCAGGTGGGCTTTGGGATTTGACAGCCAGAGACTGGCCACAGAGTGGCCAAGGAGCTCTGCCCTGAGCTCCTTGCCATGAGCCTGCCTGAGACCCAAGATAGTCCCAGGGAGTCCCCTTGCTGCAGCTTCCAGGAGCTCCAGCTCTGGGTCCATCAAGAACAGCAGCTTCTTAAGGGACTTAGTTGTGTGGGTGTCCCATCCTAGCTGGGTCCTGGCTGAGGCATCTTTTTGAATAGATGCAACTGAGCAACAGAGTCATTCTTCTCTTTCCCTTCCTTGCTACCGCTTTCTTTGTCTTTCCTTTTTTCTCTTTCTCTCATTTACTTCCTTTCTTCTCTCTTGCCTCCTGTCCTGCCTTCCGGCTCATCCTGCCCTCCCTCCTGCTTCCAGTATTGATCCTTTGGCCTCGGTATGCAAGATACTTTGCACGGCCCCGCATGCAGGAGCGAATGGCAGAGACATCTTTTCTTCTCTCTTCCGTTTATCATGTGCCCTCCACCAGGCAGTGAGTCTGGGACCCAGTCACAAATCTATAGATGGGTATATTGATGCTGACATATAGAGCTAGAGATATATGTGCATATATAGGTACAGGTACAAATAGAGATACAGGAATGTAGGTATAGTTATAGATACGAACATCGATATCAGAGACCCTGCTGTTCAAAGATCTAGATCCTTCCATCAGCAGCTAACCCAATGACCAGAATACTATCCCTCCAGATTCAGTTCTCCTGGACAGCCAGGTCCTTGTAAACTTTTTTTTTCCCCATAATCTCCTCTGGTAAAATACAGATTATCCACTTCCGTTCCTGGAGTATTTTGTTTGTTTGTTTGGTTGGTTGGTTGGTTATTGTTGTTGTTTTAAGATGTATTTATTTTATTTTAAAGATTTTATTTATTTATTTATTTATTTATTTATTTATTTATGTATTTATTTATTTGACAGACAGAGATCACAAGCAGGCAGAGAGGCAGGCAGAGAGAGGAAGGAAAGCAGGCTCCCTGCTGAGCAGAGAGCCTGATGCATCCCAGGAGTCTGGGACCATGACCTGAGCCAAAGGCAGAGGCTTTAACCCACTGAGCTACCCAGGCGCCACAGATGTATTTATTTTAAAGAGAGAGAGCACAGGCGCATGAGCAGGAGGGACAGAGGGAAATGGAGGGAGAATCTCAAGCAGATGCCACACTGACCAGGCAGCCAGATGCTGGCTCCATCTCCTGACCCTGAGATCACAGACTCAAGCTGAAACCAAGAGTCAGATGCTTAGCTCACTGCACCACCCAGGCGCCCCTCCTGGGGTTATTTTCTAAGCATTTCTTTGGTGTTCTGTTCAACTCAACCTTCTTCCTTATGACTTTAATGGCTCCCTGATGTGTCCCTAAGTAACCTCATTTACATAACTGGCTCCCTATTGTTGAACATCAGGTCTTTTCTAGTTTTTGCATCCTTGTGGGTGAAAGTTTCAGCTTTTTCCAGTCAGCCCTATCTGTGGCTCCTGGGTCCAATATAAGTGGGGGCAGTGGGAGGCATGAGGTAGATGTTTTGCATGGATTAATAGTTTGCTTCCTGCCCTCCCCTCTTCCCCAGAGCAGCTGTGAGTATACAGCAAGCACTTTGTAAATGATGCTTGAGGATGCCTCCCTGCCTCTCTCTATTTCTGCACCTGGCACACTGCCTTAAAGGACTCTCCATTGAATCCTCCTGTCTCCCACCTCACCGTGACCCTCCATAGCCTTTTTACTTCTGTGTCCCCAGTGCCGGGCACCAGGAAGCCCCTCAGACATGGAAGGCAAGGAAACAAAGAAAGGAGGAGGAAGCCTGAGAAAGCTTACTTACTCTGGCCACCCCTCATTAACAGGGCCTGGGATTGCCGTGGGACATTCGTGATGGACGATGTTGACACTATGTAATTTATTAGCCTGAACTGTACAAATGATACCTTCCCCCAGGATGCCCACGACGAGAAGCCGCTTTTCATGAGTTTATCCTGGGGACTCGAATGAATAAGCAGAGAAACAAAAACCTCATGAATTTTTTAAAGAGCTTATTGGAATCAAGAGAAAACCCAGCATTCTGATACAGAAGTAGACGACAGATCAGGGTTTGTAGCTTCTCTTTACCCTCTGAAGTCTTTTTTAATCTTCTTGCTTGCCAGCGTTAAGCCGTGTTTTTTCCCTGAATTTCCCTCCGCTTTGGATTGTGAGGAGAACTGTATCCACCCTTGGGACTCCCGCCTGCGTCGCCCACTACACTGGGCAAGGGAGGGGGGAGGGCAGCGTGCCCAGACCCTGGTGAGGTGGGTCTTGGAGCCCCAGACATGCAGGACCCCATCCTCTGCCTGAACCTGCTGGGGGTGAGATTAGAGGTGTGGAATTGCCACACTGAGACCTTTGGTGTCCTCTTTTAAAAAGCTTCTTGGCTATGAGCAAGACCTGAGTTTATCATCCCCTAAATGTCAGCCTTGCCGAAAGTTAAGCGGTTTACAAGGTCTTGCTGAGAAATTCCATGTACTAGAAGCTAATAGAAGGTCAGCATTTTCTATTTCGATTTTTTTTTTTCTTCCTGCTGCCCAGAGTCTAGGTAATGCTCCATTCAGCATTTTGAAGATGTTCCTACAAATTCTGGCAAGGTAGCTGTGCGCTTGATGAGATTTATCCTCCCCAAAGCCTGTGAAATGAAGGTTGTTATTATTTCCATTTTATAAATAAGGAAATTTAGGCTGAACAGAGAGGGGTTCCTTGCCCAAAGTCACACATGGCAGGTCATGGAGCTGGGTTCTGGACAGGTGTCTGTCTGAATCCAAAGCCTATGCTTTGATGCCCTATGATGTCGTCCTCCACTTTGCAAGCCAAGAATGCCCCCTCCCATGCCCCTCTGCAGAGTTCTTCCTCCCGGTGACTCTGCAATTGATGCTAACATCCTGAGATCCAAGTTAAAGAACTGCAACCTTAAATAGGTACAGTGGACATTCCATCTCTGACTTCCTCTATTTTCCTGGGGCCAAGGTCAGCAAACTGCAGCCATTGGTCCAAATCTGGCCCGCTGCCCCTTTATGTAAATAAAGTTTTATTAGCATACAGCCATGCACATTCATTTACACATGGTCTGTGGCTGCTTTCATGCTACCAAAGCACAGAGGAGTAGAGGGACAGACACTGTATAGCAATATTTATTTTGGGCCCCTTAGAGAAAAAGTTTTCTGACTCCTAGGAGGTGGAAAAAATCAACATCTATTGCCCCAGAACCTAGTGTAATAAATGATAAAACACCAGCCATGGAAGTCAACTGTATTTTTGGAAGGCTAACTATGAGCCAACCGTTCTGCTAGCTGCTTTTGGTGGATGATTTCTTGGAATCCTCCAGTAATACCATCAGGCAGATCCGCAGAGAGGTAAGCAACAGCCCATGTCCCAGTCAGGGTCTGAACTTGACTCTGCAGCTGACGAGAAGTTTGTAAATTGAAAAGTGCTCTCTGGTAGTAAAGGCATCATTTTTGAACAGATCGTCTACCTAGTGTCCCCATCATGCTCTGTGTTCAGATGGAAAGTGATTATAATCAGCAAGAGACAGACTCCATCCTTGGGAAACTCGTGAGCTTTGGGGAAAGACAGAACTTCCTCTAGATCAGCTGGTGAGATGAATAGTCCTGGAAGACACAGAGGTCACAGGAGGAAGAGACATCCCATAAGGTGACCTTTGATTGAGGTCCTTCATGATGAACAGAAGTGTGATCATTGAGATGGGAGAGAGAGAAGGGCACCCCAGGAATTAGTGAAATGAAGCCCTGAATCGAAACAATTGCAGGTGCCTGAGTCTAGGGTGAGCGAGGGGCAGAAGGAAGCCAAGTGTTTTACCACCCCATTTCTATATGCTATGTAGTAGGTGCTCAATAAATGCTTCTGAGAATCAAATGTTAACCCTAGCAGTAGGGAGCAAGCCTGCTCTCATCTGTTCTTGCAGAACCACAGATAGCAAACCTGGGACCACCAGGCTTCCAGAGCCTCAAGTCTGGGTTTGACTCCATTGTCTCTGGAGAGAGGCATTCCAGAAAATGCTCCTACTTTCCCACCTGCATTCAGATGACAGAACAGCAGTCTTTGTGCCCTAGAAAAATGACACTTGCATCATGTGCTTGGGTAGAAGATTGGGAGAAGCCCAGCCTTTGAGGCCATCAGATTCCAGCTCTGCAGGTCTCTCGTTGTGTGACCTGGGGCCAGTTCCCTAATTCCTCAGAGCTTCAGTTTCTCACCCATAACACGCAGCTCATTCCTGTGTCATGGGGCTGTTATGAGAGCAAGTAGAAGCTGCCACGTAGTAAGTGCCCTCTATTTATTATTAGCTATTATTTTTATTATGATTAATGATCAAAGTTATGTATTAGTCTTTGCTGCCATCAGGCCAACAGTCTTATAGGATTCATAAGAGTGTTTATCTCCTTTTTTTCTCAGTTTCACAGATCAGTTGGGGATGGCTTTTTGGGTTGGGTTTAGCCTGCTCCCCTTGTCTTTCATTCTGGGACAAGTAGCCACCTAAGACCTAAGACATGCTCTTCTAAAGGTGGGCAAAGAAATTTCAAGAGGGGTGAGTGAAAATTCAGACACTGCTCAAGGCTTGAACTCAGGACTGATCCACAGTTGCTTCAAGATATCCCATCGGCCCAAGCAAGGCGTACGGTCCAGCCCAATAGCAATGGGGTTCACTCCAGCCACAGAGCACTATAGTGAGGGTGGGGTGGAGAACTGGATCCGTACCACAGCTGCCAAAAGTCACAGCAAGGCTGCGGGCCAATGATTCCATCACCTACCCCACACTGCCTTCTGTGTTTCTCAGCGGTGAGCAACCTCCTTCCCATGGTGGTCTCCAATCCAGGGGCTCTTAGGGATTGGGAAGCGTCCATAGGGACGCTGTATGTTTCCTATTGGTGGGGTTCTGACAGGTAGCCCCTAGTCTAGTCTGAATTTCCAGACAAAGCCTAACTGACTGCTGGAATGGGAAGGCAGCCACCTTCGTACCCGCACTGTGGGCCCAGGGTGGGAGAAAATATCAAGACAGCCCCCATGTTGGATAATGACCACAAGATTTCCAATACTCAGTGACCAACACTGCCCATTCGGTTTCCTTTGGCTATAAATGTTGGTTGGTTCACTGCTGAAGACAGGGTGGTGGTTGTTAGCCATACTGGTAAACGAGGCTTCCAAAATCCTCAGTCCTAGGAACTCTTCACTGAAAACAACAACAACAACACCGATGACAAAATCAAAATGGACAAGAGAGTCGTGGGGTATCCACCCTCGCCCAAGGGAGCCAGGTGGGAAGCCAATGAGTATTTTTGGACGTAGACAACAGCAGGCCTGGCCAGGATCCACTCATTTCTTCAGTAGCGCCTCCCAGAGAGTTCAAATTGTTTCCTAATTCGTTCCAGATACACTATCTTTCGTGGCTTCATTTGAGCATTGAGGTCATCAAGAGAGGATTGACTTGGGTGATGCCAAGCAGGGGGAGGAAAGAAATTCTTCCTTTGTGCACGGGCTCACGCATTCACGCATTGGTTGCTGAGTGTCTGCAGGGTCCTGGGCTGGGGATTCAGAGCTGAAGAAGCAGAAGTTCCATGTGCTGGCCATTTAGCGGGGCAGATCCTCATTCACTGTATCTTTTCAGGGTGAATCATGGGCTTCCCCCTCAGTCCCTGTGCTGCAGAGGATGGGTTTAATCTAATCACAGTGATGGGACCCTTTTGCAGGTCATTGGCTTGGGCGTTGGCATGTGACCCAGTTCTGCCCAGTGAGAAGTGAAGGAAAGTCTACACTGGCTTAGAGCAACTTTCCCCCGTGACTAAGCAGGTCCTAGAGGAAGGGAGCTCTCTTTCATCACTTGCTGTATGTGCAGATCGGATACCTGCAGGGTTTTTTATTTTGTGTGGGCTTTTGGGTTTTGGGTTTTTGGTGGGTTTTTGTTGTTGTTTTGTTTTGTTGTTGTTATTGTTGTTTGGAGAGTGAGAATCAGGGAGGGGCCGAGGGAGAGAGGAAGGGAGAGAATCCCAAGAAGGCTCCACGCCCAGCTCCCAGCCCACACAGGGCTCCATCTCACAACCCTGAGATCCTGACCTGAGCCAAAGATCAGGAGTCCCACCTTAACTGCGGGAGCCACATAGGGTCCTGGACAGCTGCGATTTTATAATTATCTTGCTACAGGCCAGAAGGTAAGAGATGAAACTGTAACTCTGACCGTGGCAGAGGGGCAAGATGAGAAGAACTCTGTCCTCACGGCTGTCACTGAGCTAAGTCGATAACTGCAAAGTCCCCTCTTGGACTTCCTGTTCTGGAGGATAGTAGATTTCCCCAGTGCACGTTAGCCAGGACAGGTGAGGGCATCTGTGGTCTGTATCCCCAAGCATCCTCCTCGATGCAGCAGTGTTATTGTAGAACCCCAATTTATTCCTAAAGAAGCAGGCACAGGAGAAGCCGGTTAACACATCAGCAGAGGAACATCTGAATTAGATTATGAACCCGGGACTCTGCCCCCAGCCTGCCTAGGTGACAGATAGCCTGCCTCTGAGAATGAGCAGTTGGCAAATGATAGATATTGAACATCCAGTGGTGGTGGATGGAGGGCAGTGCTGGGCCATAGGAGGCTTACACCAAAAGTAAGAGAAAACGGTAAAGATCCTTTAAGAAGAGCACAACCTGATGGGTGGGGGCGGGGCCACACCTGCTTTGGTGGTGCTTGGCTCCAGCCCCTCTCCCATTCCCCACACTCTCCACACCCAGCAAGTGTTTTACCTGGGCCCCTTTGGTACAGTGGAAAGTGCTCCCTCTTTTTTTTTTTTTTTTTTTGTCAGAGAGAGTGAGCACAGGGAGACAGAGTGGCAGGCAGAGGCAGAGGGAGAAGCAGGCTTCCTGCTGAGCAAGGAGCCCTATGTGGGACTGGATCCCCTGACGCTGGGATCATGACACGAGCCAAAGGCAGCTGCTTAACAACTGAGCCACCCAGGCATCCCGAGTGCTCCCATTTTAAAATTCAGGTTAGACATGAGTTCGAATCCCGTCTCTGCTACTCCCTAGGTATGTGACGTTGGAAATGTGCTATCACCTCTGAGTCTCTTGCCCTGTTGTTGTTCCGAGGGGTAGACTTGGATGTATGTTGTTGGACACTTAGAAGATACTCAGTGAATGACAGCTCTGAGGATGATTATGGAGGGATTATTAAGTGCTTCGAGAATCACGTAGCAGAAAGAGGGCTGTTCTGATGGCAGGAAGACCCAGGTCCTAGTGCCAGTTTTGCCATGATGAGCTGTGTGACCTTGAGCCGTTCCTACCCTCTCTGGTCCATGTAGTTTTTCCCATATTTAAAATGATGCAGTTCCAGGGCACCTGGGTGGCTCAGTGGGTTAAGCCTCTGCTTTCAGCTTAGGTCATGATCTCAGGGTCCTGGGATCAAGCCCTGCATGGGGCTCTGTGCTCTGCGGGGAGCCTGCTCCCTCCTCTCTCTCTGCCTGCTTCTCTGCCAATTTGTGATCTCTGTCAAATAAATAAATTAAATATTTTTTTAAAAAAAATAATGGGGTTCAGCTTGACCAATCATTTTCAAACTCTTCTCCAAGGAGCTCTGGAGATTCATTGACTCTATAATGAGGAAGGAGCCCAGGAATGGGAAGCCCACCACCACCCCACCCCAGCTGGGTTTTCTGTGCAATGCTCTTTGAAGAGAAGCTTCTGCTGCTTTAATTAAAAAGAAAAAAAAAAGCCCCAAAGAAATCTAGATTAGATCATGAAGTTCCTTCCATTTATTCAGTGGTTGACAGCGCGAGCTTTGGAGTGCAGCCCACCAGATTTGAATGATGACTCTGACATTAACTACCTTCGTTAACTTGGGGAAGCTGATATTTCCAAAGCCCATTTCTGATCATCCACCAGCCATTCATGAGAGTTTCCTTTCCCGCATCTTTGCCAGCAGGAGGTGTTCTAGCTCTTTAACATTTTTGCCAGTTCAGTGGGCACAAAGTGGTATTTCATTGTTACTTCAATTTGCATTCCCCTCTTCTCTAGAGAATTTTTTCCAGCAATTTATTTATTTTAGAGAGAGTAAGATAGCGAGAGAGAGAAGGTGCAAGAGTGGGGAGCAACAGAGAGAGAGAATCTCAAGCTGACTTGTCACCGAATGTGGAGCTCAAACCCGGGCTTGGCACCCAGCTGGACATGGGGATCCCCCAACCCATGAGATATGATGTGAGCCGAAATCACGAGTCGGACACTTAACCAACTAAGCCACCTGGGTGCCCCTAACCTCTAGAGAATTTAAGCATCTTTTCCTGTATTTTTTTTTTTTGGCCACTGATATTTGTTCTATGACTTCTTATCCTTTGCTAATTTTTCTTTCTTTTTCTTTAAGATTTAATTTATTGGACAGAGAGAGAGATCACAAATAGGCAGAGAGGCAGGCAGAGAGAGAGAGGCAGGCAGAGAGAGGCAGGCTCCCCTCTGAGCAGAGAGCCCAATGCGGGGCTTGATCCCAGGACCCTGAGATCATGACCTGAGCCGAAGGCAGAGGCTTAACCCACTGAGCCACCCAGGTGCCCCACCTTTGCTCATTTTTGTATTGGGTGCTTTGTCACTTGTTAATTAGTGAGAGCTCTTTACTATAGTATGGACATTACCCTTAGAGTATGGACCTTATTTCTTACTTGCATTATAGTGTTTTTGTAGAATTATCTTTTGGATTTTTTTTTTAAGCCTATGATAATGATTCCCACTGCACTATCTTGTGAGGATTAAAGCATGAGCAGAATTCCTGATACGTAGTTCAATAAATTATTTCTATTATTTTCAAGCTTTGGTATGGGTACAGGATTCTGGAGTTGTCGAAATGTGTGTGTGCTAAAATCCCACTGGCCAGAGAAGGCCACATGGTTGAGCTGAGTCAGCAAGGTGAAGCACTGTGGTCCCATGGTCAAGGACACAGGATCAGGGAGGGGTGAATTGGGTCCACCCTTGGAATCTGCCACAATGGTCTGGCCCAGAGATCAAGATCATAGGTTGTGCAAACAGAAAGGCCTGAATTCTGGTGCCTCTCACCGCTGGGACTTTCGCACCTCCCCCAATGTCCCCTAGGTGCCTATACCAAAGCTGTTTTCCCACAAGCCTTTGTTCTCAGCTGGCTGCCAGGGCCAGATATCTTTTTTTCAACATTGCCTTCCAGCTGCTAATACCCTCTCTGTCTTTCAAGGTTTTTGCATTAAAAGATCCTCGTTGCCTCTTCTGAGTACAAGGAAACACATGCTCAGTGCACAATGATCAAGCAAGACGGATATCCGGAATCCAGCCCTACAATTCCACTCGGAGGGGAGACTGCCCACTGTTAACCTATTCTTCCAGACTTCTTTCTGTGTCCATTTGACATCTCTTCTCTCATCAAAGAGGCCCCTTCTTTACACAATGCACCCTTTGCACTTGACAACAGTGAGTACTCTTCTGCAAAGACTGTCGTCAGTGGCAAGGGCTTCAGAATCATCTAGACAAGAGGATTATCAAAATGGAGATTCCCACACCTCATTCAGAAAGAGTCCATTTTAAGAGGCCTAAAGGAAGGAACCTAATTGTAGAGCACAATACAGGTGACCCTTGAACAATGAAGGGTTTGGGGCACTCCGCACAGTCAAAAACCCACATATAACTTTTAAAGGTTTTTTTTTTAAAGATTTTATTTATTTATTTGACAGACAGAGATCACAAGTAGGCAGAGAGGTGGCAGAGAGAGAGAGGAGGAAGCAGGCTCCCTGCTAAGCAGAGAGCCCCATACAGGGCTTGATCCTGAGATCCTGGGATTACCTGAGCCAAAGGCAGATGCTTTAACCCACTGAGCCACCCAGGCGCCCCAAAAACCCACATATAACTTGACTCCACCCAAACGTAAATGCTGATAGCCTGCTGTTGACCCCAAGCTTTCCTGATAACACAGTCAACTGATGCCAATATTGTACATTGTATGTATTGTATATTGTATTCTTACAATAACATGAGTTAGAAAAAAGGAAATGGTCTTAAGAAAATCATAAGGAAGAGAAAATCCATTTACAGTCCTATTCTGTATTTATTGAAAAAGAATCCATGCATAAGTGGACCCACACTGTTCAAACTCCTGTAGCTCAAGGTCAACTCTATTTGTATTTTAATAGGGTCTTCTTGCCTGGTGTCAGTTTTGAGGTGGGGGTGAGGATGGGGGGCATAGTCCTTGAAAGGAAGGATTAATGGGGATGTTCCAGGCATTGTGACAAGCCAGAAGGGAGACAACAACTTGGTCAAAGTCCTCTACCCTCCCCCAGGCCTCTCCCCAGAGAGAGGATCCTACACTGGCTTTAAGCCAATTTCTTTAGTATCTGCCCAGGTATGGCTCCCTAAGTAAGCAAGTAACCATAAATGGGAGTTCTGATATTTCCCAGCTCTGTGTCCTTGGCCCACCTCTCCGAGCCTCAGTCGGCTCATCTGTAACATGGGAATCATAGTGTCCATGTGGCAGGGGTGTTTAAGGGAAGCAATGACTTCACACATACACTCACTCCAGGGCTGGGCTCACAGTAGGTCTTCCAGAAACAGAGCAACCCCCGCCACCAGGAGATGAGCAGAGCAGGGAGGGACCCACTGGATGGCGCTGGGGAAAGCCAGAGCCCCTGAGGGCAG
Source organism: Mustela nivalis (assembly GCF_964662115.1). Lineage (NCBI taxonomy): Eukaryota > Metazoa > Chordata > Mammalia > Carnivora > Mustelidae > Mustela > Mustela nivalis. Next base: position 277,725 of record NW_028135902.1, read on the forward strand.
CAGCAGGCACACCAGGTGTCTTGACGAGTTAATTATGGGAAATTAGGGCAAGTCAGGTTTCTGCCTGCAGGAATCTCATGGTGAGGTCAGACGAGAGCATGGGATTTTACTCATTCTCCAGGGGCTGGAGACAGATAGGCTCTTCCTGCTGGGACAAATGATAAGTAGGGGAACCCATCAAAATATGCAAATCCAGCTGAGGAAGAGGTTGGGGACACCTCCAGAGGGGGCCAAGGCCTTTTCAGGATGTTTGCTGGCTGGAGACTCTTACCCAGGTACAAACCTGAGCAGGGCCTTCGTAACTCCTGACCTCGATTCTCTACCCTCACAGGCATCCTCTTGTTTCCCGACGCCGCTTTGCAGCTGCTGCCATTAAGGAGGGAACTCGGTTTCCCTGGAAGTCCCTGTAACCTGGGCTGGCCCTGTCACTTGTCTTGGCCTACAGAATATGGTGGAGGTGTCCGCGGTGATCCCCAGCACAGGGGTCAAGAAAACTAGAACATGCCTGCTCTCTGTTTTTGAAACTTTTTTTTTTTTAATTTTATTTATTTGACAGAGAGAGATCACAAGTAGGCAGACAGGCAGGCAGAGAGAGAGGGGGAAGCAGGCTCCCTGCTGAGCAGAAAGCCTGATGTGGGGCTAGATCCTAGGACCCTGGAATCATGACCTGAGCTAAAGGTAGAGGCTTTAACCCACTGAGCCACCCAGGCGCCCCATCTGTTTTAGAATCTTGCCCAGCATCCCTACTGAGCCCTAGCCCAAGCTAGTCTGCTAGAGGATGAGAGACACCGCCCTCCCCAGAGGGCCCCCAAATATGAGAAACTTCAGCCCAGTCCAGAGAACAGAGCCCCCTACTCGACCCCAGTGGTACTCAGAGCCATCAGTGGGCCCAGCCAAGCCCAGAAAAACCTCCAGCTGACCTGGAGACAGTGAGCAAAAGAATCACTTCTTATTTTAAGCTGGGAGCCTGGGGGTGGTCTGTTAGGCAGCAACAACTCACCGATACAGCATATGTGTGATGATAGTTATATAAGAATAATAAGATGGTAGCGAGAGCCATCCTGTACCACATTTCAAGGACTGTGCAGGTCATTATCTGCTTCTGTCTCTAGATCTGTGTCTGTATTTAATTGTCACAGTGGCCCTTCTCATTTTACAGGGGAGGAAGCTGAGGCTTGCTTAAGGTTTATCCTCATTGTCTAGCATCACTACTTGATTTCCTCGGAGAAGCCAAGATTGGAACTTAGCTCTATCAGACTCCAGAGTTTGCTTTGTACTGTCTCTGAAGGGTGCTGACTAATCTACAGAGGAGCTGTTCTCAGAGGAAAGCCAGAGGAAGGCAAAGCAGGCCCTCCATGATGTAGCAGCACCCCTGTCCCGATCTCCCCTTTTGATCCTTCTCTGAATACATCCATGCCTTTGCCCAAGCCATTCCCTCTCCCCAGGGGGACCTTCCTTTCTTCCTCACCTAGAAAACTCTTATGCAACCTTCAAGACCCAGCTCCGTATCACCCCTATTGGTTCTTAGTAAAGCAATAAAGTAATAAAAAGTCCTTTTTTTTTGTTGTTTCCAAACAGGCACAACCCATAAGAAAATTTTAATATCCCACACAAATGGAAGTCCGGAGGTGAGGGAGGAGGGTCCCCATTTGGTTGAGGCCGCTGTGCAGTGTCCTCAAGAATCCCCACCTCTTCCATTTCTTTGCTTGGTAAGCTTCACCCATGGCAGGTGGCTAAGTAGCTGCTGTAGACCAGGCATTGCATCCAGACCCAACCGCATAAAGAAATCAGAGGGTTTTTTATTTTAATGTGTGTCTCATTGTGACAGTCAAGGAAACCCCTCCCTGCAGCTTCCAGGCAAAGCTCCCTCAAGTCTCCTTGTCCTGGAATGGGTACGTGTCTTCTCTGAGCTGGTCCCTGGCAGGAAGAGGACTACATCACTCTCATTGGCTTTGACACATCCAATCATCTCTAATGCAGCTGATGCAGGAGGGTCAGCCGCCATCCATGGCCCCCAGGAAGCTACCTCTGACTTTTGAGTCTGGAGCATGTTCTCAGAGCTTGTTAACCTTGCCCATTATAAGACGCATGGCCACTGCAACATGGCCTCCCTCCTGCACACCTCTATTCGCTGGGCATCACAGTAGCAGCTTCATCGGTAAGGCTTCTCCTCCAGCTTAGCTCTGTCATCCTCATCCATTATGCCCTGTGCCACCCCAACACCCCCCACACTTAGAATTACTTACCCACCATCCTTCATGGGACGTGAACTTCATGACAGCAGGTGTGGGTACAATTGCCTCCCTTCCTGCCTTATTCCCAGCCCCTTGCAGAGCATCAGGCCCATTGACATGCCCAGGAAATATCTGTCTGGACTGTGCCTGACTTCCTCAGCCTTGCTTTGGATTAGTGCAGGAGAGGGAACTGCAAGAGAAATATTGCAACGTCACCTTCAAGGGTGCCTTTATGCAGACTATCCCTGGGAAAGGCTTGAGGCTCAGCTGGGTGGCCACGAAGCTTCACTGGGCACTCAGGGCCATCATATGAATGGCTCTGGAATCCTAGACAACCACTGTGGTTGTTCATGGCCCACAAAAGGTCTGCGCACATATTAGTCCTTTGATCCTCACAGAAACTCCCAGAGTCATGTGAGAACCTCACTGTGTAGACGACTCCTGGAGAGGTAAAGGGACACACAGAGGCTTGGCCGTTTATTGATAGGGCTGAGATGCACATACTGAGTCTGTGTTGATTCCAAACGGGTGCTCTCTCTGATTCATAAAAAAACACCAGGAGGGCATCCAGCTTTCAACCCAACCACAGTAACGCACCCTAAGCTACTTTGTAGAGGGTCTTAACAGGGCTGGTCTTCACGGGGCTGCTGTGACTTAGCTGTGGGGCTGGGAATCCCCATGCTGATCCCAGGGCCTCCACCCAGTGCCCTGAGCTCTATCTTCATCTGCATTTCTGCCGATGACAGCAGGAAACCACTTTGGTCCCTAATGGATTCAGCACTCTCTGAACACTCTGTCCTTTTAGCCACGGAAATGGGCTTTGTCTTGTCCAGGAGTCATCACTTGATGGAACAAGCGGACACTCCATCTCCCTAAGCCAAAGGTGATTTAAAAACATTGCGAGAGCCAGCCTTAGATGAGGCTTATGTAAAGGGTCTCTTTAATTTGTTGGGGGTGGGCTGGGGGAATGGTCTCCCCAGGGCTCTGAGTTCCTGCTGTGGGCCGCTGGTAGGTCAGCATCCATCCCCACCTCCCCCACCCCTGCCCAGGCTCCTCTGGGGCTGGTGCCTATGAGCAAAGTTAACCTGGAGAGCAGAGGCAGGTCCTCCTGTGTCTCCCCATTGCCGGTGGGCAGAGGCAGAGCACAGGGCTCTAGGCCTTTCTTGGAGATGTTACTCCTGCTTCCTGTTTATATGTTCTCAAAGATTCCCTTCCCATCCTCCTTTATCTCCTCCTCTGTTTTCTCTTTTGGCCTGACCTGATCATCACCAAGCGTATATGAGAGGAAAGGCTTTAGTCCGACTTCTGCTGTCCACAGAAGCCAGGAGCCATGTGTCTATGGGGCACTTGAAATGTGACAAGTCCACATTACTACAGGTCACAGTCCACAATGTGTAAGGGTAACATGGACGCTGGATTTTGCAGACTTGGTGTAAAAAAAAAAAGTATAAAATATCTTAATAATTTATATTGTTTCCATGTAAAAATGCTAATATATTCAATAAGTTGGTTAAGTAAAATATTTAAAATATTACAGTATTTCACCTCGCATTTATGGTCTGCATTTGTGGCTCTTACCGTATTTCTGGTAGAGAGCCTTAGCCTAGCACCTCTGCCTCATCCCCCCATATTAATTAATTAGTATTTTTTTCTCCCGAGGCGCCGCCCAGGATCACCATACCAGGTCGACATTTTGGCAGTAAATAAGTCAAATGGAAAGGAGCTGATGTTCCGGGGCCCCTCACTCTGTGTCTAACTCAGTGCTGCATGATTGACTTAGATCACCGTTTTTGCAACAGTGGTACCATCGACCTTTTGTTCTAGATGATCCATGCAGCTGGGGTGGGCGTGTGTGGAGGGAAGGGGTCCCTGTGTATTCTACAGCATTGAGCAGCACCGACATGATGACGGTATCACCCCCTAGTTCTAACAACTAAAAATGTCTCTAGATATCGTCAAAAGGTATTCCTCGGGAAAATTTCTCTGTGAGGTGTTGTTGTTATCGCACAGAGTGGTGAATTCTTCTGCACAAGGGCACACAGCTAAGTAGGTGGTGTAGGTGGTGTTAGGACCCATATCTTTCTGACTCCGGAGACTCTGTAATCAGGTGCAGGGCCTCGTGCTGAACGTGTACGTGTGTAGACAAGTATAAATTCTGGTTCAGAACTGGGCTCTGCTTCAGAGCACGGTTGGTGTAGATGGATTGGTTATCTGGGGTACACACTTGTAAAAATTAATAAAGTGAAACCTCGCTACTTAGTGTGGGGGCCTGGAACAGGGAGATGCGTTGTTCACTGTTAATTACAGGAAGAAATGTCAACTACAGACCCCAACGGAAGTATGGTCGAGAGGTATCATCAATTACAGGCCCCAACAGGGGAGAGATGTACATCCATCGCCAAGGAGAAGTCAACAATTTCCACAAGTCTGCCCATGAGGACCCGTCGTCACTCTGAACTGTTGCTTTTCTCTAAAGGATTTTTGTTCAAAGTGATGTCTTCCAACTTCCTCTCCACAGAATAACATTCCTCTCCTTTGTTTGTTGGACTTGCCTATGGTTTTGCCATAGTGTGTCCCACATTGTAATTCTCTACTCTTCTTGAGTAAACCCATTTTTGCTGGTAAAAGATCGACTTTTATTTTTAAGGTGGACATACCTTGAGGACCAGGAAACCTGACTCTGCACCCTCCTCTACCCCCATGGCCCAGGGTGGGCAAGACAACGGAGACCAGGGACCCTGCTCCCTAGAAGTCCCTGCCAACATTTTCACCTCCTCATCAGCCCATGGTTGAACAGGCAAACAGGCCTTAAGGCAAGCGGGTCTCTACCCTGGCAACAATTAGAACTACCTCAGCAGCTTTTAAACATGTCAGTGCCCAGGCCACACCTTGATTTACAAATCAGGTTCTGGGGATGGAGTCTAGGCATCTCAATCTTCTCTGACAAGGCTGTCCACTGGCCTCCTGCTGGGCGACTTTCTCAGCTAAGTGCTCGCCTCTGGGTGGCCAGAGCCCAGCGTGGTGCTTAGCACATGGTCAATGCTCAGTACAGATTTCAGGGCAAATGAACTTCTGCTTGGCACAGGCTCCCTAAAGACAGAGCAGCGGAAGTGGAAAGAAACCCAAGCAGTGCATTCCAAGGCCATGGACTGAAGACATGGGAACTTGCCACCAGTCTGTTCGCCCACTCCGTCCTGGCACCTTCAGGAGCCTGGACAGCTAAGAGTCTGGCTCGTTAAAGAAAGAGACCCCTTAGCCTTAGCCCCTTTAGGACTCTCGAGGGCCGTCTATTTTGAGCGTCCCCCAGAAGAGACGCTGAAGAAGGAACAGATCCTTGGGAACAGTAGGAAGGGTGGGAGGGAAGGGAAGGGAAGGAAACCAACAAATAGGTGTTACTGAGCAAATGAGTGCCGTGGGCAGCCCCATGGCGGGGCTCTGGGGCAGACAGGGTATAATGTGGACAGAGTTAGCCCACCCCAGGGACAAGCACCTGGGACATTTACCTACTTATTCTCATTTTCCAATTCTCTAGCACTTTGGCCCAGACACCCGGGTTGGCCTAAGAAGCTACTGCCCGTGGGGCGCCTGGGTGACTCATGGGTTAAAGCCTCTGTCTTAGGCTCAGGTCATGATCCCAGGGTCCTGCACTGGGCTCTCTGCTCAGCAGGGGGCCTGCTTCCCTTCCTCTCTCTGCCTGCCTGTCTGTCTACTTGTGATCTCTGTCTGTCAAATAAATTTTTAAAAATCTTAAAAAAAAAAAAAAAGAAGAAGAAGAAGAAGAAAAGAAGCTACTGCCAAGCAACAGAGTGATGAGTGTCCGGGCATACAGGTAGGATGCTGACAGCAGCAGCCACAGATAGGTCTGAGGGTCTGTTCCCCACACCATGAATGCAGTTCCGAGTAGAAAACAGGTCTGATCTCCAGAAAAAGATCTCTGCTGTCCTACCCGTAGGTGGTTCCTCCAACACAGTACAAGAGTGAGGTCTGGAACCACACATCCTGGGTTTACATCCCAACTCTCAGGCTTGCTGTCCACACTCTCACTGCCAAAGACCATTTAAACCCAGCAGAGGGAGAGCTCGGCACAGGCTGGGCCTGAGTGGAGGGCGTGGAGGTGGCCTGTTTATTCTTAGCAATGAGGTAGGAGAGGAAAAAGATGCCTTGGGCTGCCAGAGCTGCATAGCACCTTTCAAAGGGAGAAGCCAGACCACAGTCCTTCCTGGCTTGCCAAGTTTGGCTGGAAATTCTTAACGCCCCAGGCAGTGGGGAATGCGGGGAATTCAGGGTGAGCCTGCCAGGGCCTTCCAGAGCCCCTTAAATAAAACTTCTTCACTCTGGTGCCTGAGCGGTGGTCAGACGTGATGTGGGCTGTTCAAAGAGCTGGGCCTGGTAGGCAGGACCCCTGAGGCTGGGCTCTTGGCCCATCTGTAGTTTTCCTTCCCCTGTCTGAAAGCCTTGATTCATGCAGGAGCTGGCCCAAGGAGGGTAAGGGGAACTGAGAAGGTTAAATGTCCTCAGAACCAAGGCAGTAGTAAGGACACCACCACAGCCTTGTTGATGCTCCAGCCTCAGAATGTTCAGAGAGAGCTGAGTGCCATCGAGACCTGGATTTTTGGTTCAAACTGTTATTGCCCTCCAGGAGAGGAACAAAAGCCCTTTGCTGGGGCAGCAGCATGGGAAAGAGCACACACCCTGGACTCCAGAGTTCTGGGTTCACATCCTGTTCCCATCACCAAGAAGCCGTGTAAGCCCTGGGCCTGCATTGAACATATAAAAAGTAATCAAAGGAAACCTCACTAAAAGGGAGTCAGGAGGCTAGAAGGGAGAGTCTAGCAGGGGGCAGAGTATTGTTCAAGTATCCATTATAGGAAGAACTGTCAGTTGCAGACTCCCAACAGAAGATTCAGGAAATAATCAATTATAGGCTAGGGCAGGGCCGTGGGGGGGGGGGGTGTATATTGCATTCCCCACCAGAAATCAACTACCCTAACAACTAAGCTAGTGAGAAGCTGTCAGCACCCTGAAGTCTTGCTTTGCTTAGAGGACTTTCATTCAAAACAACCATACTAACTTCCTCTTTCTCCATAAAACGTTTCTCTCCTTTGTTGGTTACACTTGCCTATGGTTCTTCTGTTTTGCTATTCTCTGCTGTTCCCAGAAAAAAAACATTTTGCTGGTAAAAGAACTTCTATATTTTCAAGTTAACAGATGTTGCCGTGCCTCAGTTTCCTTAAAGGATGATCCCTAGATTATGGGGTCGCTATGAGGGTTAAATGAGTACACAGTTCTTAGAGCAGAGCCTGCTTTACAGAAAGTACTTGATAAACAGTAACCCATGAGCCTGGCATATGGAAAATATTCCAAAAATAGTAACTCTCCTGGATACTGACTGCTTTTCTCCATCCGTCTAGTCCAAGCGTTTAAGAATTGCAGATGTGAAGGAGGACAGGTCCGGCCTGACATCTCTGATTACTCTCTCTGAGTCATATGGCAAACGATTCCAGTTTCCCATCTGTAAGATAGGAATAATTGTAGGAGCCCCTTCATGGAGTTGTCCTGAGGATTAAGTGAGTCCGAGAATGGAAACTGGAGCAGCACAGTGGCTGGTACACAGGAAGCCCATGATACTTTTGTTGTTGTTGTTACACGTTATTTTTGCTGGAATGACTCAGCGATCCACATTCAGTCATCAAACACTTTTGTTGCAGACATCAGCTCTCTGAGAAGAATCAAACATGCAATGAGCCTCCACAGGCTAATTAATTCTAAGGATCTGTGCGTCCCCTTGAAAAAAGGGGTTTGTTTCCAGAAGAGAGAGGAGAATGGGCAGGCAGAAGGAACCATGTCCACTCAGGCTCCCAGATCATCAGGTACAAGTGTGGGGATGAGCTGTGTACTTAAAATGGGCATATTAACGATGCCAGGAAGCAGGGCTCAAACCCATTCTTTCTGATCCTGAATCCCTACTGTGCTGCCTGGGAAGCCAGAGGCAGCTGCACATTCTACAGAGAGGCAGAGCCTACTTCCCTTCCTGTCATTGTGGGCTGGGTTTTCAGGACCCTCCCTGCAGTACTAACTGGGACAAGCAGCACCCCACAAGCGGATGGTGGACTGCGATCTACGAGACCATCCAGGAAAACAGGTGCACTCTGATTAAGTAAACTTGGGAAACCTGCCACCTCGTGTCACCCCCCAAAGGAGCTGGTTTTTGAAGGTCCTGAGAAATCCCCCATAAGGAAGACTCTCCTCTGAATTTAACCCCTATTTACTTGTAACACAGTTGGAATATCTGCCCCTGTAACTTACTAACACTTCCGGGAATGACCTCACAGACCAGTGCATCGGAGATCTTGGGGGGGGGGGGCAGAGGCATTGCACAGCTTGGAGAAAAAGCCCTCCTTTCCACCCCCAGCCTTTCGGAAACCCCCTTGCCTTGGTCTCTGCGTGGGCAGGGTGAAGCCTTGCAAAGCAGCTCCTGCAGCTGGTTGGCCTGATTAAAGTGGCAACATTCAAGAAAAGTCCTGCTGTTGGTCTTTGCAAATTATGGGACTCTCAGGAGAAACCAACTGGGGAGAAGGGGGCGGGAGGGGGAAGTGGTGAGGCCCAGAAATTGGGAGAATGCAATGCATCATAATGACAACTGGGGGAAAAATAAAACAACCAACGGAGAAAAATAATTTGGAGAATTATTGAATGGCAGAACCCCAAAGCTATAAACAGGATGTTTGAAAGATTTCAAGCATAAAGGTCACAATCTGCAATTTAAATGGATAGTTTGTTGCCTTTTTTCTTGGTTATGGTTGGTTGCCACCAATTAGTTGAAGTGTGTATGTGTGTGTGCGCGTGCGGCGCGCGCCGTGCCGCACACAGGTTTTTCAAAGAGTGCTTCTCAATCAGGCTGGGATGGTTGAGAGCCCCTAAGCCCACACAGGGGTGGGCACATCCTTTATAGCATGAAAATGAGCAGAACTCATGCCACACAGCAAGGGCCTTCTTCCTCTTTCTGGGGAAAAAAATAAAACTATTAACACAGCATAAATGCCTGCTCACTCCCAGCTCTCTGCAGTGGTTTTACCCTGAAGAAAGGGATCCCAGAAAATCATCCCTGGGGTGGGATTGCCCCTAGGGTCCCACCTTGTCCAGGGGTCCTAGTTAACCGGAATCCTATTTATCAACTAGGTGGGTGCACCACCGTCCACTTTGTGAGAGCTGAATTTGTGGCTGGCGGGGAGGTCAGTCGGCTGAAGGCCAGGTTGGGACCCTCCTCTGCTGCTCACGGGAGGGTGTGTGTGACAGCGTCAGGCAGAGGGGCTAAACTCAGAGCGGCTCTTAGGATGGCGTTTCTTTGGATAACGCACATGTGAATCGCCTGGGCGTCTGTGTTGAGCACTTCGCTCAACTACTCCGTAGTTTTTCGCTCTCAGCATCTGCTCTGTGTGGCCCAGCAGCCTTCAGGGGCCTTGAACTGATGCCGACTCTTCCATGGCCACATGTCCTAAATGAACAACCTGTGGTCATAAGTAAATGTAAGTTCCTCACATGAACCCACCAAGGGCCCTTGTGATAAGCATTCTCTCCTGCCACCCAGGGCCACGAGGCTTACAAGAATCCCACCCTTTTTGTTTAGAACTGACCAATCTAGCCTCAGACTGGGAACCCATGGACCATAATGAAGGCCTGGGCCCCCAGCACTCTGCCTGGCCCTTCCTGCTCAGACCCCTCCACGCAGCTGAGTACCCCTTGCCTGCCTGACAGGTGAGTAACCAATGAACTCTATTTCACACCACTGCTGTCTTGGGTAACTGTGGCTCAACACCCTCCTCCCCCATGCTCCATTAACAAATGTTAATTTAACGAAGTCACAACAATCTCTTTGAAAGGCAGATTCCAACTCACTAAATCTGTGATGGTATTTGAGATTCTGCATTTCCAGTGAGCCTGATGGGGCTGGTTTCAAGAACACTTTGGATGGGCAGGGCTCTAGACCAGCATGGGCCAGTGGAAAGTTCTGTGCTGAGGGTGAGGGTTTGTGTCCATGCTGCCTAATATGGTAGCCACCAGCCCCATGGGACTGCTGAGTACCTGAAAGGTAGTACATGAGTCTAATGAACTGAACTTTAAATTTTAGTTAATTTTAACTATTTTAAATTTCAATAACTAAGTGAGGGTAATGGGGACTGAGCTCTGTGTGGTCAGGGACCATACTTTTCTCTACCTCTGGGATCCCCCTTAGCAGAGTGCCTAGTCTATACCAGGTCTTTAATAAATATTTATTGACTGCATTATCACCTAATGTAATTGAAGAATGAGTTTTAAATTTTGTTTGTTAGAACCCTGTAGTTGTTAAGTGACCAAAATTCACCCTATGGTTTTAAGATCAGAACCCATCTTGAACTTGAACTCCTACTAAAGACTTCATGGGCCCCCGAGACCCATTTGCAGAAAGATCAGGGGTGAAAGCAATCTCCAGGAGTGTTGGAAGCCAGAAACTAATTCAGCAACATCCTCTCTGTGTAGTCTGGTTCATTCCCTCAAGCTAGTCATCCTCACTGGTCTCATACCAGTATCACCGGTGGCTCTGGACATCTAAACATTAGAACCTTCCGACCACACAAAATAGCATTGTTCCCCACCAACTAGTCAGAAAACTCCCAGGGAAGTTCGTTGATTGGCTGGGCTTGGGTCATGTGCCAATTCTTGGACCAATCACTGTGGTCGGGGCCTTGGGATTCTGAGATTGGCCAAGTTAGACTCCAAGGTGTCCCTACCACATTCAGGGATGGCTTGCTCCAAGACAGACAAGACTGGAATGGAAAGAAGCAGTTTTCCCCAAGATGGGTTATGCTATTTCTGGGCAAACAAAACAATCAGTGGGGGGAAAAGGGGATGGAGGGAGGCTTCCAGCTTCTGTAAATGGTTTTGGGGAGGCATTTCTTTTTTGGGGGAGGCTCGATCAAGGGTATGGAATTGCCTTCTCTGATTGTGTCCTAAGGCATAAAGAGAAGAAGATTCCATTGGCCCAACTGGTTTCACTCTACTCTCCCATCCCTGGTATGTTAGTGAAGTCACAGGTTTCTAGAAACCAAGACCTCTCAAAAGAAGGTACCATTTGAAATCGAACGACGAGCAGGAGTTCACTGGGTGGAGAAGCAGAAGGAGAGAAAGAACACTCCAGGGAGGAGAGAGAGCGTCTTCGAAGGCAAGATGGAGAACCAGCATGCGGTGTGGGGGAGCAGGGGAGCGTCTGCTACAGAGGGTAGGCTGGAACTGTGGGAAAGGAGGCAGGAAGTGGATTTCAGGCCCGGCTGCAGAAGGCCTTGGGTGCCAAGTGAAGGAGTCTGGGTTTCAGCTGTGGGAAACAGGAAGCCATTTGGAGGTCTTGAGCAGGGGGTGGTGTAGTCAGAGCTGTGTATGTTCTAAGAGATTGCTGTGGATGACTTTGGAGTGGTGATGGGAGGCAGGGTGCCAAGGACAAGGCTGTCCCAATATGTCTTTAAGGATTGGCTGCCTCCAGGGCTCTCCCGGTTCAGGCTGCTGGTGTCCTTTCTCCCTGTCTTATGCTCAGAACTTGACCTGGCTGGATCCAGGTCTTCTCTGTGCCACTTTCCAGCAGTGGGCAGGTTACTTCATTTCCCTTAGCCTGTTTGCTCACCTCAAAAATGGAAGTAGGAATTCCCACGGTGCACGGCGGCTGTGGGTTTGCAAGGCCGACGTGGATGTGATGGGTCCCAGACCAGCAGACCCCAGACTCACCCCTAGTAGGAGATCAGCAAAAATTGCTGTTGTGATTCGCACAGTTGTGGCTCCTGAGTTTATTTGCATGGAAAAAGTTTGAACACAGAAGACACGGGAAAGAAATAACATTCAAAACACAAGCTTCTTGGACCAGCTCTGTAACCAGGACGGGCTGACATCCCCTGACCTTCATGGTAAAAACCTTTCAGCCCACAAGCCCCGGGCTCTCTCTCTTCCTAGGATACTCATGGGTTTCAATTGGAACACGCCAGAAGAGGTTGGTTTCCAAGAGTATTTCCCTGGAGGCTGGGCGGGCATCTCCAGGGAGAATGAGGACATCGGGCTGCATCTTGGACTGACCTGTTTGCCGGGCCTGACAGCCACATGTCCCGCCGGAAAAACCCCAGCATGGAGCCTGGACGACCCCGGCCTGAAACTTCCCAGTGCATGATTTCCGGAAGGTTGTCTCACCCTGGTGGGCCTCAGTTTCTCCATTGGGAAGATGGCAACAGTACTGTCCACATGGGGCTGTGGTGGGGACTGATGGAGGAAAAGCGTTAAGGTTCAAAGCCCATGGCCAAAAACAAATTCTTTCTTTCTTTTTTTTTTCTTTCCTTTTCTTTATTTTCTTTTCTCTTCTCCTTTTTTTAAAGTTTCTTTTCAGTGTACCAAAAAGAATTCTTGAGAGATCTTTAGTGCAAAAAGGTGGTTTCATTAAAGCACAGAGACAGGACCTCTTGGGAGTAAGAGCTGCCCTGGGGTCGTGAGGAGTGGCCCATTATGCACTTTCAAGTTGGGAAGGGGTAGGTTAGAGTAAACCTTTTAAGGAATTTGGGAACAAGGTTTCTAGGACCTTGAAGAGGCTAGCTATTGTTGGAAAAGTTCATTTATTATTGTCTAATAAAACCTTAGCCATGAGACCCTTCAGATGTTTATCAGTGGACCACAGTCTTCGGGGGTGATTGCCAAGACCTATCTTGGGGGGGTTAAGAGATACAGGAAACTTCCAAAGGAAATTATATATGTTAAAGTTGACTTACAGGATCCTAGGCAGTGGGGAGGGGGGTGGAGTTGAGCTAGGATTGCCTTTTGCCCTTAGCAAAGTGTCAACATCAAGGCAGTTGAGTTCCTAGAGGAAGTTCTTGTTTCAAGGGCTTGTCAATGGGCTGTAGGTAGTAAGGAAAATTAATAATTTTTCCTCTGCCTTTGTTTCTCACATCAGGAATTAAATCAACTAATGAATGTGGCACATGGTCCCATGGCTATGCCTCCAGTTCAGGCTCAGAAATGTGCATTTATTAGTCCCTATAATGTGTGAACGCCTTGCTCTGTGCTGGTACTACCTGACAAATAAGACAGGGCTTTTGGCTCCATGGGTAGGCTTGGGGCACAGATAACTGGATACATAAGCAACAGTGTTTTAAGACAGTCTTTACTCTGGGCACCTGGCTGGCTTAGTTGGTAGAATGTGCAACTCTTGATCTCAGGGTTGTGGGTTCAAGTCCCACATTAGGTATAGAGATTATTTCAAACAAAATCTTAAAAAAAAAAAAAAAATCCATCCAGGGGCACCTGGGTAGCCCAGTCGATTAAGAGTCTCCCTTCGGCTCAGATCATGATTCCAGGTCCTGGGATCGAGCCCCACATTGGGCTCTCTGCTGTACGGGGATTCTGCTTCTCTCTCCCTCTGCCCCTTCTCCCTGCTCCTGCATGTGTGCACTCTCGATCTCTCTCTCTCTCTCTCTCATAAATAAATAATCTCAAAAAAAAATAAAAGTCTCTGCTCGGTACTGCTCCTGTCGGTGAGAGGTGTGTCAGTATATAATTGAATATGACTTTCCCATGGAAGTCAAGGTACACTCAGGATAATGTTCTTGCCTCTGAGCTGAGCTGTGGTATGGGGATCTCCCCGCACAGACCGCCTTCCTTCCTGTGGCCTTTCCCAGAGGGCAGACCTGTATTCAGTTTGAAGGCTCTTCCTGTCCGACCTTGCTTTCTCTGTCTTCTACCTCTGCAGCAGTTTCCGCCATGGAACCCCTGCACTTTGAATTGCACCTGTGAGCCTGCATGGTGGGGGACCTGAACTCCTTGAGCATCCAGTGGAAGTGAAGCTCATAGGGATACCAGATGGGCCAGTAACTTGGATAAGAAATGGGGAATAGCGCCCCTGGTGTTCAGTCCTAGGAGACTCATTCAACCCCTCCCAGCCTGTTTCCTCCACCCAAAATGGGTGCTTTCCTAGGGCTGCTACATTGAATGAGATCATCTTTGCCCAAAGGCTCAGAGCTGGGTCCTTGGAGGGGACAGGCCTGGACCGCTGCTGGGACCAGATGGCCTTACCTTTCTGGCGCCTATGCAGATTCTGGAAGAGCTCCTTTGGCTCCTCTTGCAGAAAGGAAACCCCGGGGTGGCACAGGCCTCTCTCTGCGCTCTGCCCACAATTAGGGCTCCAGGAGAAGGGTCCACCTGGTGGGTATTTTGGCTGGAATGTGTGGTGTCTCCATGGCAGTTTGACCATTATCTGGGGCATCTGATCCCAGGAAACTGCCAAATCAGATAATTTGCCTGTCTCTCTGGATCAGATGTCCTAAGTAATGGCCCTTGTCTCCACCTGGCTGGGTCCTCAGTAGACAATCCCCCCTTTCAGTGAGCCTGAAACGAAAGCTGGTTTCAGCTGGTACCGTTCAAGGTCAAGGCTTCGGAGAAGTTGCTAACTGAGAGGCCCACAATTGCCCTCTATATTATATGACTCCATCCGTGATGTCGCATAAACAATCAGTAACTAATAGTGGTTAAAATACTGCAATTGGCAAGTTTTTTTTATATTAAACAATATTTTAATTGAAGTGTAATATATGGCCATAAGTGTACAAGCAATAAGAGTATAGCTTATGCATTCTCACGAAGAACACATCCTGGGAACCAAGACCCAGACCAACCAACGCAACACTATCCATTCCCGGATGGCCCCCCAGCCCACTTCCAACCTCTCACTGAAGCACAACCACTACTCTGACATCTAGCCTCCTGGTTAGTTTTGCCAGTGCTGAACTTCATGTAAATATCAGCAAGTAAAAGCTTTGGGTCTGGTTTGTTTCATCCACACTGTTTGGGACATTCGTCTGTGTGGTCCCGATAGCAGTAGTGTGTTCATTCTCTGCCGGAGAGTATTATCCTGCAGAAAGAGTGCAACACTGTCCATTCTTCCATGGATGGACATTTGTGTTGTCTCCAGTTTGGGGCTATTAACAAACAGTGCATTTGAATTTGTGTATTTATGTGAAGATATATGCCTCTGTGTGTTAGGCATCATATTTTTTACTAAAAAAATATAAAATAGGGGGCAACTGGGTGGCTCAGTGGGTTGATTCCTTTCATTTGATGAAATCTGAATTTCCCAGAGGGATTTCCCATGGGGACCAGAGCTGGATGGCGCATCCCACAGTCAGAAACACAGAAGAGGTATAGAGTATGTTCTGACTTTAAAAGGATAATAATTAGTATAATGATTATAATAAGACAAAAGGAGTAAAGGGGTCATTCTGGGTGAATGGCAGCAAGGGATTTAAGTAAAATCAGAAGAATAATTTTAACTAAGCAGATACAAAATGAAAAAAGAAGGAAGGGGCACCTGGGTGGCTCAGTGGGTTAAAGTCTCTGCCTTCAGCTCAGGTCATGGTCTCGGTGTCCTGGGATCGAGCCCTGCGTCGGGCTCTCCGCTCGGCAGGGAGCCTGCTTCCTCCCTCTCTCTCTCTGCCTGCCTCTCTGCCTACTTGTGATCTCTCTCTCTGTCAAATAAATAAATAAAATCTTAAAAAAAAGAAAATTAAAAAAGAATGAAATGGATGACTTGACCCAATATCTTGTGTGTTACATGCCTGCTTCTCAAATGAATGATTTGGCTCAAATCAGGTTGTGCAGAGTTGGCCTTAAAGACCCAAGTCATCATTGGTGAAGTTGTGGGGAATAATAATTGAGATTGTGATGAAAGTACACATGAGAAGCAGATCTTTTTTTTTTTTTAGGGAGAAGAAAGAGTTTAGGTTTAGAGGATTCCCAAAGAAGTGGTGATGGTTGGTTGAAATAGAACATTTGTATATCTCATACCTTGAGCCCCCATAATGGCAGTTGGCCACCTCTGAACACAGGTCCATCAATATGGACTCTCTAGCCAGTGGAAAACCAGAGAGAGTACTCCCAGGACCCAACATTGACATAGTGGGAGAACTTTAGCTGGTTTCATAGAGGATCTTCATCTCAGTTCATCCCGGTGGATGACAGTCTGCTGAGATAATTAGTCTCCTTGTCTGTGAGGCTGGCTCAGACAAGATTCACAAGAGCCTATGCATGGTTCTATGCTCAGATTCTTCTTCTTATAACTCACAACAGTTTTGCACAGCACAACACAACATTGTAACCAAAAGGACAGCCTAAGGGGACAAAAAGGAATGGTATGAATCCACCAAGGAGGCAAACAAATGGGTCCCCAAAACAAGCCCCAGGTGCCAGCCTGAGTATCAACAGCCTAGGAACTCACTGCAAGAGAGCAAATTTCAGATTCAGTGCTCACTCATAGGCTTTCTTATTTTTGCAGTTTTCACCAAAGGGAGCATTGTTCTAGTTTGGGGCATGAATAGTAATTCCCCCAAATTGTGTGCCTGAGTAACCAAACATGGCCTCCTTTTGGAGCTCACCCAGGAGTTGGAAATTCTGGTATTGGTGATTCCTTTCATTTGATGAAATCTGAATTGCCCAGAGGGATTTCCCATGGGGTCCAGAGCTACATGACACATCCCACAGTCAGAAACACAGAAGAGGTGTTGAGAAGCTGCATGCAGCAAGGCCAAGGGGCCTGGTGGGCACCACACAGGCTTGAAAGCTGTGGTTTTGAAGCAACAGGCAGCTAGACAGGGTCTAGGCAGGAACTCTGGGATGACCTGCCCAGTAAAGAAAGGTCAATCAAATGACAACAGGAAAAGAACACCCAGAGCTTGCTAGAGCAAGGGAGTCGAGCCACCATTATGTGCACTTTGCAGAGACTCAACATCAAGCAGACGAGTGAGAACTCATGCTAGTGGGAAAAAGGGAAGGCTTCAGCTATGCCGTGATGGGAGGTTATTGGCACAAAGAGGGTCTAGTGAGGTGGCTGGAAGGGAGGCATCCTCTGTGGTTGTTAGAGGTGCATACTTGGTTGTTTTATGGTCAATTGGTTCTTTGTGGGGAGTGGGGACAAGAGTTAGGGAAGCTCTCAGATAGAATTATGGCCATTTGAGGCCCACTGTTGAGAAGGACCTGGTGCAGAACCCTGGCCATTTGCTATGTACAGCAGCTAATCTCCTTCCAAGTCTGACATACATAGTAAGCCTGCTTTCTCTGCTGACACCAAGGATTGGGTCCTGGATTGGTTGTGGACAGAAACCTATTTTCATGTACGGTCTGCCTACGGCCCATTTGTGTGCTCACTTTTTCATGCAGACTGGGAACCAGAAACCAGGAACATGCTGAGGAAGTTGTTGAGCAGGGCTGAAGAGAGAGACCATAAATTTGAAGATTTAAGAACATCAAGTTCCTGGATGAGCCCAGGTCCTGCAGGATGAGAATCATAAAAAGCACGAAAATGGAAAGTAAGCAAAGTTACAAAAAGTAGCTTATCAATAAGAGAGAGGAAGGGTGCCTGGTTTCTTCAGTTGATTAAGTGTCTGAATCCAGGTTTTAGCTTAGGCAATCGTCTCAGGGTCCTGGGGTTGAGTCCCCTGTCAGGATCTGCACTCAGCACGCTGTCTGCTTTGGATTCTCTCTCCCTCTTCCGCCCACCCTCCAACTCATGTGATCTCACTCTCTCTCAAAATAAAATAATTCATTAACAAAAGAAAATAAAAAGAAAGAAAAGAAAGAGTAAAAAGGAATGAGAGACGAAATAATGGCACACGGATTGAGGATCTAGTGTTCTGGGTCTTCCCAGTCTGCAAAATAGGCTTCTCTGTGCAGAGCAATGGTAACAGACATGGCCTTCCTTTGGGAAGGGAAAGGGGAGAAAGAGGACTCAGGCCACTGCTCCTAGGATCATGTCCCTGACCTCAGAACTCAATTTCTATCCTCAGCGCTACAGTCCCCCCACCTCACCAGCTCCAGAACCATGATCCCTTTAACCCACTGATAACGAAGGTGTCCAGGGTCTCTGGGCCTTTTCCAGCTCTTACATTTCATAACTGGGACCTGCAACCAATGCCTGTCATCCCATTCTTTCAAGAGGCAGCCAAGGTGTTGCCCATGACTTTCTGTCCCCATGATTTCATGCCTTCCTCTGCTCCCTCCTGCTATGCTCCCTCATCCTTCCCCGAATCATGAATTTCTTCTTTCCCTTCTCCTCTCACCTCCAACAACCTGATTGTTCTGTGAAATGGCAACAGTGGTGCAATGATGATGGGTTTACTGCCATCCTCCCTAGTCCCTCAGTTGACCCGTGAGCCAAACCAGCCAGCATGGAGATGGTTTCCATGGGCCTGGGTTGTGCTAGGCATGAGTGTGACAGGAAACTGAGCAATAAAGGTACTACCCTATGCCTGGGCTGATCATAGACACTGGAATCATACTTGAGTGTTACTACAGCCATTAAGTGTCCTAGCCTAGAGTGCCAGGGTGTGCGACCAACTCAGCAGCCTTCACATATGCCTCTGGAATTCCAACCAGTCTACGACTATATCCAAAGGCTCTCCTGTTTTGCATTGAGGAATTCAACCTCACAGCTCCTTAGGAAAGAGAATCTTAAATATAAAATAAGAAAAGAGGATTACAAACAGAGCACCTTCAAGGCCCAGAGGCAGACTACTTCTTACTATTATTTCAAAAGAACCTACCATTACAGGAAAGGAACAAAACAGAGACTGAATCTGGGTGGCTCAGTCATTTCAATGTCTGCATTCTGCTGGGTTTCTGATCCCTGGGAGCAGGCCTGCATTAGGTTCCTGGCTCAGCCTGGAGTCTCCATCTCCCTCTCCCATGGCCCCTCCCCGCCAATCCTTCACTCTCTCTAAAAAAATAAAATCTCTCCATGGCTGAAAAACAGAAAGAAATCCTCTAATACATATACTTCATCTTTTTGATTTCCTACCTCCCACTCTTGGTCTACAAAGTAGCTGCTGTAACCTGCCTATTCCCAGGAACCCTCTCCCCTTAGTTCCTACCTGAGTGTAGTTCCCTACCTGGAGAGTCTTCCTCCTCTGAGCTGACTTCTAATATCATCTCCAGGCTCCATTCTATAGAGACACAAGCATGAGCAGCAGGTTGTTAGAGAGAGGGGCTCCCTTGCACCTACTGCTCCAGCAGAGGTCAGGCTGGCTCACCTGCCATCACCTGTTCTTCCTCCTAGATCCTCAGACCTGCCCTGGGCTCCCTGGAGTCAGAGCCCTTCAACAGACCTTGAGCACAGCTTCTAACCCTCAGGGAGAGGAAGGATGCCCCTTCACATGGCACTTCCCTGTCTCCATGGGATTACAATAGCTCTCACCCGTGCACAGATCAACCTGTGATCCCAACTGTAGTGGAAACAGTCTGGGTTAGATGGGGTCCATGAGCAGCCCCTCTGCCAGACTCAGAACAGGTGCCCAGGGGAGCTGTCTGTGAGGATGAAAATGTTCTGTGTTGTAAACATGCATTATGGGGCACCTGTAATTTAGCTGATGTGATGAAGGATGGGACTGTTTAGCTTTGTTTCCTGGAATTAACTCACACGTGAGCAGACATGTCTTGCTAGGGGCAGGGACACTTCACTGTCCTCAGGAGCCCATCCTTCTCTTCCTGGTCCATACTTGAGCCTGGTCACGCAGTTAGCATAATGTGGGTGGACATAGACCACGACAAGCTGAAGAGGGAAATTTCTGCCCCTGAACTAGATCTTAATCCAGACTGTATCAAGATAGGCTGCTCAGAGCTAACCATTTGGGGGAGAAGGAATGAAGGAGATGCTGTTCGTGTCCTTGCAGTGGCTACCAGGTGCAGGGCTCCTGTCCCCATGAGTGGAAGGACACAGAGTTTGGGTGTGTGAACTCTCAGATCATTTTAGAGAAACCATCAAACTGATGTCTTCTGGGCCATAAAAGGGAGGAGCAAGAAGCACCCCAACCGTGGGATCAGCTCCCATGACTTTGCTAAGTTCACCATGCCTGGAGTCTGTGCCCCTCTCACCTCATGTGCACCTAGAATGTTCTACAGCTGCCATAGCCACATGGTATGAGATCTCTTCAGCATAAATATGTCTGCAGGCCAGATAACCCTTGGCCAACTGCGTGTAGACAAGGACTGGTTGTCTAGTGACTTCCAGAAGCAGGTGAAAAGTAAAAACTCGCCCCTCCTAGCCCTGGGTGGTTCAGGCTGGGAGCCTCCGTGTGTCTGGCCTGGTCCTGGTTTCATCCCCACTGATGTGTCTAGAGTGGGGGAACAGGAGACCTGACTGCATTCTCTGGCTCTCCCTAATTTCCATGATGGAAAGAGCCTGGTTTGTTGCACAGGTGGCCGGAGAAGAGGATGGAATGAGAAGCAAGCCCCTTCCCTGGGGATTTAGGAAGACGTCCATACAGTGCTCACACCAGCCGTGACAGTGTGACCTGCCTTGTCCCTGCTCAGGAGGAGCCCGAGTGGCATCCTCAGGGTGGGCAAGGCTGGGCCCAGGCAGTGATCCTGTACTGATTCACCTAACCTTGCAATCTTGGCATGCCCTCCCTCTCTCACATGGCCTGGCTGTCCTTTGTGCTGTCCGTCTGCCCCTCCCCCCACCATCCCCTCTACCTCCTCCCTCTAAAGTTCTAGTCCAAGCCCCTGGATCATGCCCTCACCCTTCAATGCAGAAGGATCTGATGGAGCCAGGACTCCTTAGAGCCTAACTGCTGCTCTCACTTCTCTATTGGGTTGCACCCAGCAGGCATTCTCTTTCACACTACCAATTGACCATGATCTAGAGACAAAGGATTTCTAGAACCTGCAGGCTCCCACTTCTCAGATTCCCTTCAGAACAGGGTGTGGTAACCATCTGCCCTTGGGACCACCTGACCCAGCTCTCCCACTAAGAGGAAGAATATTCTTTCTCAAGCTCCTTTCATCAGAAAGGTGTGGGAACAGAGGAGGGGCAGAAGCAAAGAATCCATGGGGAGAAAAATCCCTTTACCTTAAAGTATGTGAGAGAGCAAGGACCCTGGGATCACTGTAGTCTCATGACTGGCAAGCACCCCACAGTAGGAGGATCAGGAACAAGTTGTAAAAGTATTTTTGATACCAAACTCCGTGTAGAAATGTGTGGGTCTTCTGCAATTGCATTACTGGGTATTTACCATAAAGATACAGATGTAGTGAAAAGAAGGGCCATCTGTGCCCCAATGTTTATAGCAGCAATGGCCACGGTCGCCAAACTGTGGAAAGAACCAAGATGCCCCTCAACAGGTGAATGGATAGGAAGATGTGGTCCATATACACTATGGAGTATTATGCCTCCATCAGAAAGGATGAATACCAAACTTTTGTAGCAACATGGACAGGACTGGAAGAAATTATGCTGAGTAAAATAAGTCAAGCAGAGAAAGTCAGTTATCATATGGTTTCCCTTATTTGTGGAGCATAAGAAGTAACATGGAGGACATGGGGAGATGGAGAGGAGAAGGGAGTTGAGGAAAATTGAAAGGGGAGGTGAACCATAGAGACTATGGACTCTGAAAAACAATCTGAATGTTTGGAAGGGGCGGGGGGTGGGAGGTTGGGGGAACCAGGTGGTGGGTATTGGAGAGGGCACGGATTGCATGGAGCACTGGGTGTGGAGCAAAAACAATGAATATTGTTACGCTGAAAATAAATAAAAAAATTTACAAAAAAATGTAGGGTCTTCCCCTAGAAATGGAGAGGTGGGAAATGGTGCATGAGATTTTGGGTTAAAGAGCCTCATCTCAGTGCCAGGCTCCCCAAACACAGGCACTAGGACCCCGCTGTCATTCAGCACCCCCTCCAGCCTCCCTTTTCTCTGAGGCCAACTGAACACCACAGGAGTCCTTCTCTTTAGTCATGATCGATCCCACTGTCTGCTCAGAGGTGAGACCCATCATTAACTGAAGTCATTCCTGACAGACTCAGGGGAATTCTGAAAATGCTTTTTCCTCTCAGGACCCTGGGAACATTTTTCTGTGTGGTAATGGGATTTTTCAGACGAAACCAGGTCTATTTGGTATATGATAGACTACACACATATTTAAGTCGTACAATGCCGTAAGTTCTGACATACATATGCACCCATTAGGCCAGGGGACAGGATTTGCTTTTTCTTTTCCTAAATGGCAAAGTTCACACCAACAACTGTGGTATTTAGGGAGACATAATTTCTTGAAAATATACACACACAGAGAGACACACAAAACCACATGCCCACTCACAATCACACCTCGTCAGTTCACACAGAGACACACTCCACCTCCATTCACACAAACTCACTACATGAATGCTACACAGCCGCAAAGACATGACCATGGTTCTCCATGTGGAAAACCCATTGTTTCAACACACCTCTGATCCCCATTCGATTGGGAACCCAGGATCTGATGGTGCCCCTGACTAAAGATAACAAGAGATGTATTCCAGAATACATACCTGTTTTGCTCAATCTGGGTGGCACCTGCAGGTACAGAAAAGAGGGCACAATGAGCCTCGGGTCATGTTGTATACTGTCTGTCTGCTAATCTTTAGTTATGTCAGTGACAATAGGAAACCAGAGGGAACCCAGTGCTTGGCTCCCATGGTAAGCAAACAGGATGCCTATAGGAAGTTGTTTTTCCTGGGGGATGTGTCTGCCTAGTCCACCCAGGTGACTATAAAATTCTTCATTCAAGCAGGAGAAACTGTTGCTGAGGGAAAGGATCCTATCACAGCAATTATAACCAGGTTTGGTGTTGCCAATAGTAAATGTCCTCTCAAATCAGATGATGGTTGGCAAGAGACAACCACTCAGCACACTCCCCAAAAGAGAAATTATATATGTGTCCTCTCAAATGTGTGTGTATGTACACATACACACAAACACTCATACAGTTTAAACATTTTATTTCCATATACAAGCCATTTATTTATTTAGCCGATGTTTTATTATTTTCAATTTACCAACATATAGTATGTTATATGCTTTTCAACTGAATTTGATTAAAGAAACCGAGAAAGCAACACTTGTTCCTTGGGCAAGGACAGGCAAGCTCACCTTGGCAACACATTGGTCGTCTTTGTCTTTGATATTCTGACGAAACCTTGCCCAGATCAAGCTTTTTTTGGGGATGTCTAGAAGGACATCAAGAACATACTTGTCAGTACATTGGTGGTGCTGCTCAAGAATAATTCGGGGAGGGGCTCCTGGAGGGCTCAGTCCTTTCAGCATCGGCCTTCCACTCAGGTCATGATCTCAGGGTCCTGAAATTGAGTCACACGTGGGGCCTCCATGCTCAGCGAGAGTCTGTTTTTCTCTCACCCTCTGCCCCTCCCAACTGACTGTGTTCTCTCTTTCTCTCTCTCTCAGGTTAATAAAATCCTTTAAAAAAAAGAATGAATAGCTTGGAGAGGATTGCTTGATATAAATGGTGTTAGATCATTGGGGTCATTTGGTTGGCTGGCAGGGGCTGAAATGAACCTGTGGGGCCTCCCACGGTCATAGGGCTAGAACGTGTGCCGTGATGAGGTTTTTTTCTTTTCTCTGAGAAGGTTGACATTGGCCAGTGGCAGTGGGATTGATCTGCAGAAATATACACTGTCTCTCCTGCTCTTTCACTCTCTCCCTCTTCCTCTCTGTCTCTGTCTCTGTGACTGTATCTGTCTTTATCTCTTCCTGTCTCCCACACAAAAGCACCCACTCACAATCACACTACATAGAGCCACAAAAGACACCCTAACCCCAAGTCTCATGCACACAAACTCCTATCACACACACGGAATACATTGGCTTCCTAGTCTTGCAGACACAAGAGCGTACTTTGTCACCTGGGAAATATGCCTGTCTTGCAAACCTCCAATAGTCCTACCAGGAACCCCCAACTGGTGAGGCTCTCCAGACTGAAGATTCCAAGGGGGCCCCACCTGCCTTACCAGCTAGAAGTTTTTCCCAGGAAGAGACTGATTCCAGATAACATGCCACTTTCCCTTTGCTCCCGACATTTCTGGGGGTTGCAGGTATAAATAAGAGGACACCATGGGGCTCAGGTCATGCTGTACACTTGTCTGTCTGCACTGATCTTTAGTTCTCTGGATGACTTTAGGAAACCATATGGAACACAGTGGTTGAGCCCAAGACCCCAAGTACATGACCTGGATGCCTGTAGGAAGTTGTTTTTCCTGGGGGATGTGTCTGCCCCATTCACTCAGGATGGCAACTACAAAATTCTTCATCCAAACAGGAGAAACTGTTGCTGAGGGAAAGGATCCTACCACAGCATTTCTAACCAGGTTTGGTGTTACCAATAGTAAATGTCCTCTCTCATCAGCTAGCGGTTCAAAAGAGGGCACCACTCAGCACTCTCTACAATAGGGAAATCATAGGAGATATATATATATCTCAACTCAAATGTACATTGTCCCATTGTCATCTGTATTTGATTGGAAAGAAAACAAGAAAGCAACATTTGTTCCTCGGACAAAGAACATCAAGCTCACTGTCACAATGGATAGATCTTTGGTAATGATGTTATCACCCAGAGCTGTTCCTAGGAAGTCCTCTGAGAGATCTAGGACACAGAGTACCCATCAGCATGTTGGTGGTATTGCTCAAGAGTAACCCGGGGCGTGTTAGTTGATATGGACGTGAGCCTAGAGTGTATGGCGCCAGTTGGGTACCAAGCATGGACTGAAATGCCAATGTTGGGCCACCCACAGCAGTAAGTTTTAAAGTGTGCCATGTGATAATATTTTTTTAGAAGGTTGATATCATGTGGTTTCTGTCTGACAGTATCTCCTGGAGAAACACATTTAACTCTCTATCATCTCTCTCTGTGTGTCTTTATTACTTCTCTCTGTCTCTGTCTCTGAAGGAGGGTACATGACGGAACACACGAATCACTCAATTCTACCTCTGAAACCAATACTACAGTATCTGTTACCTAATCTGAATTTAAACTTTTAAAACAAGCATGCAGGTGGCTCTTGGTGAGCCACCCTTCTTCATGGAAGGAAATGCAAGGCAGAAGAGTAGAAAAGAAGGGAGAAACAGAGTCTTGGCTTTGCCATTGAAGACAAAGTTACACCTGAAGCTAAGGGGACATTGTATGTCAACTTGGCCTCCATTAAAAAACAATAAAGGAAAATAAAGAAACCCTAAAGAGAGAAGAGTGTCCAAAAATTTCAAAACATGAAATTAATACAAGTAACCATCATTAATCTCATGGTATCTTTTCATCCACTCTGTGTCTCATCTCTGTATTCACTGAGTTGGGTGGCTCTCCGAGTGAGCAGTAGTCATTCACTCATGGGATGATTCTTTACAATGGGAGGCCTGGGTTCCTTCCAATGTTCTCTATCTAACCCAACTCTGTATGAGAGTTGCAAGAAAGAAAAAGAGTGGAGCCTAGGTTCATAGCCAAAGGTGACTTTGAGTTCTTGTTTGTGCTTGTTGCTTGCTGTGTACCTTCCAGTATCTGAGGCTTTCTGGGGCTCAGCAGTCAATGAGTACTAACTTTCTCCCCATTTCTGTTTGGGGCTGGCTGCTGAGAGGTGACCCAACACTGAGATCGACTTACCAGGTTTCTCAATGTTATGCCTCCCAATCTCAAAATCTGTGAGATGGCCAGACAGTTTAGACCTTTTCTGTGCTTGTCACACTAATGGCTATGCCGACATTGGTCCTCCATGGGACCACTGAGGTCACCTTATGAGGATAGACAGTGTTTGGGATTTCTGTAGACTCAAGCAGTTCAGAAATCTATACAGACCTTGGAAAGACCTTCCATTGTTTCTACTGAACCCATGGCTCAGAGCTACCCTTGTCAGTGTCGTAAGTGCAATTCTGTATCTCAAAGGATCAGCATAGGGGTTCACATTTTGGCATTTACACTTAAGAGCTTGTGTGCCTGGGCATATTCATCTCTGTGCCTCAGTTTCTCCATCTGAAGAGTGCCATTAGCAAGGAAACCACTAAATTGGTGGTGAGGGTTGAATGGTTCATATAAGTAAAGCATGCCATGTAAATGATCAGAAAGGTTACTTAGAGGTGAAATGCCTTGTCTGAGATTCTATAACTTCACAAAACTCAGAGCTACATTCAAACCCTGGCATCCAAACTCCCAGGGCAGTGCTTTTTCCATGACTTACAGCTGCTCTGTCTAAACATGACCACTTTATCTTAAACCGACCTGGTGTTGAAGGAGTCAGACAAAGGTCTCAGAAATCTTTTGGTTGAGTATACTGCCTGAGTATACACCAAGTGGGTATTTCCCAAAATAATGTGCATCATGCTTCCAGAATGTGTTAGTTGCCTGACCCAACACCTATCTGGTAAAACACAATGAACACCAGTTTTCTAGGGAGAGAGGATTGCCTACATAACATATGGGTGTTCCAAAATGTGTGAAACGAATCATCTCGTGTGATTTGTTCCTTCTCAAGTAGGCATGTCAAACTAAGACCTGTTTCCAAGTCATGCAAATGATGTTAACCTCACCTTTGAAAAGAGCTCTAGGTCTTTCACGGGACCAGATTTGCGCATTACATCAAAACAACATCCATAGAAACTTGTTCTTTTTTAAAGCTGGTGCTCTATATGCAAAAGTATGCAATGATCTATATACATAATTTTTTTATTTCTCTTTTCATCTCAAAAATTTACCTTTCATTTTTTTGTTATGGTATCAACTCCCTATGGACTTGCTTTTTGATCCATCTCTGTCAATGGATTTCTTTGTCTATCATTGTGTGTGAAAGGCTGGATACTCAATGGGTATATATCTATTTTTTTTCTCTTTTCACCAGTCTACACCTCTGGGGTGGGCAACAGGTTGAGAGAAAGCATGTTGCTGATATTTTTGTACACTTATAATTTGGGATAACGGTGAAAAGATGTAAAGGAAATGTGTTTTAGTACAGAAGCTTACATCTAGACACATTCTTCTTAGCTGTTTTGGAAAACTAGTTCTATGAATGAAAGCACCATGTGCCCACATATATTTAACTCAAGACACATGCCAGGAGAAGGGAGATTGAAGGCACATGAAAGCAAAAGGAGAGGCTTCCATGTGCAAGAAGCATGGAAATCAGCTCTTCTTCCCAAGGACAAAAGAAAGGCTGAAGACACTGAAAAATCAACCACTCCTCTGGGATCCATAGGAGAGGGGAAGACACAGGGCAAACCATGGCTCTCAGGAGACAGAAAAGGGAACACAGGGAATAAAGCTTTCCTGGAGCACAGGAGCAGAGACTTTAGTAGAACACACCATTTTCTCAAGCTCACATGGAACATTCAGCAAAAGAGACCACATTCTGAGCTGTGAAACACACCCGAACACATTTAAAAGAGCAGAAGCCATACAATAGTTGCTCTCAGACCTCTATGAAATTAAACTAGAGAGCAACAATAGGAGGAAATCTTGGAGAATCCCTAAAGAGCTGGAGATTTAAAAATATATTTCTCAATAACACAATGGTCAAAGAAATTGTTTTAAGGGAAACGTTAAAATATTTTGAGCTAAATGAGATGTAACTATATCTTGACAAACATTTATGAAGAGGTAGGGCTTGGGAGAATTGATAGTACTGAAAGATGTGTGTTGGAAAATCAGAAAGACATAAAGTGACTAGGCTTCCTTCTTAGAAAACAAGGCAAGAGAATAGTGTCATATAAAACAAGCAAGAGAAAAAAATAATATTATTGCAGATACCAATGAAATGGAACACGGGAAATTCTCAGACCAAATCCACAAAACCAAGACATAAGCTCGTTTCTTGTAAATATCAGTGAAAAGGATGAACTCTAGCCTGGAGAAAAATGAAAGAAAAAGAGAAAATGTACATTAATATCGGACACAAGAGGATCACTACAGAGCCTATGGAGGTTGAAAGAATTCAAAAGTAATACTTGGTATTTACCCCCAAAGATATAGATGTAGGGAAAAGAAGGGCCATATGTACCCCAACATTCATAGCAGCAATGGCCACAGTTGCCCCACTATGGAAATAGCCAAGACGTTCTTCAACAGACGAATGGATAAAGAAGATATGATCCATATATACAATGGAATATTATGCCTCCATCAGAAAGGATGAATACCCATCTTTTGTATCAACATGGACAGGACTGGAGGAGATTATGCTGAGTGATATAAGTCAGAGAGTGTCAATTTTCATACCAGGGAGACAGGAGTGATTGGCTGGTTTTCTCTGGGGGTGCACTGAGCATGGGGCCCTGATCTCTTGGCTCTTCCGGACCAGAGATTGAGAGGCCACCATTTTCACTCTCATCCTCCAAAGCTCTATGGAAAGCACTCAGGGAACAAAACTCCCGAGAACAAACCCGAGTAGATTACTTGGTCCACCCCCAAGCAAGGTTGGTGCAATTCTACCTCAGACAAAGACAGCTGAGAATCATTGCAACAGGCCCCTCCCACAGATCAGCAAGAACACCACCCAAGACCAAGCTCACTGATTAAGGAGAACAGTGGAACTCCAGAGCTAGGGGAAAGGAATGCATAGAATTCATGACTTTTCCCCCATGATCCTTTAGTCTTGCAAAGTTAAATTAATTATTTTTTAATTTTCTTTTTTTCTTACTCTATTTTTTAACTTTTGTTCTTTCCTCTTTTAGTGTTTTTTAACTAGTTTATCTTCACAGTAGATTTCTTTAAAAAAAATCTTTTTACACTTTCATTGTTAGAGTCATATTTTATCCCTTCATTGTATTTAACCTAATTTCTTGTATACATATAGGTTTTTTTTTCTAAAAAAATTTTGCGATACAATTTCTTCAAGTTGATCAAAATATACCCAAATCTAGCACATGGCTTTGTCCTGGTTGCCAGCCAGAACGCGTTCCCTCCTCTTGCTTTTTTTTTTTTTTTCCTATTTCCAACCAACTTATCAATTCCTTTTTTAGAATTTATTTAAAATTTTCATCATTACACTCATATTCCATCCTTTCATCATGTTTACCCTTATTTTTGTGTGTGTGTGTATATATATATATATTTTTTCTTTCTTTATAATTTTGGGAGGTAGTTTCTCCTAAGAGACAAAATACACCCAAAATCAAATGGGTGGCTCTGTTCTATTCACTAGCCAAATGTGTGTGTGTGTGTGGGTGGGTGGGTGTTATACTGGTGGCTGGGGACCTAATCAATATGGACATTGGCTATTGTCAGAACTAGAGTTCAGAGTGATGATTCTCAAGGTGTTAACTGGGCTCAAAAAAGGCATGGAAGATATTAGAGAAATAAATATATTAGACTAAAATATAAGAAAATATCTAATAAAGATATTAGAATAAAAGATATTAGAGAATCCCTTTCTGGAAAAAGAAAATAACTAAAATCTAATTAAGTTGAAATTTTAAAAAGTGAGTAATGAGCTGCAATAAAAAAAGGAGGTTCTTTCTGCTAGGATAAATGAGGCAGAAGAGAGAATTAGTGATATAGAAGACCAAATGACAAAGAATTAAGAAGTTGAGCAAAAGAGAGACAAACAACTACTGGACCATGAGGGGATAATTCAAGAGATAAGTAATACCATAAGCTGAAACAATGTTAGAATAACTGGGATCACAGAAGAAGAAAAAAGAGAGAGCAGGGCAGAGGTATATTGGAGCAAATTATAGTAGAGAATTTCACTAATATGGCAAAGGGAACAAGCATCAAAATCCAGGAGGCACATAGAGCCCCTCTCAAAATCAGTAAAATAGGTCCACATCCCATCATCTAATAGTAAAACCTACAAGTCTTAGTGACAAAGAGAAAATCCTGATAGCAGCTCAGAACAAGAAGTCAATAGCATACAATGGTAGAAATACTAAATTGGAAGCAGACTTATCCACAGAGACCTGGCAGGTCAGAAAGGACTGGCATGATATATTCAGAGCACTAAAGGAGAAAAATATGCAGCCAAGAATACTATATCCACCTAGGCTACCATTGAAAATAGAAGGAGGAATTAAAAAAAAAAAAAAACTTCCAGGAAAAACAAAAGCTAAAAGAATTTGCAAACACCAAACCAGCCCTACAAGAAATATTGAAAGGGATCCCCTATGCAAAGAGAGAGCCTAAATGTCATAGATCAGAAAGGAACAGAGACAATGTACAGTAACAGTCACCTTACAGGCAATACAATGACACTCAATTCCTTTCTTTCAATAGTTCCCCTGAATGCAAATGGGCTAAATGCCCCAATCAAAAGACAAAGGGTATCAGATTAGATAAGAAACCAAAGCTCATCAATATGCTGTCTGCAGAACCACATTTTAGACCCAAAGACACCCAACTTTTGTAGCAACATGGACAGGACTAGAAGAGATTATGCTAAGTGAAATAAGTCAAGCAGAGAGAGTCAATTATCATATGGTTTCACTTATTTGTGGAGCATAACAAATAGCATGTAGGACAAGGGGAGATGGAGAGGAGAGGGGAGTTGAAAGAAATTGGAAGGTGAGGTGAACCATAAGAGACTATGGACTCAGAAAAACAACGTGAGGGTTTTGAAGGGGTGGGGGGGGGTGGGAGGTTGGGGGAACCAGGTGGTGGGTATTAGAGAGGGCACATATTGCATGAAGCACTGGGTGTGGTGCAAAAACAATGAATACTATCACACTGAAAAGAAGTAAAAAGAAAATAAATAAAATGAGGAGGTGGAAAACGATGCTAATAGACATAAAAAAAAAGCTGGAGTGGCAATCCTTATATCAGATTAATTAGATTTTAAGCCAAAGACAAATAAGAGATGAGGAAGGACACTATATCATATATCAAGGGTCTGTTCAACAAGATCTAACAATTTTAAATATCTATGTCCCTAACATAGGAGCAGCCAACTATATAAACTAATTAATGACAAAATCAAAGAAACACATCGACAATAATACAATAATAGTAGGGGACCTTAACATGCCCCCCTCATGGAAATGAACAGATCATCCAAACAAAAGACCAACAAGGAAAAAGGCCTTAAATGACACTGGACCAGATGGATATCACAGATATAATTAGAACATTCCATCCCAAAGCAACAGAATACACACTCTTCTCCAGTGCACATGGAACATTCTCCAGAATAGATCACATCCCAGGTCACAAATCAGGTCTCAACCGGTACCAAAAGACTGGGATCGTTCCCTGCATATTTTCAGACCAGAATGCTCTGAAGCTAGAACACCATCATAAGAGGAATGTTGGAAAGAACTCAAATACATGGAGGCTAAAGAGCACCCTACTAAAGAATGAATGGGTCAACCAGGAAATTAAAGAAGAATTGAAAAAAATCATGGAAACAAATGAAATGAAAGCACAACTAGTAAAAATCTTTGGGACACAGCAAACATGGTCCTGAAAGGAAAATATATAGTGATACAAACCTTTCTCAAGAAACAAGAAAGGTCTCAAGTACACAGCCTAACCCTACACCTAAATGAGCTGGAGAAAGAACAGCAAAGAAAGCCTAAACCCAGCAGGAGAAGAAAAATCCTAAAGATCAGAGCAGAAATCGGTGAAATAGAAACCAAAAGAACAGTAGAACAAATCCATAAAACTAGGAGGTGGTTCTTTGAAAGAATTAAAAAGATTGAGGAACCCCTGGCCAGACTTACCAAAAAGAAAAGAGAAAGGACCCAAATCAATAAAATCATGAATGAAAGAGGAGAGATCACAACCAACACCAAAGAAATGCAAATAAGTATAAGAACATATTATGAGCAACTATATGCCAGCACATTTGACAATCTGGAAGAAATGGATGCATTCCTAGAAATGTATAAACGACCCAAACTGAACCAGGAAAAAATAAAAATAGAAAACCTGAACAGACCCATAGCCAGTAAAGACATTGAAAAAGTCAGCAAAATCTCCTCACAAACAAGAGCCCAGGGCCAGACAGCTTTCCAGGGGAATGCTACAAAAGATTCAAAAAAGAATTAGTAGCTATTCTCCCAAAACTGTTCCAAACACTAGAAACAAAAGGAGAACTTCCAAACTTATGAGGCCAGCATGATCTTGATCCCAAAAGCAAAATCTCCTTCAAAAAGGAGAATTAGCAAGACAGGAAACAATGTGTGTTGGAGACGACGTGAAGAAAGGGGAACCCTCTTACACTGTTGGTGGGAATACAAGTTGGTGCAGCCTCTTTGGAGAACAGTATGGAGTTCCTCAAGAAATTAAAAATAGAGCTTCCCTAATGACACTGCAATTGCACTACTAGGTATTTACCCCAAAGTTACAGATGTAGTGAAAAGAAAGGCCCTCTGTACCCCAATGTTTATAGCAGCAATGGCCATGGTCACTAAACTGTGGAAAGAAACAAGATGCCCTTCAATGGATGAATGGATAAGAAAGATGTGGTCCATATACACTATGGAGTATTATGCCTCCATCAGAAAGGATGAATACCCAACTTTTGTAGCAACATGGACAGGACTGGAAGAGATTATGCTGAATGAAATAAGTCAAGCAGAGAGAGTCAATTATCATATGGTTTCACTCATTTGTGGAGCATAAGAAATAACATGAGAGGACATGGGGAGATGGAAAAGAGAAGTGAGTTGAGGGAAATTGGAAGGGGAGGTGAACCATGAGAGACTATGGACTCAGAAAAACAACCTGAGGGTTTTGAAGGGGCAGGGGGTGGGAGGTTGGGGGAGACAGGTGGTGGGTATTAAGGAGGGCACGTATTGCATGGAGCACTGGGTGTGGTGCAAAAACAATGAACACTGTTACGCTGAAAATAATTTTTTTTTAAAAAGGATAATTACACACCAATATCTTTGATGTACACAGGTGCAAAAATTCTCACCAAAATGCTAGCCAATAGGATCTGACAGTACATGAAAAGGATTATTCACCATGACCAAGGAGGATTTATTCCTGGGATGCAAGTTTGGTTCAACATCTGCAAATTAATCAATATGATACAATACATTAAGAAAAGAAAGAACAAGAGCCACACGATACTCTCAGTAGATGCTTGAAAAGCATTTGACAAAGTACAGCATCTTTTCTTAGTCAAAACATTTCACAGTGTAGGGATAGAGTGTACATACCTCAATATCATCAAAGCCATTTATGAAATCCAATAGTGAATATCATTCAAAATGGGGAAAAACTGAGAGCTTTTGCCCTAAGGTCAGGAAGACGGCAGGGGTATCCACTATCACCACTGCTAGTCAACACAGTACTAGAAGTCCTGGTGTCAGCAGTCAGACCACAAAGAGAAAGAAAAGGCATAAAGAAGAAGTAAAACTCTCACTCTTTGGAGATGATATGATACTTTCTGTGGCAAACCCAAAAGACTGCACTCCAAAACTACTAGAACTCATACAGGAATTCAGTAAAGTGTCTGGATATAAAATCAACTCACAGAAATCAGTTGCATTTCTATACACCAACAACAAGACAGAAGAAAGAGAAATTATGGAGGTGATCCCATTTACAATTGCACCCAAAGCCATAAGATACCTAGGAATAAACCTAACCAAAGAGGCAAAGAATCTCTACTCAGAAAACTATAAAGTACTCATGAAAGAAATTGCAGAAGACACAAAGAAATGGAAAAACATTCCATGCTCATGAATTGGAAGAAAAAATATTGTGAAAATGTGTATGCCATCTAAAGCAATCTACACATTTAATGCAAACCCTTTCAAAAACTATCAAATTTTTTTCAAAGAAAAAGAACAAATAATCCTAAAATTTATATGTAACCAGAAATGATCATGAATACCCAGAGGAATGTTGAAAAAGAAACCCAAAGTTGTGGCATCACTATCAGAATAACATCAGACCTGTCCACAGAAACCTGGCAAGCCAGAAAAGGCTGGCAAGATGTATTCAGGGCACTGAATGAGAAGAACATGCAGCCAAGACTACTTTATCCAGCAAGAATGACATTCAAAATGGATGGAGAGATAAAGAGCTTCCAAGACCGGCAAGCTTTAAAAGAGAATGTGACCACCAAATCGGCACTACAAGAAATATTAAGGAGGGTTCTATAAAAGAGGAAAAATCCCAAGAATATCATTGAACAGAAATTTATGGACACAATCTATAGAAACAAAGACTTCACAGGTAACACGATGTCAAAAAAAAACATATCTCTCAATAATCACTCTCCACATGAATGGCCTAAACATGCCCATAAAATGGCATGGGAATGCAGATTGGCTAAAACAATAGGATGCATCCATATGTTGTCTCCAGGAGATCCATTTTGAACCTAAGGATACAACCAGACTGAAAGTGAAGGGGTGGAGAAGAATTTTTCATGCCAATGGGCCTCAATAGAAGGCTGGGGTAGGCATTCTCATATCAGATAAATTAGATTTTAAACTAAAGACTGTAAACAGAGATACAGAAGGACACTACATAATTCTTAAAGGGTCTATCCACCAAAAAGATCTAACAATTGTAAATATGTATGCCCCCAATATGGGAGCACCAATTACCTAAGAAAACTATTAATCAGGATAAAGAGACATATTTGATATGAATACATTAGTAGTGGGGGATCTTAACACTCCACTCTCAGTAACAGACAGATCATCCAAGCAGAAAATCAATAAAGAAACAAGAGCATTGAGTGACACATTGGACAAGATGGACCTCATAGATGTATACAGAACATTCCACCCTGAAACAACAGAATACTCATTCTTCTCGAGTGCACATGGAACCTTCTCCAGAATAGACCACATACAGGGTTACAAATCAGAGTTTAATGATACCAAAAGATTGAGATTATTCCCTGCATATTCTCAGATTACAATGCCTTGAAACTGGAGCTCAACCACAAGGAAAAGTTTGAAAGGAATTCAAACACCTGGAAGCTAAAGGCCACCTTGCTTAAGAATGCTTGGATCAACCAGGAAATCAAAGGGGAACTTAAACAATTCACGGAAACCAATGAGAATGAAGACACTTCAGTCCAAAACCTATGGGAAACAGCAAAGGCGGTCCTAAGGGGAAGATACATAGCCATCCAAGCCTCCCTCAACCAAATGGAAAAATCCAGAATACACCAGCTGTCTGTACATCTTAAATAACTGGAGAATCAACACCAAATTAAGCCAACTCCACACACAAGGAGGGAAATCATCAAGATTAGAGCAGAGATCAATAGATAGAAACTACAAATACAGTGGAACTCATCAATGAAACTAGAAGCTGCTTTTTGAAAGAATTAATAAGATCGATAAACCATTGGCCAAACTAATCCAAAAGAAAAGAGAGAAGGCCGAAATTAATAAATATCAATGAAAAGGGAAAGATCACAACTAACACTCAGGAAATAGAAACAATCATCAGAAATTATTATCAACAGTTACATGCCAATAAATTAAGAAGCCTAGATGAAATGGATGCATTCCTGGAAAACTATAAACTTCCAAAACTGAATCAGGAAGAAACTGATGACCTGAATAGACTTGATATCTAGTAATGAGATTGAAACAGTGATTAAAAACCCCCCAAAAAACAAGAGCCCGGGACCTGACAGATTCCCTGGGGATTTCTACCAAACTTTCAAAGAAGAAATAATACCTATCCTCCTGAAGCTGTTTCAAATAATTGAAGCAAAAGAAAATTTCCAAACTCCTTTTATGAAGCCAGCATTACCTGATTCCCAAACCAGGCAAAGGCCTCACCAAAAAGGAGAATTTCAGACCAATATCCCTGATGAATATGGATGCTATGATTCTCAACAAGATCCTAGCAAATAGGATCCAATAGTACATTAAAAAGATTGTCCACTATGACCAGGTGGGACTTAACCCTGGGTTGCAAGTGTGGTTCAACATTCGCAAATCAATCAATGTGATAGAGCAGATCAATAATAGAAGAGAGAAGAACCACATGGTCCTCTAAATTGATGCAGAAAAAGCATTTGACAAAACCTAGCATTTGTTCCTGATTAAAACGCTTCAAAGTATGGGGATAGAGGGAACATTCCACAACTTCATAAAGTCCATCCATGAAAAACTCAGAGTGAATATCATCCTTAATGGTAAAAAGCTGACAGCCTTCCCTTTCAGATCAGGAACACAACAAGGATGCCCACTCTCACCACTCTTGTTCAATATAGTATTAGAAGTCCTAGCAACAGCAATCAGACAACAGAGAGAAATAAAAGGTATTCAAATTGGCAATGAAGAAGTCCAACTCTCTCTCTTCGCAGGTGACATGATACTTTATATGGAAAACCCAAAAGACTCCACCCACAAACTACTACAAATCATACAACAATTCAGTAATGTGGCAGGATACAAAGTCAATGTACAGAAATCTGTTGCTTTCTTATACACTAACAATGAAAGTACAGAAAGGGAAATTAGAGAATCAATTCCATTTACTATAGCACCAAGAAACATAAGATACCTGGGAATAAACCTAACCAGAGAGGTAAAGGTTCTGTACTCGAGAAACTACAGAACACTCATGAAAGAAATTGAAGAAGACTCAAACAGATGCAAGACCATTTCATGCTCATGGATCAGAAGAATAAACATTGTTAAAATGTCTACAGTGCCTAGAGCAATCTATACTTTCAATGCCATTCTGATCAAAATTCCACTGGCATTTTTCAAAGAGCTGGAGCAAACAATCCTAAAATTTGTATGGAATCAGAAGAGACCCTGAATTGCTAAGGAAATGTTGAAAAAGAAACACAAAACAGGGGGCTTCACATTGCCTGATTTACCACAAAGCTGTGATCACCGAGACAGCTTGGTACTGGCATAAAATCAGACACATAGGCCAGTGGAACAGAGTAGAGAGCTCAGTTATGGACCCTCAACTCTATGGTCAAATAATCTTTGATAAAGCAGGAAAAAATATACAGTGGAAAAAAGACAGTCTCTTCAATCAATGGTGCTGGGAAAATTGGACAGCTATATGTAGAAGAGTGAAACTTCACCATTCTCTTACACCATACACAAAGATAAACTCGAAATGAGTAAAAGACCTCAACGTGAGACAGGAACCCATCAGAATCATAGAGGAGAACACAGGCAGAAACCTCTTCGACCTTAGCCACAGAAACTTCTTTCTAGAAACATTGCCAAAGGCAAGGGAGACGAGGGCAAAAATGAGCTATTGGGATTTCATCAAGATCAAAAGCTTTTGCACAGCAAAGAAAACAGTCAACAAAATGAAAAGACAACTGACAGAATGGGAGAAGATATTCAGAAAAGACATATCAGATAAAGGGCTAGTACCCCAAATCTATAAAGAACTTGCCAAAATCAATACCCAAAGAACAAATAACCCAATCAAGAAATGGGCAGAGAACATGAACAGACATTTCTGCAAAGAAGACATCCAGATGGCCAACAGACACATGAAAAAGTGTTCAACGTGACTGGGCATCAGGGAAGTACAAAACAAAACCACAGTGAGATACCACCTCACACCAGTCAAATGACTAAAATTAACAAGTCAGGAAATGACAGATGGCTGGCGAGGATGCAGAGAAAGGGGAACCCTCCTACACTGTTGGTGGGAATGCCAGCTGGTGCAATCACTCTGGAAAACAGCATGGAAGTTCCTCAAAAAGTTGAAAATATGGCTACCCTACAAGCCAGCAATTGCACTACTGGGTATTTACCCTAAACATACAAACATAGTTATCCAAAGGGACACGTGCACCCGAATGTTTATAGCAGCAATGTCCGCAATAGCCAAACTATGTAAAGAACCTAGATGTCCATCAACAGATGAATGGATAAAGAAGATGTGGTATATATATACAATGTAGTACTATAAAGCCATCAAAAGAAGTGAAATCTTGCCATTTATGATGATGTGGATGGAACTAGAGGGTATTATGCCTAGCAAAATAAGTCAATCAGAGAAAGACAACTATCATATGATCTCCCTGATATGAGGAAGTGGAGATGCAATATGGGGGCTTTGGGGGTAGGAAAAAAATAAATGAAACAAGATGGTATCAGGAGGGAGACAAACCATAGGAGACTTTTAATGTCACAAAACAAACTGAGGGTGGCTGGGGGGAGAGATTAGGGAGAGGGTGGTGGCATTATGGACATTGGGGAGGGTATGTGCTATGGTGAGTGCTGTGAAGTGTGTAATCCTGATGATTCACATACCTGTACCCCTGGGGCTAATAATATATTATGTGTTTATAAAAAAAAAATTAAAAAAAAAAGAAATGGGCAGAGGGCACGAATAGACATTTCTGCAAAGAAGACATCCAGATGGCCAACAGACACATGAAAAAGTGTTCGGCGTGACTGGGCATCAGGGAAATACAAATCAAAACCACAGTAAGATACCAGTCAGAACGGCTAAAGTTAACAAGTCAGGAAATGACAGATGTCGGAGAGGATGCAGAGAAAGGGGAACCCTCCTGCACTGTTGGTGGGAATGCAAGCTGGTGCAGCCACTCTGGAAAACAGCATGGACGTTCCTCAAAAAGTTGAAAATAGAGCTACTCTATGACCCAGAAATTGCACAACTGGGTATTTACCCTAAAGATACAAATGTAGTGATCTGAAGGGGTATGCACACCCAAATGTTTATAGCAGCAATGTCCACAATAGCCAAACTCTGGAAAGAACCTAGATGTCCATCAACAGTTGAATGGATAAAGAAGATGTGATATGTATATATGTGTGTACACACACACACACACACACACACACACACACACACACACACAGGAATACTATGCAGCCATCAAAGGAAATGAAGTCTTGCCATTTGAAGCAACGTGGATGGAACTAGAGTGTATTATGCGGAGCAAAATAAGTCAATCAGCGAAAGACAATTATCATATGATCTCATTGATATGGGGAATTTGAGAGGCAGAGTGGAGTATTTGGGGGATAAGGAAGGACAAAATTAAACAAGATGGGATTGAGTGGGAGACAAACCAGAAGAGGCTCTTAATCTCAGAAAACAAACTGTGGGTGGCTAGGGGGAGGGGAGTATGGAGTGGGGGCTGGGTTATGGACATTGGGGAGGGTATGTGCTATGCTGAGTGCTGTGAAGTGTGTAAGCCTGATGATTCACAGACCAGTACCCCTGGGGTAAATAATACATTATATGTTAATAAAAACAATTAATTAAAAAAAAAACCTATACAGTGCCAATGTCAATCGTTGCTGACTCCATGCAAGGCACTTTGGTGGTTTGGGGTTTTCTATGAAGCACACTGGAAAGAAGAAAAATGAAAATGGTGAGGTAAATATAAATGATATTTTGGGGTTCTTTTTTGTTTGTTTGTTTTTTTAAGGAGGCTCGTGCCCAGTGTGGAGCCCAAGTCAGAGCTTGAACTCACAACTATGAGATCAACACCTGGGTTGATATCAAGACATGGTCTTTTAACCAACTGAGTCACCCAGGCTCCCCTAAATTCATGTGTTTTTAATTCAATATCCTCCAAATATGAAGATTTCCACATGTGACACATGAAAGGTGACCACCTTTCAAGGGCTCAAGAGCCTCTCAGACCTGGTTGCTGCCACATTGGACAGTGCCTCTGGAGATCATTTCCATCAGGGAATGCTACTGGACAGTGCTTCTCAGGATATCCCAGCCTATACTGCACTTTGATTTATGAACATCCTGAAATAAGCCACTTCTTCAGACTGAGTACTGAGAAGCACATCTGTGCCTGGGATTCCCAACCCCAGTGAGTCAGTGTGTGAGGAAATTCCATACACGTTGCCAGGCACGGATGGTAGTGGCTCAGTAACAGTTTACTCAACAATATCTAAATTCTCCATCTTGCTCTCTCTTTAGCCACCCTCTTGAGAATGTGAGAAACCAATGAACAGAATGAATGACTATCAATCATTTTAATTAATTAAAATAAATTAATTTAGGGATCTCCTCTCCTCCCCTTGTAACCTGGCCTCCAGGCGCTTACACAGCAATGAGGCTGACATTGGAGTTTTCTATCTCTCCCTGTATTCACACTCTGTCAATGCCTCTTTAGTCCGATAGTATTTTTACTCAACTAAAGTACATAATAGAATATTGTACCCAGAAATAATAGCTTCCCAGTTCTCTGGGACACATGCATTGGCTTCCAGTTGTCCCCAGGGAGGATTTTGGACCCAGGGGACTCTTGGTAATGACTTAGTACATGGGAGGTTGCCAACTGTGGGGATGGGTGTTACTGGCATTTGGTGGGTAGAGACCAGAGATGCTACTCAGCATTCTACAAGGCACCCTGAAGCTCCCCACAAGAGTTGCCTTGTCCCAAAGGACAACCCAGAGGTTGAGAAGCCCTGTCTTAAGCCATGTCTGTTAAGTCCCTTTAAGCAAAATGGGGATTCCTAGGGATGCCTGGGTGGCACAATCAGTCGGGCATCTGACTCTTGGTTTCATCTCAGGTCATGGTCATGGGGTCCTGGGATTGAGTCCCTGTTTGAGATTCACTCTCCCTCTCTCTCTGCCCCTCCCACTTATGCTCTCTCTCTCTCTCTCTCTCTCAAAGATACATGTAAATCATTTCTTTTAAAAAAGAAAGAAAAATGGGGATTCCTACTGATGTCTTTTAATCCAATATTAAAGGGTTGATATCTATGTATATGGAATTAGTCATAGACCCCACTGGTGTAAGGATATATACACATTTTTTTAGAAGATATACACAATTTTTTAAAGTAGCAAATACTGTTTTGAGAAGTGTTCTCTCAAAGCTCACTCTGTGGACCCAGTCATTTCTCCCCAACTATTTTTCTCCATGACACAAAGATGTACTTCCAAGCATTGTTAGACAAACTGGAACATGCCCCAAACCACCTGAAATTGGACAATAGCCTTTCCTTTTTGAAAAATTTGCAAGAGAGTATAATAGAAACGAGACATTGAAAATTGCAGTAGAATATCCTGCATCTTTTATCCAAACTGAAATTCATATTCACAGACACATTAGCATTCATCAGCCATGTCCCACAATTTTTCACCCCCTGCTAATGCTAATAAAATGTATGATTTTTTCTTCTGGGGGTGGCTGAAAAAAGTGTGAACCCACAGCCTTTACAGCCTGCTAGAAGGGTGTGTGCCTTGAAATCAAATACCACCACCATTTCCCCATGTTGCATCTGATGAGTTTCATATGTGCTTTCTTTCGTTCACCACAAGTTTGGAAATGTTTGAAACTGTAAAAGAATAATGAGAATTATAGACTTGACTTCTGAGATGGGAAATTACGAATAATTTTTATATCATCTTCTCATTTCCCCTTCTTCTTTTTTTTTAAAGATTTTATTTATTTATTTGACAGAGAGAGATCACAAGTAGGCAGACAGGTAGGCAGAGAGAGAGAGAGAGGAAGAAGCAGGCTCCCTGCTGAGCAGAGAGCCCGATGCGGGACTAGATCCCAGGACCCTGAGATCATGACCTGAGCCAAAGGCAGTGGCTTAACCCACTGAGCCACCCTGGTGCCCCTCATTTCCCCTTCTTGATGCTGCACCACAACTCAAGAAATGGCTTTTGTTTTATTCTTTGCATAAGATACAATCAAGTTTTCTCCCTTCAATTATGTTATATTGTTTTATAATACTCCTAGGTAAGCAGGAGAGTGTAGGGAGCATGAAAATCAGGAGATAATAAAAGGTAAATATGACTGACTTCAAGATTTAAAGTAAACTATACATCAATCTAATAAAACTATTTGTTATCTACTTTTTACTGGATATTCCTTGTAGTTGATATCCAAAATCAAGACCACAGACCAAGCTCTCTCTTAAATTTGTCTCATTCAAAATAATGTAAGACCACACCCATTCAAAAACATAGTAACTGATTCTATTAGAAGTGCTTATAAGTTGGGTCACTTGGGTGGCTCATTTGGTTGAGGGTTGGAGTCTCAGTTTTAGCTCAGGTCATGATCTCAGGGTCCTGGGATGCAGCCCTCTGTAGCTCCACACTCAGCAAGGAGTCTGCTCCTATCTCTCTTTTCTCTCCCTCTCTCCCTTTGCTCCTCTCCTGCTTGTGCATCCTCTCATTCTAAAATAAACAAATAAAATCTTTAAAAAGGGGGGGGGGCGCCTGGGTGGCTCAGTGGGTTAAAACCTCTGCCTTCGGCTTGGGTCATGATCTCCGGGTCCTGGAATCAAGCCCCACATCGGGCTCTCTGCTCAGCAGGGAGAT
Organism: Mustela nivalis; assembly: GCF_964662115.1. Taxonomy (NCBI): domain Eukaryota; kingdom Metazoa; phylum Chordata; class Mammalia; order Carnivora; family Mustelidae; genus Mustela; species Mustela nivalis. The sequence continues at coordinate 319,996 of NW_028135902.1, forward strand.
TGGTTCCTTCTCTCTCTCTCTGCCTACTTGTGATCTCTATCTGTCAAATAAATAAATAAAATCTTTTTTAAAAAGAGAGAGAGAGAAGAAAGAAGCAGCAGCATTTATAAATTGTCCTGGGATAGCAACATGAAGAAATGATTTGTCTTGGGAACAAATGTAAGGTTCCTACAGGTATAATTAAGGAATAATTAAGGGGAGATTGGATTTAGCTGAGTTTGCCGTGTCATTAAGGATTCATGGGTCACCTGGGTAGCTCAGGCACTTATATGTCTGACCCTCGATTTCAACTCAGGTCATGCTCTCCGGGTCATGAGATGGAGCCCTTGCATGTAGCTACTCCTTGGGCTGGAGTCTCCTTAAGATTCTCTCTCTCCCTCTTCCTTTGCCCCTCTCCTCCCTAAAAAGAGGATAAAGAAAGAAGGAAGGCTGAACATTTACCTATGAGTTTAAACTGCACTAATTTTTAATAGTCTTGTGAGCAGCAAGGGGTGAAGACAACCCTAGTTATCAAGAGAGGGCGATGTTTAACTGTCTTGTGAGCACTTGCAGACTCAGATGGGTCCTTGCCCTCTGGTGGGCATTTCAGAGAGCAGAACAGATGAAGTTAGACTGAGTAGGGACAGGGAAGAGGGAAGAGCTTGCATAGTCTGTGACATAGCTCCACCTAGGGGCCAGATGCATTTACGACTGCTCCATTCACCAAAAGTTCCAGTGTCTGCCAGTCACTTGAGAACTAAAATCCATCAGAGCTTTTTATATTTGAGGAATAAAGGCCAAAATGAGTGAGGCACAGCAACAATATCCTCTCAAATATCACCGAGGGTTCCTTAATAAGAATATTTAAAATAGGTATAATTTATAAAATGTTGATCTGAACCTCCCGTGTCTTGATTCTCAAATATATTTTAAAATCGCTTCATGGTTTTGATACGCCTGTATTTTTATATTTAACTGTGAAGCCAAAATGTGATAGCAATAAGGGGTTTCCTCTTTCTAGTCACCAAGTGGCAATAAAATCAACGTGAAGCATCTATCTCATAGGATGGGAACGAAGCAGAGCCAAATGCCATCCCCCTTGGCTTGGTTCCCCATGATTCCTTAGCAAATAGGTGGTATGGCCATCACCCTGGCCCACATACTCTAAATAGTTGAGCTAAAGTGAAAGAGAACTTATATAGATATTAGTGAAGGGTGAGTATTGCTTAGTAAAGCTGAGGTTTTAATCTTAAGAAAATATTAGTGAAATTGAAATGGGAATTTTACCTTCTGTAGTGTGGTTTTCAAGATGAAGCATGAATTTTTTCCAAATATGTATGGAGGAATACATATGGAGAAATATTGATGAAGTCAAATACACATGTCTGAGTTTGTCTAAAAGATGAGAAAAATTTATAATTAGTGGCCTCGGGCAATTCTTGAGATTTGTAAATATTCAAATTCAACTTTCTTGAAAGTGTAGCACCATGTTAAATTTTGATTCAATGTTGAATAAAAACATTTTTGGCCACCTTTCTGTCATCAGTAAATTGATTCTCTCCTAGAACTAACTTAAAATGAATCAAATTCAAGAGGCAAATGCTGGTATGGTAGAGTGGAAAGAGATCCCTTTAACAGAGATCCCATCCAGATCGATCTCACTCCAGAACCAAGTCACCTTCAGAGGGAGTAGGAGACCAGGGAAGACTCTCATAGAGGACCCATCCAATCTTGTGAAACTTTTTTTTTTTTTTTTTTACTTCTCAGGGTTCTGCAAAAAGCAAATATGAGAAAGCATAGTACAGGGAATAAAGTATTTTCCTAATACAGCAAGTGTTTTGGAGGCCAACTCAATTCCAAACAGCGTCTGCACCTAGAGACACTGCATACACTCAGGCTCTCTGCTCTAGGAGCTGTGGGCAGAACTAGATTTTCAATACCCACACTGAAGAGAGGACCAAGTCTTTCTATTCCTTAACCAGATCATAGCTCAGACTGCTCTACGAGATGCTGCACTGAGTTTCCCCACTGACTGATTCCACCCCTCAGTGGCTGCTGTGGTTCTGAGTCATGGCCAGGTGGGACCAGTTCCCCAAGTTGGAGACTCTCAGGAGTTGAGTCTGGCAATGCCTGGAAGAAATCTAATGTGTCCCACCTACGTCAGCAACAAATTTTCTAGTAGCCACGTCACACACAGTAAAAGGAAATGAGTAAAAATAATTATAATTGGAAAAATGGTATCCCTTCCACATGTATTTATGTCAATGAGAATTGTTTCAGAGATCTCAATAAGATAATTTCACTTCTTCCTTCTTCTAGTTTCAGAATCCAGTGTGCATTTTACCCTCAGAGTACATCTCAACTCAGAGGAGCTGAACTCCAGGTGCTCGATGGCCACAGGTGGTCGGTGGCTATAGTATTGGACACCCATGATCTGGTTCACTGCACCAGCTCAGGTCAAGGCTGATTGACCAACCAAGCTTTTTATTCTCATTAGTATCTCAAATATCAGAAGTTCGGGGCCAAGAGTCATTTATCTTTATATTGTGTGTCATTTCCTAGGAGAGGGATGACATGTAGTAGCTACATAACATGTATAGACATGCAAGTAGAGAAGATTAAGAACCCAAGCACTCATGGTCATTTCAGTCATTGGGAAACTCCAGTCTACAAGTTTTTCCACAGAGAGTGGGTCTGGCTGAACATTTTAAAGAAGGAAGTAGATGTCTCATCTGCCTGGGTCATCTTGAGAAACCCATGTAACTAAAGTGTGTTTATGTCTGCGGCCATAAGTCCACCAATTCATGGCAGAAGGACCCCCATGGGGAAGGTTTGTTGTGTCTGTTCTGCTCTGTGGTGCCTCAGAAGAGTGAGATCAAGACAAGTGTTCAGCTGGGGGAGCTCGTGTCCAGATCAGGAACCTGGAGCCCTGACAGGAATTAGTCTCCACTTTAACTCAGGATGCAAAGTTCCAGGGTGAGGCCACTATCCTGTCCTGGGTTCTGTGACACCTGTCCGGGGACAAGAGGAAGGAATTGGCCCCTGCGAAGTGAGATGCTGAAACACAGCATCCAATCAAACCTTACTGTGCAGAAACTTTGCTGCGCACAAGGAAAGCTTTAGCACCGCCCCAGGGGAAGGCAGGCAAGCTCCTCTCGATGCAAAGCTGCCACTGGGGAAATTCATGTAAGTAACTGCAGGAGAAAAAGCCCAAGTCCCACCTTCTGGGCCCTGTGAGGAGCCAGAGGTCTGAAAACAGAGACCAAGAGTGGTGACCCTGCCCCCCACCCCTCATGCAATACAACCCATCATGACATCTGTCCCGGCACAGTGACCAGAGACCTGAAATGCCCCCTTCCCTTGCTCATATTCCTTCTTCTCCCTAACATGCCATCAAACCCTGCCTATGGCTTTCAGTTAAAAGACAATCAGTATGCTTCACATAGAATCACTAATTTGGGGAGTACCCGGCTGGTTCAGATGGTTAAACACCTGCTTTTGGCTTAGGTGGTGATCTCCAGGTCTTGGGATCAGGCTCCCAGCTCAGCAATGACTCTGCTTCTCTGTATCCCTCGGCCTCTCCCCCTGTTTGTGCTCGCTCTGTCCCTGTCTCTCTATCTTTCTCAAATGAATAAGTAAAACAGAAGTCTTAAAAAATAATAATTTCATGGCTTTAGTATATTCCAGCAAGGTAAGTGACAGAAAACACTGCTTCTTAACATATAATACAACTTATATTTGTTTTATTTACAAAAGTAGAATGTGAAATGTACACAATTTTTTAAAAGATTTTATTTATTTCACAGAGAGAGAGCACAAGCAGGGGGAACAGCAGGCAGAGGGAAAGGGAGTGGCAGTATCCCTGTAGAATCCGACTCTGGGCTCAACACGACTCTCAACCCCAGGACCCTGGGATCATGACCTGAGCTGAAGGCAGATGCTTAACTGACTGAGCCAACCAGGTGTCCCTGAATTGTGCACAATTTCTAATCCTAACTCCTTAACATATTCCAAATTAGCACTGAATTCAATTTCCTTCAAATTCTAGTGTTTTGTTTGGTTTCCCTGTATGTATGAAAAATCTATAGAACCTGAGAAACGGTGCCATGAGGTAAGCCTGGCCGTCGATGGGTCTCCCCAGAGGCTGAGGGAACCCCAGGGCTCGGGCCTCTCCCAGCTGGGGTTGGATGTTGCCTTGTTGCCAACTTGAGCTCAGGCTGCCATGTGCCCTCCGGGATGGGTGGTGGGGCCAGCAGAGCCACCCTGCTGGCATGGGAGGGACCCCCAGGGCCTCTGTCCTCCTCACTTTACTCGGGAGCCTGAGCTCCCGCGTTATTTCCCCACATGGATTGGCTGAGCTGCTCCCTGTTCACCTTGAGAGGGCCACACATGACTGGTGAACCCTCCAGGGACACTTTCCACAAAGAACACTATGTGACTTGCTCCTCCTGGCATCAGGCACAGGGTGAAACTGCACAGCCCCCTCTGCCCAACCTCGGAGCCAGTAGGGGACTCACCTAGCAAACTCAGGGCTGGAGAAGGCAAGGGTGTCCTTTCCCCAGGGTATGTTCACATTACATCCTTCCCTCGTAGCACTGGCCTTGACCGTCATTCCTCCTGCAAGGTCATAGGCAGTGAAGGCCACTCCAGTGCCCTCCTGGGGTTTGGGTCCCTGAAGGACTCTCGTTTGCCTCTGCTCTTCCTCCTGCCTCTCTACACTCCATTTCCTCTTCCTGTTCTCTTTTTTCTTCTTTCTTTCTTGATTCAGTCTCTGGAATGCAGAAGAAGAGGATTTCGGGAATCAGATTCTTGATGGAATCATCCTGTTTTAAAATTGTGTGATTTGGGTAGCTGTTAAGTGAGTCCAGAGCCCTCCAGGGCAGGAGAGCACAAAGTGGGGGGAGCCCGGGGCAGACCCAGGTTTCCAGGGCCCCTCCAGCAGGAAGGCCCAGTCCTTCTCACTCCCACCCTGCTCCCTGCCCACCACTCAGGGCTGCTCAGCACCATTCTGTGTTGCAGACCCAGGTCAGGAGCCAGGGTGATGCAGGAGAGCAGGTGAGGGGGCAGCAGCAGGACATTTTATAGACATGGGAGATGTGAGGACCTCCTATGCCTGGATGAGACCAGCGCCTGGAGGGTCTGGAGGAAAGGTAATCTTAAATAGCAAAGGAAGACAAGATGATGACAAACAGTACACCCAAAGCTAATAGACATGATGGCTCTTATTCTTACATCATTAAAATATGAAAAGCACATGCATTTCCTTGTTCTCTCTGATTTCATAGCATTTCCTAAGTCTCCATGCTGTAAGTGTTCCCTGACTGCTCCCCAAAACCTCTCCCATGGGACACACCTGAGAGCTGCTCCCTACCTGGGGTGTCTTCATCTTCACTGCTGAATTGTAGCTTCTGTAGACAATCAAATCTTTAGAGACACAAGCATGAGTGGTGGGTTGTTAGAGAGAGGGGCTCCCTTGTGCCTGTGGCCCCAGCGGAGACCAGGCTGGCTCGCCTGGCATCACCTGTTCTTCCTCCAGAGCCAGACCTGCCCTGGGCTTCCTGGAGTCAGAGCCCTTCAACAAGACCTTAAGCACAGCTGCTTGCCCTCAGCGAAAGGAAGGATGCCCCTTCACATGGCACTTCCCTGTCTCCATGGGATCAAGATAGCTCTCACCTGTGCATGGATCAACCTGCGATCCCAACTGTGGTGGAAACAGTCTGGGTTAGATGGGGTCCATGAGCAGCCCCTCTGCCAGGCTCAGAACAGGTGCCCAGGGGAGCTGTCTGTGCAAATGAAAATGTTCTGTGTTGTAAACATGCTTTACGGGGCACCTGAAATTTGGCTGATGTGATGAAGGATGGGACTGTTTAGCTTTGTTTCCTCGAATTAACTCACACATGAGCAGGCATGTCTAGCTAGGGGCAGGGACACTTCACTGTCTTCAGGAGCCCATCCTTCTCTTCCTGGTCCAGACTAGAGCCTGGGCAGGTACTTAGCTTAGGATGGGGTCACAGAGGCCCAGACAAGCTGAAGAGGGAAGTTTCTGCTCCTGAAGTAGACCCTAATCCAGGCTGTATCAAGAGAGGCTGCTGAGAGCTGACCACTTCGGGGAGAAGGAATGAGGGAGATGCTGTTGGTGCCCTTGAAGTGGCTACCCGTCCCCATGAGCAGGAGGACTCAGAGTTTGTGTGTGAGAACTCTCAGGTCATGTCAGAGAAACCCTCAAACTGATGTCCTCTGGGCCATAAAAGGGATCAAGAAGGATCACCCCAGGCTTGGGTTCAGCTCCCATCACTTTGCTAAGCTCACCGTGCCTGGAGTCTGTGCCCCTCTCACCTCCTGTGCAGCTCTACAGCTGCTATGGCCACATGGGGTGAGATCTCTTCAGTGTAACTGTGTCTGCAGGCCAGATAACCCTTAGCCAACAGTGTGTAGACAAGGACTGGTTGTCAGGTGACTCCCAGAAGCAGGTGAAAAGTAAAAACTCATCCCTCCGGGCCCTGGGTGGTTCAGACTGGGAACTTCCATGTCTCTGGTCTGGTTGTGGTTCCATCCCCACTGATGTGTCTCAATTGGGGAACAGGAGACCTGACTGCATTCTCTGCCTCTCCCCAATTTCCATGAAGGAAAATGCCTAATTTGTTACAAGGCTGCTGGAGAAGAGGCTGGAATGGGAAGCAAGCCCCTCTCTCTGGGCTTTTAGGAAGACGTCCACACAGCACTCACACCAGCCATGACTTCACCACCTGCCTCATCCCCTCTCAGAATTCTCTCCTGGTGGGGGAGGCATGAGAGATAGTGCATAGGGTCTGGGGCTTGAAGGGCTTCATCTCAGTGCCGGGTTCCTTAACCACAAGCTGTGTGATGCCGCACAATTCTGCACCCTCTCCAGCCTCCCTTTTCTCAGAGGCCAACTAGATACCGTTAGGGCTCCTTTTCTTTAGTCATGATTGATCCCAGCACCTCGAGGGGAATGAAACAGCCTGCTCAGAGGTCAGATCTGAAGTTGTTTTTGACCCCTTAATCTGGAGCACAGTTTTGTCCACTTAGAACCCTGTGAACATTCTTAATGTTCTTAATCTGGAGCACAGTTTTGTCCACTTAGAACCTTGTGAACATTCTCCTAGCTGGTGATGGCATTTCCCCCCAAGTTTACTGAGGTGTACTTGGCATACAGGGAAGAGCAAACATTTAAAATACACAATTTGATCATTTTGAAACAGATAATTGCATGAAACAATGGTGATGGGAATTGTCACTTAGATACTGACGTTGACAACTGTGTTGTTAGAGGGGAGCTCGATCTAGGGGGATGGACACACACACACACACACACACAATCACAGCACCTGATTCCCCCAAGGTACAGCCCACCACCATGCATGCAAACCCTCACCCACGAAAGAGAACAGCGGTACTTGTTGAAGAATGGCCACAGTTCTTTACCAGGAGAATTAGCTTCCCTCCTCACACCTCCAGCCCTGGTTCCCAGCAGGAACCCAGAATCAGCAGAGGTGGCAAGGGGCCTCCACCCTCTCTTACCACCTAGATCATTTTCTGGCAAGTGAGGGAATCTGGAGTTGATACTGTTGTCACTTATTCCCAAGACCACCTGCAGTGACAGATCACATCACTCCCTATACGTCTGTCTGGGTCATTTGTCCTATTGTTGGCTTTAGCAAACTGGCTGGGGAACAGTCCAGTCCATGACCCTTATGAAGTTCTAGAGCCTAGGTGAGGTTCAGTGGGCTGAGATCCAGAGCCGATGACCAAGAAAGAATTCTTGAGACATCTTTGTGTAAAATGGTGGTTTATTAAAGCACTGGGACAGGACCTGTGGTCAGGAAGAGCTGCTGCGCCGGGTTGTGAGGGATGGCAGGTTATGTACCCTGCAGGTGGGGGAAGGTGAGGGGAAGGGAGGTTTCAATGGAGTTTTCATATGGGCCTACAAGGTGCCGGAAGACCAATGTTGTCTTTTAGCAAGCCATTATCAAGATAGTTGGGAGATGTCTTGCAGGATTGTGATCTCTGCAAGTTAACTATTTGCTTATTGTTCATGGCAGTCAGGGCTGCCTGAGGGATGCTACACATATGACTGAGGGGGAACGGATGGAGAGGGGGGTGCAAGGCGCCATCTTTTGCTTTGTCTTCAGCCAGCCTTGTGCTCCCTCATCAACCCCAAGGCCAGCAGAAAGGATGCTGGCAAAATGGGCCTGAGCTTTTCCTGGATCCCGTACTCTCCATCCATACTGGTTGCCAATCATGGAATTCTTCATCCAACAAGGGAGGATTTCTGCTGGGGAGAAACCTTCACCCCACCCCACCTTCGCACAGTCTACCATCTACCAGCTGGTGCTGCCATCCCCCCACTGGCTGTGTGAAGCAGGTGTCCCAGGTGGGACTCGACTCCCCCAAACCCCCAAAAAGGAGATGGCAAATACCGTTATGTCCCCCCAAAATGGGTCCGTGATTAAAGGAGCAAGACTGATATAAAGTGAAGGTTAACCAAAGCTTTATATCACGCCAAGCATCAAGAATCAAACTGACCGGCCAGTTACGTGCCTCTTACAGAGAGGGTGACCTTTCTCTGTTTCACAGACTAGCTTTTAAGGGCAAAGGCCATGCGGTCGGGCCTGGCCACACACAGGTGGCCAATGAGATTGTAACACACACAGGAAACTCCACAGAGATGCTAGGTGACCAACTGAATTACAATTTACCCTAGTAGACATTTGAACCAGCCTATCACCTTGGTCAGAATTGGTGCCCAAAAGGCTCCCAAAGGGCGGGCCCTATATTCCTTGATAGCTAGGGAGACAGTATGCAACCCCCCACTGATCAGATGTCTCCACCTGGCCTGACCCACCCTTGTATCTGGGCTTTGTTACCTGTGGCTGGTTTCCAGGACTCGTTTATTTTTTAAGTCAGTCCCCTGGGGGAGGGGAGCAGGGACAGTAGAAGGGTTAAACAAGGTTATTGTTTAACCTTAATGAAGTCTGGTTAAATAGGTCCTTACACTGTGTGTGATGCACAGGCCCACAGCTTCTCTTCGGAATTCAACTGAATTTAAAAAGAAAGAAAGAGACCAAGAAAGCAGGATTTGCATCTCAAAGGCAGGTGAGCTCACCTTGGCATTCCATGGGGCCTTTTCCCTGTTCCTGTCCCTGGGGTGCTCCTCCAGCAGGCCTTTGTGTGGAGCTAGGAGGACATAGTGTTGCTGTCAGGCTCCCTCCTGGTGGGGCTTGCTTGCTGTCAGGCAGAGGAGTTTGGTGGTGGAAGGAGGCCAAGGAGAGCAGCGGGACAGAGGGGAGGGAGGAGCTGAGTCCAGGCTGGTAAAACAGCGGAGTATCAAACTCCTCCTTGCCACCATCTCAGGCTATACAGCTCACACAGCCTGACGCTTCAAGGGCTTGTAGTGACAAATCTCCACGATATTTCCCTACTTTGGGCTGAAGGCTGAGGAGCGACCCCAGCACTGACAGATGCGGACCTACATGGTCCAAGGTGACCTCTCACCTCTGAATCTGCAGGCGGATCAGGGGCACAGGGCTATCTATGCATGCTTCCCATTAGCCTCCATGCCAGAGTTGGCTCTGGGTGCCTCTGGCCGCCCTGGGCTGTGGGACCTCAGACGCCACCTTATGGCAGTGGCCACATCTGGGACCTCTGCAGATTCTCAGCCTCCAGGCACATGCACAGATGCTGGAACTCCATCGCTAGTGACCCTGTGCAAGTGTTGAGCACAGGTTAGTACTTCAGAGCTGGAGGTCACAGGCTGGCTCTTCCCCCCTAGCACTCTGGAGCGTGGGTCACTCATCTCTGTACCTCAGTTTCTCCCTCTGAGCAGTGGGGAGAAAAACCAATGCCCGGCCCAGCTATGGCGAAGGCTGAGCAAGACAGGGCATGCCAAAGGTACAGGGGAGACAGGGTTTTCTCAGAGTGACACCAAGTTGTGACATGTCCATGGGACATATCTACAGGGGGAGCACACCCTCTCGGGTCTAGCCATTGTCCACACCTCACATTCACACTACACAGACCAACACAGAGACATCCCTAAAGCCTGAGCACACAGACCCATGCCACCTAAAGGGAACATGGCTGCTCCTGGAGGCTGTAGCACTGGCCACAGTCCATTACCTGGAAAATCAGTCCTTCCAGAAACATCCCAATCCTCATTCCCAGTAGGAAGCCGGAAATAGCATGACCTTCCAGCGAAACACGAGAGCCCCACCTTTCCTTTCTCATGGATTTTTCCTCAGTAAGTAAGTGATTCAAAAACACGTTCCTATTTTACTGGGTCTGGAGGCCACCTGCCCTTACAGAAAAGAAACCCCCACGAAGGTGCGGCCATACTGTACACTGCTGGCACGGGGCTTTTGTTCTCTGGGTGAGTCTAGAAAATGAGACAGGAAGCCATGGCCTGGGCAAAGACGCCAGAACCAAGTGTGGAGGACCCCTGTGGGAAAGACACAGGCTTGTCCCAGTGGATGCAACTCTTATGTCCATCTTGATCAGCAACAGTAAGACTCTAAAACCCAGGAGGGATATTGGTGCTGAAGAGAGAAGCCATGCCATACGGTTGGTAAGCTGATGCTGGCATGTGAGCACCCTCTTGAATCAGGCCTCAAGAGTCTCCCCACAATGAGAACTGCACATCCCATCTACAATATCCATTGTCAGATTTTCCATACGTGAGCTCATTCGAACATGAGATAAACTGACACAGCGACGTTTTCATCTCAAAGCCGGGAGACCATAACCGGGCATTAGATGGGGCTTCTTAATCTGCTGGAACACGAAGAAGCTTCTCAGATAGGACCTTGGAGGGTCTAGGACACCGAGGGGCTGTCAGTCTCGGGCGGCACTGCTGCTCAGGACTGACTCAGGGAGGTTTGGTCGACTTGGGCATGGAGAGGGAGTCATGGAACCAGCTAGTTAATAACCATGAACTGGGCTGCTACTGGGTCACCAGCAAAGGAGAGGGGCAGGAGAGAAATGAGGATCAGAGCCTTTCGGCTTTCTGGAAAAGACCATCGAAGTTGCCATGAAATGTTCATGATCAGAACTATATCACATTCTGGAAAAGGCAAATCTAGAGAGACAGTAAAAAGTTCAGGAGTCTCAGGGAAGTGGGGGGTTGAATAGGTGAAACCAGGGGATTAGTAGAGCAGTGAGACTCTTCTGGGTGGTTGATACGAGACATTATATATTTTTGCCAAATTCCAAATTTTTTCTTAAAAAAAAAACATAGAATTATACCACACAAAGAGTGCACGTTGATAACAAATATCCACCAATATTGGTCCACTGATAGGAACAAACACACCACATGAAGGTCAGAGGTGAGTAACAAGCAAAACAAGGTGCGGTGGAGGGGAGAAGGCATAGTAGATCTTTCTCCATTATCTGTTCAAGTTTTACGTGAATCTGAAGTGCTTTATAAATTAGATGAGTTATTTATATAATTTTATTAATTTTTTATTTTTTTATAAACATGTATTTTTATCCCCAGGGGTACAAGTCTGTGAATCGCCAGGTTTACACACTTCACAGCACTCACCAAAGCACATACCCTCCCCAATGTACATAACCCCACCCCCCTTCTCCCCACCCCCCTCCCCCCAGCAACCCTCAGTTTGTTTTGTAAGACTAAGAGTCACTTATGGTTTGTCTCCCTCCCAATCCCATCTTGTTTCATTGATTCTTCTCCTACCCATTTAAGCCCCCATGTTGCATCACCACTTCCTCATATCAGGGAGATCATATGATAGTTGTCTTTCTCTGCTTGACTTATTTCGCTAAGCATGATACACTCTAGTTCCATACATGTTGTCGCAAATGGCAAGATTTCATTTCTTTTGATGGCTGCATAGTATTCCATTGTGTATATATACCACATCTTCTTGATCCATTCATCTGTTGATGGACATCTAGGTTCTTTCCATAGTTTGGCTATTGTGGACATTGCTGCTATAAACATTCGGGTGCACGTGCCCCTTTGGATCACTACGTTTGTATCGTTAGGGTAAATACCCAATAGTGCAATTGCTGGGTCATAGGGCAGTTCTATTTTCAACATTTTGAGGAACCTCCATGCTGTTTTCCAGAGTGGCTGCACCAGCTTGCATTCCCACCAACAGTGTAGGCGGGTTCCCCTTTCTCCGCATCCTCGCCAGCATCTGTCATTTTCTGACTTGTTGATTTTAGCTATTCTGACTGGTGTGAGGTGATATCTCATTGTTGTTTTGATTTGTATTTCCCTGATGCCGAGTGATATGGAGCACTTTTTCATGTGTCTGTTGGCCATCTGGATGTGTTCTTTGCAGAAATGTCTGTCCATGTCCTCTGCCCATTTCTTGATTGGATTATTTGTTCTTTGGGTGTTGAGTTTGCTAAGTTCTTTATAGATTCTGGACACTAGTCCTTTATGTGATATGTCATTTGCAAATATCTTCTCCCATTCTGTCAGTTGTCTTTTGATTTTGTTAACTGTTTTCTTTGCTGTGCAAAAGCTTTTGATCTTGATGAAATCCCAATAGTTCATTTTTGCCCTTGCTTCCCTTGCCTTTGGCGATGTTCCTAGGAAGATGTTGCTGTGGCTGAGGTCGAAGAGGTTGCTGCCTGTGTTCTCCTAAAGGATTTTGATGGATTCCTTTCGCACATTGAGGTCCTGAGTGTATTTTCGTGTGTGGTGTAAGGAAATATAATTTTATTAATTTTAATTATGTATTTAATCATTTAATTATTTAAGTAAGTTTATAATTTATAATTTATTATAATTATATAATTAAATAAATATCTATTTAATTTTTAATTTAATAATTTATAATTTATAAACAAGTTATTATAATATAATTAATTAATTTTATTTGTTTATTTATTTGCTTGATTAATTAAAAAAAATTTAAAAACGGGTTTATTAATTAAAAACTAGTATGTTTCCAGAAGAGATCTATTTCCATTAATGTTCAGCACCAGTTAATATCCAAACATTAACTTGAGACATTGTTTCCTATTAAATGTGAACAAGGCGGAGTTATCTCTCAACCCGTCTTTACTTCCACAGTGATGGTCACAGCACTACTGACTGACTCAGCCAATCACAACTTTCACACATGGAATAAAAAAGCACATGGCTTAGCATGTTTATAGCTTTCCATCACGTGTGGTACACCGAACAAACATTCATTTCTTCTCAAATCTGCTGAATGATTAATTTCCACGCTTCCTTCCATGGACTCGTCTGCGGGATGCACCCTGGGGCGCGGCAGGACACCCATTTTTCTGACCCGCTGCCGGCGGTGAGGTGTGTTTTTTTCGTAAATGAGGACCGAATTTTCTTTTTGTATCCATCAGCTAAGACCCTGGAAACAAGTTCATAATAAGAGAGCTGTTGACACCTCGGTGGCAGAAGACCACAGCGAAACTAGTGATAACTGCTTCACAGTTGAAGCTTTTGGTCTCTCATGCACCCGCTGAATCAAAGCTGGGCTTTGGAATCCTGTGGTTTGGTGCGCACTTAAAACACCCAGCAGACAGACTGTGTGGGAAATACCCTTCCTTGCATGAAGCGATATAGAAAGTCAGCAGAGCTCGTAACAGACAGCGCGAGCCCAAGGTCCTGGGTTCAGATGCTATGAGAAGCTGGGAAGGTCGGGCTACCCCTGTGTGCCTCAGTTCTCTGCACTGCACCATGAATACTTGCATAGAACCTCCTGTTTCCTATTAACAGTAGGAAGCTCAAAAATTATTACATACAGGTAAATCCTTAAGAAAATAATTGGTAAGTGCTCTGTGTTTGAGCAGTGGCTGCTTCTGGAGATGGGGCTTACATGGCCACAGAGCAGGGAGGGTGAGGTTTACTTCTCATCCTGTACACAGGGAGGATGCATTACAGCTCAGGAATATCTGTTCCCATCTCCTCTGATCCCGTCAGCCCTGCGGGGTGGGCTGAGCAGGACCTGTGACCTGTGTTGTATAGTTCATGGCACTGAAATTTAGAGGTATTCAGAAATCCACAACACAGATGAGTGAGGGTTCTGGACCAAGAATGCACCTGGTTCCTGAGGACAGAGATTCCCTGAACTCAGCCCCAAGTCCTTTCAATCATGCCCTTAACTCCTGAAACAAGGGCTTCCCTTCCTTCATTTATTAACTCCTCCTCCCTCAAGGTTCCTATGAGAGAGAGATGATGCCCTAGAAGAAGTATCAGAGCCAACACAAGGGTCCGAATCACCATTCACCTTTTCTATCAATCCCTGACCCAAAAATACCCACTATTTTCCCCAAACCAAGCCCTCCAAAGGGCCAGGGAAGCCCAGCTGTGGCCGTCCTCCCCCAGCCTCCTCACACAGAGCCTTCCTGGTAACCAGCTGACCCTCAAGGACTAGTGGTCTGCTGGGCTCACTGGCTGACTCAGAACCCAGGCCATTCCAAACCAAATATTGCAGGACAACTCTGCCAAGAACTAGCTTCCCTTTGACTGACCAACCCTGGCTGTCAACCGGAACCCCACCAGTTCTTGCGAATTAACTAGGAAAGTGGCCATCTGGCCTGGTGCTTTGGTGGCTTAATGGATGGATTCCAGGACCCTCAAGGTTTCACTGGCTCTTGGTCTAAGTAAACACCCATGTAACTTGGATGAAGGTCTGGCTGACAGCGGATGTGGGCAGCACTGGCCCGGAGTAGAGTACCTTCCCTGTCCTCCTTCTTCCTCCAGTCTCTATAGCTCCTCATCCAACCCTAGGTCCTTCAGTGGCAGGGGACCAAGTCCCATCCCCTCTTCGAGAGTCCTTTCCATATCCATAGCCTACGAGCTCACCCCTGGACTCTCCCTGAGGATCACTGGACCCTCACTCTTTCTGCTGCCAAATGTTCAGTGCATCAACCTGATAGCACTGTTCCTTCTCACCACTCTCCTAGGCATACAAGGACAGGGGAGAAGGCTGGTTTTCTCTAGATTCTTTGGGCAGAAGGAGGAGAAGGGAGGGCTGTAGGCAGAGGCATGAAGGGAGGCAGGAGGATGGGGCAAGGGAAAGGGACAGCATGGTTAGTGTCCCTGCACAGACCAGCAGAGCCAGAAACCCAAGGACCAGGTGTCAGAGGGACACAGACCCCGCTGCAGATGAGTGGCCCAAGAGCCGTGGAAATGGCCTGACTGTGCCCTGCACAGAGTCCTCCTCTGTCCTGATGTCCTGAGAGCTGGGGACTTGGGAGTAGTGGAGGCAGCAGGCTTGGACATGGTACAGATGGGGTCCCAGCACTCATGCAGGGAGGGAGGAAGAGAGGGAGTGAGGGGGATGAGAGGGAGCGGGCCTCTCCTCCATTGGTCCCCTTGGCTCAGGCAGGGAGAGTCCCGGGTCCTGATCAGGGGACCTTGTGTGACCTCCCCTGCTGAGGACACCAGCACAGGCCAGTCACTTTCCTGGCTTCTCTGCCAAACTTTGTCCCCACCTTTAAAACTCTCTCTTCCAGATATCCTGTGACATTGTCACTTTTCCTTCCCTTCCACTAGATGCTGCTCCATGGCCACTGACAACAGCTCGAATTTCTGATTCTGAGATCCTCATCCAGTGTGGATGAGGCAGAGAGGCCATCTGCTGAGTCCTTCCCATTCTTCAGAAAGCATGTGGAAATCTGAGGCTTTACCTGGGCTCTTTGACGTTTTGGTGACAGTATTGACTCCAATAGCTGTGACTTGAGGAGCACTCAGCGCGTCAGGCTTCTTTCACCCATTAGCTGCCTTTTTCCTTTTTTTTTTTTCTTTAAAGATTTTATTTACTTATTTATTTATTTGGGAGAGAGAAGAGTGTGTGTGCATGTGCAAGGAGCAGAGGGGGAAAGAATTTCCAGCAGAGTCCTTGTTGAGCTTGGAGCCTGATACAGGGTTCAAAGTCATGACACTGAGATCATGACCTGAGCTGAAACCAAGAGCCTGAAACTCAATTAACTGGGCCACCCAGACTCCCTTTCACCAGTTAGCTTCTTCACCACCCCCAGACCCCTTGGAGTGAGTTCTCACCCTACATACCAGGAAATCAAATCTCAGAGAGATGATGTGACTTGCCCAGAATCACACAGCATGTAACCAGACAAGCTGTTATTTGTCAAACATTTTGTTTAAATCCAAAGGCCAGAGACATAGTGTTGTCCCATTGTCCATAGCAGTTGTTAATTCCTGAGCTCCTACTATGAGCTGGACACTGTTTGAGGCTTCAAGAATACAGAGATGAGTAAAATAGACCCATTCTATGAGCAGTTTGTCCTATGTCCGCTCCCCTGAGAACTGTGAGTGCCACACTTGCTTGTCCCATTGCTGTGGAGAGCTCAGCATAGTAGGGCTTCAGTTCATGATAAATAAATGCCAGTTATTAAAAAAATAAAATACTAAAATATTAAAAATATTTTAAAAAGAAAAATGCACTTAAGACAATGACAGCTAAACTCTTGGACATGGAAAAAAATCACAAATTTTTCCATGTTTTCCAGCAAATGATCCTGGATCAATTTTCTGGATGGAAATCTTTAAGCCAACCTCAAAATCATATCCAAAAATCAGTTTCAGATGGATTAGGGATCTAATTATATAAGATAGACCAATAAACTTTTAGAATACAACAGAAGAGAATGTTTTCATGACTTTGGGGGTTGGCACAGATTATGTAACTAGTGTACAACAGTGCTAACCATGAGGGAAGAAATAGCTATTTTATTTTATTACTTTTTATAATTTTTTATTATGTTAATCACCCTACAGTACATCATTAGTTTCTGATGTAGGGTTCCATGATTCATTGTTTATGTATGACAACCAGTGTTCCATGTAATCCGTGCCCTCCTGAGTACCCACCATTGGGAAGGGAAGAAATAGCTATTTTAAAAGGAGGAGCTGGGAGAGGAGCAAGACGGCAGAGGAGTAGCAGACTGAAATATCATCAGGTCCCAGGAGTTCAGCTAGACAGCTATCAAACCATTCTGAACAGCTACAATCTCAACAGGAGATCAAAAAGAAGAAGAGCAGCAATTCTAGGAACAGAAAAGAGACTACTTTCTGGAAGGTAGGACATGCAGAGAAGTGAATCCAAAAGCCCCGGGAAGAGAGATCGCAGGGGGAGGGCCCAACTCCAGGCAAGCTGTGAAGCAGCAGAGCACTAATCAGAACATTTAGAAGTCTGTTCGATGGAGGGACATCGCTCCAGTGGCTAAGCAGGAGTGGAGTCCTCGCAGGGACAAGGTGTTCTCAGGACCCGTAGAGTTACAGAAAGACTGTGGGTGTCTGAGCATGGCAGACTCCCAGGTTTTGGATTGGGGAAGCCGGCTGCAGACACAGAGCTGAGGAGGGAGCTCCCAGCTTAGGGTTACCTTAAACCATGATCCATGGCACAGTAGGGCCACTGCTCTTTGAGCGGGCACCCCACAAGTGGCAGACCTGGGGAAACTTACCTTCCTCCTCTGGGAGGAGCAGCACAGGCAAGCGTCAGGAATCTGCTGGGTTTGCAGACTCCAAAGGAGTCCATGTGCCAAAAATAAAAAAGCTCGGTCACAGGCTGGGTGAGCTCGGAGCGTGGCCAGAGACCAGGGAGATGGGAGGGATTGGCTGCTTTTCTCTGAGAGTGCACTGAGGAGTGGGGCCCTGAGCTCTCTGCTACTCCGGGCCTGAGATTGCGAGGCCCCATTTTCATTCCTGTCCTCCAGAGCTCTACAAAAGCATTCAGGGAACGAAATCTCCTGAGAGAGCAAACTTGAACAGACTGCTTAGCCTGGCACCTGGCAAGGGCAGTGCAATTCCACCTTGGGCAAAGACATTGAGAATCACTGCAACAGGCCCCTCCCCCAGATCAGCAAGAATATCCAGCTGAGACCAAGTTCACCAATCAGTGAGAACTACGGAATTTCAGAGTTAGGGGAAAGAAGTATATAGAATTCATCGCTTTTTCCCCATGACTCTTTAGACTTTCAAAGTAAAATTTTTTTAATTTTATTTTTTTCTTATTATATTTTTTTTCTAATTTTTCCTCTTTACTATTTTAACATTTTTAACTATTTTATCTTATCAATAGCTTTTAAAAAATCTCTTTTAATTTTTATATAGTCACATCTTATCCCTTCATTGTATTTAACCTTATTATTTGTGTACATATAGGGTATTTTTTTCTTTAAAATTCTGGTATATAATTCCTCCTAATGATAAAAATACACCCTTAATCTAGCACATGGCTTTGTTCTAGTCTCCAGACTGATCACATTCTCTCATTTTTTCCCCTTTTTTTTTCAACCAACTTCTTATCTTATCAATTCCTTTATAAGAATCTTTTTAAATTTTTATCTTTATATTCATATTACATCCCTTCATTGTGTCTGCCCATAGATATATATTTTTCTATAAAACTTTGGAGGTAGTTTCTTCTAACAGACCAAAATATACAACAAATCAAGTGCATGTTTTTGTTCTATTCACCAATCTTTTATATATACATACATATAATTTTTTCCCTTTTTTCCCCCCTTTCTTCTCAACCTGGTTTTGGGTCTCTTCTGATTTGCTTAGTGTATGTCTTTGTGAGGTCATTGCTAACCTTTTAGTATTTTATTCTCCCATTTATCTATTCTCATCTCGATAAAATTACAAGAAAATTTCACAAAAAAACAAAAAACCAAGAGGCCATACCAATGTCTAGGGACCTAATCAATATGGACATTGGTAATATGTCAGAACTGGAGCTCAGAATGATGATTATCAAGGTGCTGGCAGGGCTCTAAAAAGGCAGGGAAGATATTAGAGAATCCCTTTCTGGAGAAATAAAATTCCTTTCTGGAGAAATAGAAGAACTAAAGTCTAGCCAAGTTGAAGTCAAAAAAGCTACTAATGAGGTGCAGTAAAAAAAAATGGAGGCTCCTACTGCAAGGATAAATGAGGAAGATGAGAGAATTAGTGATATAGAAGACCAAATGATGGAGAGCAAAGAAGCTGAGCAAAAGAGAGACAAACACCTCATGGACCATGAGGTGAAAATTTGAGAGATAACTGATACCGTAAGATGAAACAATATTAGAATAATTGGGATCCCAGAAGAAGAAGAAAGGAAGAGAGGGGCAGAAGGTATATTGGAACAAATGATAGTAGAGAATTTCTCTCATATGGCAAAGGGAACAAGCATCAAAATCAATGAGGCCCAGAGAACCCCCCTTAAAATCAATAAAAATAGGTCCACACCCCATCATCTAATAGAAAAACCTACAAGTCTCAGTGACAAAGAGAAAATCCTGAAAGCCGCCCAGGACAAAAAGTCTATAACATCAATGGTGGAGATTATTACATTGGCACCAGATTTATCCACAGAGACCTAGCAGGTCAGAAAGGACTGGCATGATATATTCAGAGCACTAAAGGAGAAAAATATGCAGCCAAGAATACTATATCCAGCTATGCTGTTACTGAAAATAGGAGAGATAAAAAAGTTTCCAGGACAAACAAAAGCTAAAAGAATTTGCAAACACCAAACCAGCCCTACAGGAAATAAAGAGAGAGCCTAAAAGTCATAGGAACAGAGACAATATACAGTAAAAGTCACCTTACAGGCAATACAATGGCACTCAATTCCTATCTTTCAATATTTCCCCTGAATGTAAATGGGCTAAATGCCCCAATCAAAAAAACACAGGGTATCAAAAAGGATAAAAAACCAAAGCCCATCAATATGCTGTCTACATAAACTCAATTTAGACCCAAAGACACCTCCAGATTTAAAGTTAGGGGGTGGAAAACAATACTAATGGACATCAAAAGAAAGCTGGGGTGGCAATCCTTATTTCAGATTAATTAGATTTTAAGCCATAGACTCTAATAAGAGATGAAGAAGGACACTATATCATACTTCAAGAGTCTGTCCAATAAAAAGAATTAACAGTTTTAATTATATAAGACCCAACATGGAAGCTGCCAATTATATAAATCAATAACAAAATCAAAGAAGCACATTGACAATAATACAATAATAGTAGGGGACTTTAACACCCCCCCCCCGAAAAGCACAGATCATCTGAGCAAAAGATCAACAAGGAAAAAGCCTTAAATGACACTGGACCAGATGGACATCACAGATATATTCTGAACATTCCATCCCAAAGCAACAGAATACACATTCTTCTCGAGTGCACATGGAACATTCTCCAGAATAGATCACATCCCAGTTCACAAATCAGGTCTCAAACAGTATCAAAAGATAGGGATCATTTCCTGCATATTTTCAGACCACAATGCTCTGAAACTAGAACTCAACCACAAGAGGAATGTTGGAAAGAGCTCAAATACATGGAGGCTAAAGAGCATCCTACTAAAGAATGAATGGGTCAACCAGAAAATTAAAGAACTGAAAAAATTCATGGAAACAAATGAAAATGAAAGTACAACTGTTCAAAATCATTGGGACACAGCAAAGGTGGTCCTGAGAGGAAAGGATATAGCAATACAAGCCTTTCTCAAGAAACAAAAAAGGTCTCAAGTACACAACCTAACCCTACACCTAAATGAGCTGGAGGAAGAACAGCAAAGAAAGCCTAAACCCAGTAGGAGAAGAGAAATCATAAAGATCAGAGCAGAAATCGATGAAATAGAAACCAAAAGAGCAGTAGGACAAATCAATGAAACTAAGATCTGGTTCTTTTAAAGAATTAATAAGATTGAGAAACTCCTGGCCAGACTTACCAAAAAGAAAACAGAAAGGACCCAAATCAGTAAAATCATGAATGAAAGAGGAGAGATCACAACCAACACCAAAGAAATGCAAACAAGTATAAGAACACATTATGAGCAACTATATGCCAGCACATTTGACAATCTGGTAGAAATGGATGCATTCCTAGAGATGTATAAACTACTGAAACTGAACCAGGAAGAAATAGAAAACCGGAACAGACTCATAGCCAGTAAGGATATCAAAGCAATCATCAAAATCTCCTGACAAACAAGAGCCCAAGGCCAGATGGCTTCCCAGGGGAATTCTACCAAACATCTTAAGAAGAATTAATACCTATTCTCCTAAAACTGTTCCAAAAAATAGAAACAGAAAGAAATCTTCCAAATTCATTTTATGAGGCCAGCATGATCTTGATCCTAAAAGCAAAGATTCCATCAAAAAGGAGAATTACAGACCATTATCCTTGATGAACATGGATGCAGAAATATTTCTTTTCAAGTTTTGAAGTTTTTTAAAAATTTAATTTCTTTTCACTGTAATAGATTTCATTGTTTAGGCACCAACCCTGTGCTCCATGCAATACATGCCTTTCATAATACACCACCAGGCTCCCCCAACCTCCCACCCCCTTCCATTCAAAACCCTCAGATTGTTATTCAGAGTCCATGGTCTCTCATGGTTCATCCCCCCCCCCTCCAATTTCCCTCAACTCCCTTCTCCTCTCCATTTCCCCATGTCCTCCATGTTATCCCTTATACAGATGCAAAAATTCTTACCAAAATACTAGCCAATAGGATCCAACAGTACATGAAAAAGATTATTCACCACCACCAAGTGGAATTTATTCCTGAGCTCTAAGGTTTGTTCAACATCCACAAGTCAATCAACGTGATACAAAACATTAATAAAAGAAAGAACAAAAACCATATGATTCTCTCAATAGATGCTGAAAATGCATTTGACGAAGTACAGCATTCTTTCTTGATCAAAACTCTTCGAAGTGTAGGGATAGAGGGTGCATACCTTAATATCATCAAAGCCATCTATGAAAATCCCACAGTGAATATCATTCTCAATGGGAAAAAACTGAGAGTTTTTCCCCTAAGGTCAGGAACACAGCAGGGATGTCCACCATTACCACCACTATTCAACATATAAGTCCTAGCCTCATCAATCAGACCACAAAAAGAAAAGACATCTGAATTGACAAAGAGGAAGTCTAACTCTCACTCTTTGCAGATGATATGATAATTTCTATGGAAAACCCAAAAGACTCCATGCCAGAACCACTAGAACTCATACAGGAATTCAGTAAAGTATCAGGATATAAAATCAATGCACAGAAATCAGTTGCATTTCTATACACCAACAGCAAGACAGAAGAAAGAGAAATTAAGGAGTTGATCCCATTTGCAATTGCACCCAAAGCCATAAGATACCTAGGAATAAACCTAACCAAAGTGGCAAAGAATCTGTACTCAGAAAACTATAAAGTACTCATGAAAGAAATTGCAGCAGACACAAAGAAATGGAAAAACATTCCATGCTCCTAGATTGGAAGAAGAAATGTTGTGAAAATGTCTATGATACCTAAAACAACCTACACATTTAATGCAATCCCTATGAAAATACCATCAATTTTTATTCAAAGAAATGCAAAAAATTATTCTAAAATTTATATGGAACCAGAAATGACCCTAAATAGCCAGAGGAATGTTGAAAAAGAAAGCCAAAGTTGGTGGCATCATAATTCCAGACTTCAAACTCTATTACAAAGCCGTAATCATTAAGACAGTATGGTACTGGCACAAAAACAGATACACATAGATCAAGGTAAAAGCACAGAGAGCCCAGAAATGGACCCTCAACTCTATGGTCAACTAATCTTTGAAAAAGCAGGAAGGAATGTCCAATGGAAAAAAGACAGTCTCTTCAACAAATGGTGTTGGGAAAATTGGACAGCCACATGCATAAGATTGAAACTGGACCATGTCCTTACACCACACACAAAAATAGACTCAAAATGGATGAAATATCTCAATTTGAGAAAGGAATCCATCAAAATCCTTGAGGAGAACACAGGTAGCAACCTCTTTAGTCTCAGCCACAGCAACTTCTTCCTGGAAATATTGCCAAAGGCAAGAGAAGCAGGGCCAAAAATGAACTATTGGGACTTCATCGAGATTAAAAGGTTTTGCAGAGCAAAGAAAACAGTTAACAAAACCAAAAGACAACTGGCAAAATGGGAGAAGATATTTGCAAATGACATATCTGAGAAAGGGTTAGTATCCCAAATCCATAAGGAACTTGTCAAACTCAACACTCAAAGAACAAACAATCCAATCAAGAAACGGGCAGAAGACATTTCTGCAAAGAAGACATCCAGATGGCCAACAGATACATAAAAAAGTGCTCCATATCACTCGGCATCAGGGAAATACAGATCCAAACCACAGCGAGATACCACCTCACACCAATCAGAATGACTAAAATTAACAAGTCAGGAAATGATAGGTGTTGGTGAGGATGCAGAGAAAGGGGAACCCTCCTACACTTTTGTTGGAAATAAAGCTGTGCAGCCACTCTGGGAAACAGCATGAGGTTCCTCAAAAAGTTGAAAATAGAGCTACTCTATGACCCAGCAATCGCACTACTGGGTATTTACCCTAAAGATACAAATGTAGTGATCTGAAGGGGCATGTGCACCCAAATGTTTATAGCAACAATGTCTACAATAGCCAAACTATGGAAAGAACCTAGATATCCATCACCAGATGAATGGGTAAAGAAGATGTGATATATATATGTACTTATGTATATATCTGTACACTCCATATTAAATTGGATAATAGTCCATATTAAAATGGAATACTATGCAGCTATCAAAAATATGAAATCTTGCCATTTGCAACAATGTGCATGGAACTAGAGGGTATTATGCTGAGCAAATTAAGTCAATCAGAGAAAGACAATTATCATATTATCTCTCTGATATGAGAAATTTGAGAGGCAGGGCAGGGGATAATAGGGAGTAGGGAGGGAAAAAAATGAAACAAGATGGAATCAGGAGGGAGAGAAGCCATAAGAGACTCTTAATCTCATGAAACAAACTGAGGGTTGCTGGGGGGTGGAGGCGAGAGATAGGGTGGCTCGGTTATGTACCTTGGGGAGGATATGTGCTATGGTGAGTGCTGTGAAATGTATAGGCCTGATGATTCACAGACCTGTACCCCTGGGGCAAATAATACTATGTTAAAAAAAAAAAGGATTGCTCATCAATCAATACCATGAAATGATAAGCCACCGATGGAAATGCTTTTTGCATACATATATCCAATAAAGGACTTGTGTTGACAAAGAGAGAGAGAAAAAGAAATAGACAAAATTGTGAATATGCACTTCACCAAAAAGAATGTCCATTGTTAAAACTCAAATGAAAATATGTTCAACCTTATCAGTTTTCACTGAAATACAATTTGACACCCCATGCAACACACACACACACACACACACACACACACACACACACACACACACCGGAATGTCTAAGTGAAAGTTGTCAACATTCAGTGCTGCTGAGTATTTGCAGGGACTGGAATTGTCCATCAATATCACAGTATTGGATTATACCTGGCATGATAGCCAGGTAAAGGATGTAAGGGACGGTAGTGGCTTTCAGTGGCAACACAGCATTGGAAATGAACAAAGGACCAGCACATGCAACAATGTGACTGAATCTCACAAACACAGAGCCTGAGGAAGTCAGACATCAGAGCATCTACTGTTTACCAGCTAATGTGCTAGGCGTGTTACACACATTGTCTCATTTAGTCCTAATCACAAAACCTTGAATTGAGGTAATTGTCCCATTCTGCAAACAAGGAGACTAAGGCTCAGAGCGTTAAGTGTCTTGTCTACTCTCAGAGCCAGTATGTAGCAGGTGACATAGTCAAGTGTAGAACACTGGGACTCGGTGTCCCAGGGTGCCCAGCCCCTTCCTGTTGAGGTCTGAAGCCAGGGCTGGGAGGCATCTCCAACCTCTAGGCAGTCCCCACATCCTTGCTCCCTGGGTTCAGAGCATAATGCATCATCTATGGGAACAGGCACACACACATGTTTTCATCAGAAGAACAAACAGCATTATTTGCACCAAGGAGGAGAGAAAATTCTCATGATGTCATATATCCTGATTTCTCTTTGCTTTTAGTGTTCTAGTAATCAAACCGTGGAGCTAGAGTGGTACAGTATCTGATGGAAGAGATCTTCACATTCAGAAAGAGCAGATGTGATTGAGCGAAACATGAGTACCTAAGGCTGTGTGGTCTCAGAGGAGCACTTCAGGGGCAGTGGTGCCTCTCTCCTTCTTCCTTGATTATCCTGTCCATCAGCCCCCAAACCTCTAGCCTAGCACTGTTCAACAGACAAAGAATGCAACCTACATATGGAAAGCACATACATAGTTCTAAAATATTTAGTAGCCATATTAAAAAAGAAGAAAGTTAGTAAGAGATTTTATCTTGTTTGATATATTCAAAATGTTATTGTTTCAATATACTGTTGGGTCCCCCAAAATTGGGTACCCCAATTTGTTGTGTTCGTGATTAAAGGAGCGAGACTGATACAAAGCAAAGGTCAAGCAAAGCTTTATTTCACGCCAAGCATCAGGAATCAAACTGGCCGGCCAGGGCCACACCTCTTACAGAGAGGGCAACCCCCTCCCTGCTTTCCAGACTAACTTTTATAGAGCAAGGCCATGTGGTTGGGCCTGGCCACACACAGGCCAATGAGATTGTAACACACACAGGAAACTCCACAGTGATGCTAGGCAACAAATTGAATTACAATTTACCCTAGTAGACATTTGGACCAGCCTATCACACCTTGGTTAGGATTGGCGCCAAAAGGCTCCCGAAGGGTGGGGCCCCTACTCCTTGGTAGCCAGGAGACAGTATGTGCCCCCACTGATTGAATACCTCCACCGGGCCTAACCCACCCTTGTACTTGGACTTTGTTACCTGGGACTGGTTGCCCAGACCTGCTTCTAAGGAAGTTCCCCTGGGGGGGGGGGGCAAGGTCAATTTAAGCTTTACAGCAAAATGGCAGTTCAGCCAGGGTGGGGCTGCTCTGACTGAATAGGCCCTTATAATACAATGAGCATACAAGTTAACAAAGAGAGATTTTACATTCTTTCTTTCTATGAAATCACCAAAAAATATTTTACCATACAGCACATCTCAATTCACCCCCTCCCCAGAGCTGGGCTAAATAAATAGGAATTTGGTTTGGTGCCTGGGACATCAGAAGGCGGAATAACCTATCTTAACCTTGACACAGGGTCTGGCTCTAGTTCAATGTATTCAGGGTCCTTCCCAGAGGAACCACCGGTTCTAATAGAATAAAGGCAGATTTCAAGACTTCCTGTAAAAAAACAAAAACAAACAGACAAAAAAAAAAAAACAAAAAACAGAACACAACAACAACAAAACACTTTAGACTTTAAATGCTCACTAACATCTTATGGCTGATGGTTGATGGCTAATGCACATGGTGGCTTGGGTGCAATCGATCTCACATAATTCTCTCTTTAAAGTTCCTTGGCTCATAAGTAACAGTACCATTTATTGAGTGGTTACTGTATGCCTGGCATGATAGCCAGCATTGCACACGACCCTAAGAGGTAGATATTACTGTTATCTGTTTTGCATATGGGAAAAACAAGACACAGAAAGGCTAAGTGACAAGCCCAAGGTCATAAGACTTACAGACAACAGAGGGAAATTTGAATCCCGTGCAACCCGGTGTTCCAGGTCAAGCATGTAATCTCAAGACTTTAATGAGTGACAACAACAAAAAAGTGCATTTTTATTGTAATATAATATTTGAATATGTAGGATTCCTTTACAAGCATGATATAAATATTAATCAAAGCATTTAGCTAATCCAAGCATTCTACGCTCACTTTACAGAAAAGCCTATTGCCTATTGCAGAAAAAGCTCTAAGCACCTTGCCTGTAAGACAACATATCCCAGTCATTACACAGAGCATGTAGTTTTAAGAAGTACTACACGGCACAGTAAAAACAAAATCTCAGATTCAGCTGCTTCGTGTTGCACAATTTGACGAAATGCTGCACAGAGTAAAGTGCCCATGTACCCTGACTGACGCAGCAAACGTAGCCCCAGTTTGCCCCCAAGCCAGGGAGGAAGGCAGGAGTTTTCCCTGCTTGAGACTTTTGGTGCCAAGGTTCTGGGCAAATTGGACAGTGAGATGATCTTTCTACTTAAAACTGTAGAGGCCAGACAGACCCTTGCAAATGGGAAAGGAGTTACCCTCCAGCCCACCCAATACCGCTTGTTAAGAACCGACTCTTTGCCATTCCAGGTGATCTGCCTCTTGTCAGTGATGAAGTTCTAAAACCTAGGTGAGGTTTGGTGGGCTGAGGTCTGGAGTCGATGACCAAGAAAGAATTCTTGAGAATCTGTGGTGCAAAATGGTGGTTTACTAAAGCACCAGGACAGGACCTGTGGGCAGGAAGAGCTGCTGCCTTCACATTTCTGCTATCAAGCGTCTTTGTTAGTGAGATTTGGGTTTAGAAGAAATTTAACTTTATTTAGGGTTGAGGAACAGAGTTACTTGCCTCTGGAAATTTGTGCTATTGATAAGGTAACTTCTTTGTTTGTAGATCTCTAGGACTTTTGTAAACCAAAGGAGACTCCTGCCTTACAGGATTGTGATCTCTGCAAGTCAACTATTTGTTTCTCATTTATGGCAGTCAGGGGTGCCTGAGGAATGTTACACACATTACCGAGGGGAGTGGGTGGAGAGGGGGTGCAAGGTACCAGCTTTTGCTTTGTCTTCAGCCAGCCTCCTGCTCCCTCATCATCAGGATCCCAAATAATGTGACCCTGGCTTGCAGTGTTGGTCTGATGAGGGAGCAGGAGGCAGGCTGAAGACAAAGCAAAAGCTGGCACCTTGCACCCCTTCTCCACACACTCTCCTCAGTAAATAGTTAACTTGCAGAGATCACATGCTGCAAGACAGAGTCTCCCTTGGTTTACAAATGCCCTAGAGATCTACAAAGAAGTTACCTTATCAATAGCACAATTTCCAGAGGCAACACCCTCCCCTCCATAAACAAAACTGAGGAAGGCTGAGGTAGAAGGAAATGTAAATATAGTTAAATCTCTTCTAAACCTAAATCTCACTAACAAAGATGAACGATAAAAGGATTGTGACAACCGACCAAAAATCTCCCAACTATCTTGATGTTAATGGCTGGCCTAAAGACAACATTGATCAAGCCTGCCAGGGCAAGGCCTCTGGTAGGCCTCTGATATCTTGGCACCTTGTAGGCCCTCTTTAGCATAAGAAAGTTCCATTGAAACCTCCCTTCCCTCCCCTCCCCCCAACCACAAGGTACATAACCTGCCATCCCTCACAACCCTGGGCAGCAGCTCTTCCTGCCCATGGGTCCTGTCCCAGTGCTTTAATAAACCACCATTTTGCACCACAGATGTCTCAAGAATTCTTTCTTGGTCATCCGCTCTGGATCTCAGCCCACCGAACCTCACCTAAATTCTAGAACTTCATCAGGTCCTCCTCGATGGGACTATCTGGTAGGCACCATCCAGTGGGTTCCTCAACTGTCTCCATCCCCCAACCACTGCCGTCCCTCTGGCCTCTTACCCACACTACAGCCAAAGCTCGAATCTTTAAAATGCATATGTGATGTCAGGACAATCACCCTCAGCGCCCTGGCTGAAAACCTTTCACCCATCGCCGCCTCCCACCCCCCGCCCCCCGACCCCGCCACCGCTGCCATGTTTCATTTATGATTCCATTGGGGAAGGGCTATGGTCTTTTTCATCCCAAGTTACACCCTTCCTACACTTTATGTGTTAAGATGGTCTTCCTTTTATGAAATAATAGAGACAGTGTGTCTGTTATTGGTTTTCTTGTCCTTAATCAAAATAGAAAAGAAAAATTGGCTTGGGGGTGACAGTAACTTCTGCCACTGGTTTACGGATTTGAGTCTTGTGTCCTTTACCTCCAAGCTGTGTGACCTTGAGAAAGCAACCTGGCGCCTCTGTGCCTCCCTGCCTCCTTCTAGGGGTGGTTGGGAGGATTGAGCGATCTAACCCTATGGAAAGCCCTCACTCAGCCAGCTTCAGGAGCTCCAGCGCCTGGGAGAGCAATCCTCCCCGTTGGGCAACAGCGCCCCCCAGTAGCTCTTCATCCGCTGCAGACAAGCCATGTCCCTGCAGCAATGAGGCTCAAAGGGTTGGCTGTGTGTGGGCACCTTGTGCCCAGGGAAAGACTGAAGCAGAAGTTGGGAGGAAAGCCACAAATATTCATGGACTCATGTAAAGCTCAGCCTGTCTGTGTCCCTGAGAATAAGCTTTGTTCCTTTGGAAGCTACTGTCCGAGCTCTCAGCTCTAGAAATGAAAATGAAATCTCTCTCCCTGGCCACCCCTCCCCCGACCCCAAGTACCCAGGGGCTGCTTTCTTTGCGGAGCGGATAGGAGGGCAAGCTATCTCTTCAAGGGGGCTAACAGGGCAGTGGAGCCCTGGCATTGTCACCCACTGGGGCCCAGGCTGTGTGTCCGGCACCACCAGCCACAGCCTTTCCTTGCCTCTGGCTTTTCTGGGAGGTCTGAAGAATAGAAAAGGACAGCTAGCTGAACGGGGAGCCCTCTGTGTGACAGTCACACAACAGGGGCAAATGTAAGTTCACTGCTTTCTCTGGGAAGAGCCTTGCATGATAACAGGGCCATTCACCCCTTTGTCCTCAGACAAGGAGTGGAAGGAGAGTCTGTGAGACCCTCTCTTTTCACATCCCTGCCTCCCTGTGAGAGACTGACACCGACTCCCCTTTCCAGCCTGAGCTTGGAGACTTCCCTTTAGCCCACGAGCTTGGGAAGGAATCCCGAGGGACAAAAGTTTGGCTCTAGGTGTGAGTGGGCTTGCATTCAAATCCCAGCTCTGACGTTTGCTGACTGTGTGAGCTTGGGCAAATCCCTATCTCCATGACCTTGTGCCTGCATCTGTAAACTAAGGGTGACAGTGGTAGAGCTCTCATGGATTTGATATGGGATTTGAGTGTGCTGATCATCCCCTAATCTCCAGTGTCTACAGAGGCCAAACAGGCCTTGTGGGAGAGGTAGGCTGGGTGCAGGGCAGCAGGGACTGGTGGGGACTGTGGCAAAGTAGGAGACAAACCCCACGTAATGGGCTCAGCTGCTGCTGGTCATTAATTGATTCAGAGCACTCAAAGCCTTTGATGGTTGTCTCCAGACAACCTCAAAACCCCCTAAATTGGGGCGTGTTGGTTTGTTTTTGCACAAGAGTCTTTGGCACTCTGGGGTTTAGCTGGCCGGCCAGAATAGATTTAGTTAGGGAAGCCTGGTAGAAAGAAACATGGCCTCAGTGCTGCCAGTTTTTCTCCGATGCTCAAGAGAAACAGGAAATCAGCTGCATTTTTCAATGCTGGCAATTAAACAGCATTTTTAAAACAATGCGCCAGGCTGCAGACAAAAATTACTGTTAGCTGTGTGACCTCGGGGAAGTCTCTTAACTTCTCTGAGTTTCTGTTTCTTCATGAATAATGACTGCAAGAATGCACCTTGCTCCTGATCTTAGCAATTTGCATAAATCACTTTATTTAACCTTTCCCTCAATGTGATGAACCACATATTGCTTCTCTCCCTCAGTTTACAGCTAAGGAAACAGAGGCATAGAGAAGCTAAGTAATTGGCCCAGAGTCCCACAGCCAGTAAGTGACGAACAGCTCTGAGGTTTCCAGATGAAAGAGTGCATGCAAACCATCAGCGACTATTAGCTACAGTTATTTTATCATTCTCATTATTACTACTATAATTAATAACAGAAATGGCTCAAGGTCACTTCTGATATTCAATTTGATGATCAAAGCAACCTGCGAGACTTCTGTTTGCCAGACAAACACTAGGGGCAGCTCTAAATTTTGTGGTATATATTTTGCAGGCTGCTGCTGACCATCTGAAGCATTCTTTTCTGCACAGGCATCAGGCTACCCTGCCAATGGGCTTCCTGCGACGATAATTAGATTTAGACGCCTGGTGCAGTGGATAGATTTTCATTTCAGAGTGACCAAGCCAATCACGACCTATAATTTACAGCCTGAGTTGTTCTGAAATCAATACAGATTTGCTCTTCACTGAGGAGGTTATAAAACACGGGTGACAGGAGGCCCCGAAAAACGGTTGACATGGGAGCAGATAGCTTGCTGGGGCCTGGAGAGAGGCCAGGCCACTTGAGAGACAAAGCAGAGGGTGTGAGAGACCCACCTCTGTCCAGCAGGCTGCGGGCAGAGCCGCCCAGAGTTCCCATTGGGGTCCGCATGGGGTGCAGTGTGACTAAGAGACTAGACCTGATTGGCAGAGAGGCGTGACAGAAACGGAATGAGGAGAAGTTTTGGAGTTGGGTAGAGCTGGATTTGTAAGTCAGCCTTGAAGTTTTCTACCTGTGGTTCTTTGGGCTCCATTCCCCAACACTCAGTCTTCTCGTCTGTACAATGTACATTGTACAATGGGTCTGTACAATGCACTGAACCTGTGGCAGAGATGAAGATGAGATGAGTCAGCGTTTGCACACGTTTGCTTTCCTGCACTGTGAGGCTGCCAAGAGGCCATGAAGTCAGGGCGACCAGGTCTGAATCCTGCCCCTTTCGCCTTTACAGTCACCTTTCATAGGTCCCTTACCGCTTTGAGCCTAAGTATTCTTGTCTGGGGATAATAATAGAAGCCCCCACCTGGGGTGGTTGCGATCATTATATCAGATATTAGCAGCATGCACAGAACACAGCATGAGCTCAGCAAGAGGAACGCGTTATTTTCGCCAGTCTGATTTTTTTCCATCACAAGCCAGGCACAGAGGAGGCTCTCACTGAGCCTCGTCTCAGCCACATGGTGGACTGATGTCTTCTTCAGGAAATAGATGGCATCCTCCAACTGTGCAATTTGGGGAGAGTTTAATTTTAAAAGTTAATGACACTGAAAACATTCACATAATAAAATAGTCATTATTATCCATACACACACTATTTGCAAATGTGAGCTTGGGCATTGGACAGCCAACATGGGATAGCACGGGAGGGCGGGGCTACACCAGGGGCTTACCACCCTCCTCACCTATTTAGCAACCGTGGAATAATTACTTGATATATGCCCCGGCTTGTGTTGGTGACCTGGGTCATACAGGACTAACACATGCCTCCTAGCAAGAAATAGACTCTCAAATTTTAAAAAAGACACAATCAAGCTCCACCAATTTTTAATAAGACACAGTCAGCAGGAGGCAACGTCTGTTACTGGTTACACATGTGGGCTTTGAAGCCAGACCAGTCTGGCTTTGATGGCGAGGGGCAGGGGGAGGGGCACACCTGCACCTGCAGGATGGAAATCCCTGTACCAAATCATGGCACCATGTCAAGACTCAGTTTCCTCATCTGCAAAGTGGAAATCATGAGTGTGTATGCTTAGAGGATCATGGTGAACACGAAACGCAGTAATTTCACTAAGTCACCACGTTTCAGCAAGGAGCTCACTGACACCTTGAATGCAGCATGTGGGACCCTGAAGAGAAGACCACAGGGAGCCGTGCTTACACTAGCGACTCATGGAAACCACAAGATACCATGTGTTATTTTAAATTGCTACATTTGAAGTCATTTGTTACGTGGCAACAGAATCACTGAGACATTAGGTAACTTGTCCCAACCTACCTCGCTCCCCAAGGATAAGAGCCAGGATTCAGAACCAGAGGGAATGTCCATACTTAGTCAAAGGTAATAGCCAGAGGTGTTAAAATGCAAAAGATTGTCTGATTAGCACTCAGTTAAGCGGAAAATTCTATTAATCAGAATCTCTAATTCCTGGACGTTATGATTAGTCAGGGATTTTCTGGATTAGAAATCGAGTTTTCCGTGGCAATGGGGACCTACGCTGTGGATGCCTTGGAGAATGGCAGCAAGCCTGCAGCTGGGAGAAGAAGGTTCTCCATCACATGTGACGCAAAGTTCTGATTCAGAACAGCCATGTTCCTATCTTGAAAATACAACGGGATCATCAGCCATCTGACGCTGGGCTTCTGCTGTGTTCCTCCCCAGTGGACCTCAGGGGCTGAAAAAATGACATCTTGTGACCTATGACTTACTCCTTTCAAAGACAGAGCATGGGGATTCCCGGGTGGCTCAATCAGTTAAGTGTCTGACTTGATTTTGGCTCAGGTTATGATCTCACGGTTGTGGGATCATGCCCCACATTGGCCTGCATGGTCAGTGGGGAATCTGCTTGAGATTCTCTCTCCCTCTTACTCTGCCCCTCCCCCCAACCCCTCTCAATCGCACACATTCTCTATCTCTCTCAAAATCAATATATATTTTAAAAGAGCATGACTCTGGTGAAAGGAGATGTACACCAACCAAATAGCCACTCCCACTACAAATGTAACAACAGCAGCTCGCAGTCACCCAGACTCTGCGGAGCCTGACCCAGAGCCTCCCTGAGACCACGGTTTCCCCAGACAGACTCCCAACTGGCATCTATCACTGTTCTTGAATATCATCTATTCACCATCTACTTACCGGGAGTCAGGGAAGCTGTGTTTCTCCTAATAAAATGCAAACCCAGAATGCAGACGAGTCAGCTCACTTAGATACAGCCGGAACGGAGAATCACGTTCACTCATTCACTCCCCCGGGCCCGCACGGAACAACAGTCTGAAAGCACGGGGCAAAATGTTTCATCTTCTCTGTTCCATTTTCCCACTTGGCTTTTAGTCTCTAGGTTCTTGGGAGACACTTTGAAGGAATCAACATTTGGATCAAGAAATAAGCCTCCCTGACAAACCATAAGAGACTCTTAAAGTCACAAAACAAACTGAGGGTTGCTGGGGGGAGGGGTAAGGAGAAGGGGGTGGGGTTATGGACATTGGTGAGGGTATGTGCTATGTTGAGTGCTGTGAAGTGTGTAAACCTGGCGATTCAGACCTGTACCCCTGGGGCTAATAATACATTATATGTTTATTTTTAAAATTTAAAAAAAATAAATAAATAACTAAA
Organism: Mustela nivalis; assembly: GCF_964662115.1. Taxonomy (NCBI): domain Eukaryota; kingdom Metazoa; phylum Chordata; class Mammalia; order Carnivora; family Mustelidae; genus Mustela; species Mustela nivalis. The sequence continues at coordinate 353,775 of NW_028135902.1, forward strand.
TAAAAGAAATAAGCCTCCCTTCTGGGAAGGAGCTCTGTGCCCCGCACAGGTGTAACCCACAAATCCTCAACAGGGTAGAGCTGATGCAGGTGGCCAGAGTTTTTCAAATTTTTGCCAGGGCGTTCTCTCTGCCTGCGAGTGCACCTTGCCAGCTACATTCAAGCATGTGCAAACCTGAGGTGACTGGCCCAACGTTCCCTGTCTGGTGCCCGGCTGCTTTGGGGACCTCCTGCAGGAACGGCTTTGCCCCTTGACCTTGTCAGTCTCTTTCGAGTATTTTTACTAGATCATTGCATCCTTTCCTTCCCATCACTTCGTGAGGCAGGTGCTATTATTGGCCCCATTTTCTTGATGTAGAAACTGAGGCTTTGAGAAGCAAATAGATTTGCCCAAGCTCCAACAACCGTCAAACACATGGCAGAGCCTGGATCTAATTGTGGTACAGACTGCTCCCTAAGTCTGTGTTTCTGTTCATTGTGTTGGATGCCCCACAGTAGGACCTAGCACATTCCTAGGTGCACATGTGTTGTTGTTGAAAGGGTGACTATGTGCAGGGTGAGCCCGGTGTGAAAGGAGACATGAACTGTTTGTTGGTAGAAGCAGCACAGGGAAAAGGTGGGGGAGGTGTGCACTCACCTGAGGCTCAATCCCAGGTGACAGGTTTGCTGGGAGCCTGAAGAACCCTGGCTTCAACACACCTCAGACTTGGTCCAGACACCTTTGTTTTCATGCTTCCCATTCAATCCACTCATTATTTAGATTTATTGAGAACCCACAATAACACACCCTGAGTGGTGAATTAGATGAAGTCCCTGCTCTCCTGGAACTTGAATTCTGGTGGTGGGTATTATGGAGGGCAAGTATTGCATGGAACACTGGGTGTGGTACATAGACAATGACTCTGGAACACTGAAAAGAAATTTTAAAAAATAAATAAAAATTTTAAAAAAAGAAATAAGCAAGGAAACCCCCAAATAAAGTAGATTTTAGAAAGCACTAAGATGTGAAGGAAGCGCGGGAGGATCTTCTTAACGAAACCAGAGAAGACCTGTCTGAGGAGTAGAGCTAAGGCAATAATGGAGTGAGGGAGGCAGCCAGGCTAGCACTTAGAGGAAGAACACTTCAGGTGCAGAGAAGAGCAGGTGCAAAGGCCCTGGGGTGGGAATGAGCAAGGCCCACACAATGAAGAGAATGGATGCAGTTAGGAGGCTGGTGCACAGTATGTGTGCTGAAGCATGGGGGCGGGGGTGGTGCCCGTGTGGAATGAGGTCAGAGATTAGGTCATCAGGGGTCAGTAGGACATTTGAGGAGAAAAGCAACTTGGACTTCATCCTGCCAGCCACAGAGAGCCATGAGAGGGAATGGAAGGATCCAAGTGATCTCCCCGATGGCGATGGAGGTGATTGGAAAAGACTGCTCCAAGAATGGGAGTAGGGAGAACAGGTGGGACAGCCGGCAGTGCTCCTAGCCTGGCCACCCTGAAGGATTCCTTGCTTCATCTCACTCCAGGTATGCTGGGACCCTGGCCTTTAACTCACAAGCTTGCTCTCGCCTTAAGGTTTCTGATACAGCGCCCCTCACCTCACTCAAAGGTGAAGAGGACAATCCCTTTCAGCGTCTTTCTCTAGCTATCTCTTCACACTTTTATTTATCTAGAGAGCGGGAGTGGGGGAGGGCTGGGGGAAGAGGGAGGAAGAGAATCCGGAGCATGCTCTGCACTGAGCATGGAGCCTGACATGGGGCTCCATCCCAGGACACCGAGATCATGACCTGAGCTGAAATCAAGAGTCAAGACGCTCGAGCCACTGAGCCACCCAGGCACCCCTCCTGCTCTTTAAATTGTCTTCCCTCACATCTGCTCACCTAGGACAGCTTCTCTGATCCCACATCCAGGAGAATGTCCGTGGCATTTAGCTCTTTCTGTTTGAGCTTGCAGGGATCCTGTAAAGGACACCCACACCACCCTCTCCTTGCTGAGCCCATGAAGCCTGGAATTGCATCATTGCTCCCCTACATAGAAAGCACGGAGGGGGCTCTCAGCGAAGAATTAGTTGATGGAATAATACTTTTGTGAAAGCTAGTGGTAATGTGAGCTGTATGCAGCTGACCTTAAATGATTTTTAAACAATTAAGTGGGGTCAGTCTTTCAAACAAATATATTTTGTAGAGCAGTAACCATGACTGACGGCATGCCTCATATAGGGCTAGGAATGATGCTAAGCACACCAACTCCGTTCACTCAATTATCTCAATAACCATAGACCCTGGGAACATTCACCCCATTTCTCTGATGGGAGACTGAGGATGGAAGTGGATAGGAAACAAGCCCGAGAACACCTTATGACTATGTAATGGAGATTAACAGTTTGAGTCCACGTCCATTTGGATGCAATGAAAACAGGCACAATCTTTCCTCTGGCAAATATCCACCAAGTGGCAGCTTCAGAGGTAAAAGAAGATGTGCTGTGAAATTAGCCAGAGCTCCTGCCTCCAGGAGACCAGCATCTGGCAGGAGAGACGGGAGACCTGGCAGGAAGTGTCAGCGTGCTGCTGATGAGTCGGGATCCATATGGACCAGCTGAAAGAAGTATTGAGATGAAAAGGACAGCTTAACAACCCCAGGAATAATTGAAAAATGACTCACGTTCACTTTTTTTTAAAATTTATTTATTTGACAGACAGATTACAAGTGGGCAGAGAGGCAGGCAGAGACAGAGAGAGGGGGAAGCAGACTCCCCACCAAGCAGAGAGCCCAACTCAGGGCTCGATCCCAGAACCCTGGGATCATGACCTGAGCCGAAGGCAGAGGTTTTAACCCACTGAGCCACCCAGGCACCCCTGACTCACATTCACTTACTGTAATTCTTCAACACCGTGGACTCAGAGTCCACGGAATTATTTCTCAAGCCTCCTTTTCTATCCCAGCATCACCCCAAACCACCTTCTGTACTCTTGACTGATACACTTCTTCCTTTTCAGTGTTAAGATCCCATATCCCTGAAGCTCCAGACAGCTGACAAAACCAAAATCGGCCACTTTGACAGTCTCTGAAAGCCACGGACCTTCTCCTGGAGAAATGCACCAGTCAGCGCAGACACCCGCACCCCTGCGCACACGCACATCTACTGGTTTCCCTGGTTTGCCCATCATTTTACCGGGTCCTCAGACGTTGATTCTTACCCACCATTTCTGAGTGAGAGCCCCTGCCCTTGGTCATCTGAAAAGCACCTTAGCAGTTGCCAAAGGAAAAGAGCTTCTGCTCTTTCCAAGTGCACAAGAAAACTTCAGAAATTTATGTAAAAAGAGGTCCACGCCCAACCAACCAAACCTACCCCTTGCTGCTCCGTAAGCTTGTCTTTCTGCACAGTGTCCAGCCTGAAATGAATTTCTCTTCCAAGGTGCAGGGTAATCTGTAATAAGGACAGCAGGTGATGGTGGCCTTAGCCGCTCTCCAGCTAATGGCATGATAGCAGAAGAAGCTAGAACCAGATCTCTCCTGTTTTGCTTTCAGTTTGGGTTCTTGATACCCAGGGTGGTTTTCATTCAACCGTGTGTCATGGTCCTGGAGACCAGTGGTTCTCAGCCACTGCACTGGTCAGTGCTGGATGGCCATGAGCTTACCAGGGTGTTGGAAAATAACTTGAATGGGTTGTGAACTATCAAAGTGGGCCAATGATTTGCTTAAAAAATAAATTGGAGAACTTTCAAGTTTCCCTCTAAAATGATGCCATTTTCAGTGCCTTGTTTTCCTGCAGGTGATAGATGGGTGGAAATGGGCAGTGGGTGCCATCTGGGGAATTCCAAATGACCCTAGGGTACTCACGTGACTCTGTCACACCCTCAAGGTCCTTGAGTTGTTTTTGTGTTTAGAAAGAACTTAGCAAACCCCAATATTTCTTGTCACCATTTTTACTCCTTCTAGAATAATGCTTCCTAAGCTGCAGTTATTTTACTATTACTTTCGAGATTTTTTGGCCTATCTTTAGTTACACCTTATTAAAAAAAAAAACATTTATCCCAATAGCCAGCCTTCTAGAGTCTTGGCCTAAACAATCATAATCATGAAATCATGTGGTTGATGTGTTTGTTACTTACCCTTAAGATCCATTAAAGTAAGTGCTCAACTTTAGAAATAAAAATCACTATCATGCATCGTGAATCATCATTCCCTAGGCCCTTCTCCCCCAGTGGTATGGTTACCACATTTTAAGGACACCCTATTCTAATAAGTACCTTTATGCACTGAAAAAAATTAACTCCAATCCATTTATTCTTTTGTAAATTCCAATTCTTCTTTTAAACACATCTGTTAGAAAGAATATATCTATTAGATATAACTATCTGCTTACTATGTACCAGACACTGGCCCATGTGCAGGCATGCTCATCTCTTCATTTAATCCTTGCAAGAGGACTTTCAGGTGGCTATGGCCATTCCCATTTGATGGGAATGGAGGAAAAGATGGAGAAAAAGACGCTTGGGGAAGTCTGAGGGTCTTGCCCAAGGACACACAGCTTATACCTTTCTGGGAGGACAGAACCAAGTTCTTATGCTAGGGTAGGGAGGACCTACCAGCCATGTTGGGGATGCTGGTTGGCCTTCTCCAGTATTTGGGCACCAGACTTCACGGTGGCTCCATCACATCTAAGCTGTGAAACCACAGTGGGGACATTTGTTTGGGAAATATGTCCCTGTGTTCCAGCAGCCTAGGATCTTTCCAAGAGTTTCTCAAAATCCAGCAGAACAAATATCAGATTTTTTATTGCCCACAACATAATAGGAATATAACTTATTACTGTTAGAGCTCCAGACTTTAGGCAGCTTCCATAAATCTGGCGCTCCAATTGACTCCATATGCATTTAAGCAAAACCCAGCCCACATCAGGGAGCAGTGGATGTAATTGGAATATGGAGTGCGGCTTTTGGATTAATCACATTCTGAATATTAACTGAGCATTATGCTGATTTCCTTGTAAATATATTCAGAAGCCCCAGCGTGTGTAACTGACTCGGTCTTATACAATCAGAATAGCAAATGTCCTGACTGTGGGGTTGGAAGCAGTCCCAACTGTAGTGTACGAAGCCGAGTTTCATTTCCCCCGAGAGAAAGAATATTTCAGCCCACTCCAGGAGGCCTCCAAACACAATGTATGGTTTCCCGACACCAGGGGAAGGAGCCGTGTTTGTTTTCAACTGCCTGGTTCAGAATGGATTTTGCCGAAAACAAGAACACTTTTTTTATCCCCCCAGGGAATTCTTGGAGGATTTTTCTGGCCCTAACATTTCTTTAGGAATAATCCTAAAGAAATCCTGTCTTTACTGGGGAGGCAGTAGAGTCAGTAAGTGGTGGAGGAGAGAACAGGATGGGGAACAGTATGATCAAAGATTGAGGTTTAGAAGGAAAATCCTGAGTGACTCCCAGTCCTGCTAAGGGTACCCCCCATGCTGGGTGACCTTGCTCTATGGGAACAGACAATGTCCTCCGTGAGTCACACAGTTCACCACTCACAAGGCAATCCTTGTGCCTGGAGAATCCCATCCAGCACACCTGGCAGCTCTGAGAGGTGAGTGCTATAATTCCCATTTCACAGATACAAAAACTGAGACTTGGACAAGTCTTGCCTTGAGGAAATGTGAGTAAACCAGCCTTGGGCGAAGGGCCTGGACTTGGGTACAAAATTAAGGGGATGCCAAAATCTCAGCAATCGGCAAAGAAACTTTTTTTTAGATTTTATCTATTTATTTAAGAGAGAGACAGTGAGAGAGAGCAAGAGCGAGGAGAAGGTAAGAGAGAGAATCAGACTCTCCATGGAGCTGGAAGCCCGATGCGGGACCCAGTCCTGGGACTCGATCCTGGGACTCCAGGATCATGACCTGAGCTGAAGGCAGTCGTCCAACCAACTGAGCCACCCAGGCGCCCAATTGGAGCCTTCTCTGAGTGTGCTTGTCCCTCCCTGGGAACTGCGATCTTCCAGAGGGCCTGCCCCTTGTGTCTACCTTGGACCCAGCAAAAAGCTTTGTTTATAGCAAGTGCTCAACAAATGGCAAACAGGATAAACTGAATCTTGTCTCGAAGACTTGGGTCTGCCTTGTGGCTTGTGCCCTTGTATGTACCCTGTGATGAAGAATGTATGTGCTTCTTCTCTGAACTCCAGATTCTTTGCAAAAAAAAAGAGACCTTTGCTGGGGTGGTGGAGATGTAGTTGTCCAAAATGAAACCTGTCTTTTGCCCCCGCGTGCCTGCTCCATCTCTAGGTTCCTGTCTCAGTGGACATAGCGCTGTTCACATGAGACACCAGGCATCCTCTCCCTCCATCCTCCTTTCCAGGCCTGTGACAGACACTCAGCTGCTACGTGCTGGGGGTCCTACCTCTAAGTCTTTTCCCATCATCCACCTCTCACTATTCCTCCACCATGTTAGTCCAAGCTGCCACCAGCTTTTGCTTGGATGCCTGTAACCTCCTTTTCGCTGCCCTACCTGCTTCCAACCTGGGCCCCATTCCATTCCACTCTCTCTTGGGCAGCCAGAACCACTTTTTCAACCACATATCTGACCCAGTCTCTCCTCTGCCTCAAACCCTGCCAAGGCTAGGCTTACCATAAGCTGGTCTCTGAAGTGGGGCATCTACAAAGGGGAGGAAATGTAGAATGATCCTTCTGGGTGTGGGAAGAGGGTATAAGAACCTTTATTTCTGTTTGCTTTCTATTGTATCTGTTTTGGAAGTTGAGTTTCTGGCCATGTTTCATAATGTTCTATCTTAGTTCAATTTCCGGAAGCAGAGCCTGAGGCAAGGATTTGTATGCATGTGACTTAGTCAGGCAGTGCACTTAGGAGGAACCTATGAGAGAGTAAGGGAAGCAGGATAGAGTACAAACATAAGCAAAGCTGTGGTCTCAGCTGGAATCCAGCTTCAGCTTGATCCAGCTGGGAGCTCTAGAAGGTGAACTGCACCACCAGGGGTTGACCTTTCGTATACCTCTGTCAGCTACCTGACCCTACAGTGATGAGGAATGCCCACTTCCAAGTGAGGCAGCTCCCTTTGGCCAAGGACAATTATTTGGAGAAGTGGGCAGCTCTTCTGTGAATGGGCATTCTGCATGGGAAAGGGAGAATTGGCTATATGTACGAGGGAGTAATAAGAGGGTATTAGACCTTCCATATCTTCCTTTTATATTTAATGTATTTTCTCCATGTCTTATAAGAGACACTTCACCATAATATATGTATTAATACAAGACTATATATGTAATTTAACAATAAATTAATCAACGATTAGGATAAAAGCTCATCTTTTTTGACTCAACTTGGATCTATATCTGAGTCCTGGAATGAGTAGGAATCAAGTCATCCAGAGAAGCCAAGGCTGGGGTGGGCAGGGATGCACCTTAAGCAGTGGGATTCTGGTTATTAGAGCAGTCCAAGCTTGTTTATTTTGGAATCCAGCATTTGAGCACTTTGACCCAGTATCTTCTGGTCACCCCATCACTCACAGGGAACATGAGAAGGTAATGACTGCACAGAGGGGAGACATTGCAGTTGTTCATAGAGGTTCTAATAATCCCAACATCTCTTTACCTTTTCTTGTGCCTCAATCCTTAATGGATCCTCCAGATGCTGTGAAATCTACAAGCTATCTCATTCTTGGTGGAGAATGGAAGCCAGAGTTGAAAGTCCCATGGAGAACAGCAGTGTAAAGGCAATATGCTTTGAAACAACAGGCGTTCCCCACTCTGTGCCCAGCTGGGCCCTGCATGCAAATTACTCTGACTCGAGCTTCTGGGCCGGCACTGGAGGGTGCAAACTCAGTTCATATCTGGAATAGAATGAAGTAAAGAAGGAGTGACTCAGAAGTCACATACAGTTGGGACCCAACATCACCAGGCCAACTATCAAACATGAGCTCTGTGGCCCTGGGTAGCTTACATAATTTGTCTGAAGTCAAGATCTTTATGACATCTATGTCAGTTTCCCAAAGCCAAACCCAGGACAATGAGCTGTGAGTGGGATAGTAGTAACTGAGGATTTGCTATATGCCCAGGACTTTGCTAAATGTGTATACGTACATATATAAAATGTGTGTATACACATACAGATATATATTCTAATTTGATAATCTCAAAACCCTGTTAGCTGGGCACAGTCCTTATTTTATAGATGAGGGACCCAAGACTCAGAGAGGGTGAGTAACTTATGATAGCTAGTACATGATGGAGCTGGGATTTGAACCAGGGAAGCTCACCTCTTCCCCATCCTCTTCATTGCCTCACAGATCCTCCCTTTCTCAAGTTATTAGCACCCACGTGCAGGCTCTGAACTCTACCGAGATGGTGAAGGCCTCGTTTGCAGGTGTCTGGAAGTCATAATTAGCAAGCAAACGTCATCTTTATTAAATTCTGCGTGGTAGCCAGTTGGGTGTAGAAAACTACTCAAATCCGATGGTTTGAATGTTTTCTTTATCCTGGTTGGTGCCTACCCTACATTAAAATCCCCTGAAGGTACTGCTGTCTTAATTAACAGTTTGCCTTGTTAACACTGTAAACATTTTCCTTGTTGTGAGCGGGTCATGCCAATTAAAGGCACAGCTGATGCTGAGCAGGAGAGCAGTGCATGTGTTCCTGGTGGGAAGCCCAGCCTTTTCTGGCCAGCTGTGATCCCCACATTTCTGCTGGGAGTTTGCCAAGACAGGGGGCTCTGGAAGGACAGCTTCTTTTACCTAGTAGGCAGCTACAACATGCCATTGGCTACCCATGGAGGTTGGGGGCATGGGTTTGGAGCCAGAGAGACCTGGCTGTGTGTTCTGGCTCCTCCTGGTGCCTCAGTTTCTTCAGCAGACCTCCCTCATGAGATGGTACAGTACTCACCTCATGAGCAGGTTAAGTGTCTGCCTTCAAATCAGATTGTGATCTCAGGGTCCTGGGATCGAGCCCTGCACCAGGCTCCTTGCTCAGTAGGAGAGTCTGCTTCTCTCTCCCATACTCCCTCTATGAGCTCTTAAATAAATAAATAAATAAATAAATAAATAAATAATTTTACCAAATGAACATACTCCTGTATCCATGCCTAAAACACAAAATAGAATGTTATCAGCTCCCCTGAAGACCTGCTAAGCCCACTTCCCCTCACTCTTCCCCAGGAGTACCCACTGTCTAGACCTCTAGAGCATGGGTTAGTTTTGCTAATTTTTGAACCTGAGATAAATTAAATTATGCAAAGTTATATATACAGCAAAATTAATGGAATTTATTTTCATGGAAATATAAATGGAATGGAATGTAAATATAATCAAATGAAAAGATATAAAAATACATTAGCTATGTATTCTTTTGTGTCTATTTTCAACATTTTATTTGTGAGTTTCAGGTGTTGTTGCCTTAGTTGTAGGTCATTCATTCTCATTTAGGTGTGCTATTCCCTGTGTGATTTTTTTTGTTTTTTTTATTCATTCAACTCTTTATTGATGTTTGGGTTATTTCCAGTTTTCAGCTAATACATGTAGGGCTCCTGTGAATATGAGTGCACATGTTTGTTGGTGAACAGATGTGTGCATTTCCTCTGAGTAGAGTTGCTGACTCATAGGTTATGTGTGTGGTTGGCTTTAGCAGATACTATGAAATTGTTTTATGAAGTGTTTATACCAATTTATACTGCCACATAATGTAAGAGAGTTTGCAATTGCTTGGATGGGTGGTGTTCTCTGTCTTTTTAATTTTAACCTGTTACAGTAAGAGTGAGGGATATGACATTTGTAGTTTTGATTTGTATTTCCCTGATGTCTAAGAACCTTTTCATGTATCTTTTGAACAGTTAGATATCATCTTTTGTGAACTTCCTGTTCATGTCTTTTGCCCAGTTTTCTTTGGGACCATCTGTCTTTTACTAAGTCATAAGAGTTACAGTTGACCCTCTAACAATGCAGAGGCTGGGGACACCGACACCTGTGCAATTGAAAATCAGCACGTAACTTTTGACTTCCCCATGACTTAACTACCAACAGTCTACTGCTGAGTGGAAGCTTTACAATGACATAAAGTCAACTAACACATAATATGTAGATTATAGGTATTATATACTGTATCCTTACAATAAAGTAAACTAGAGAAAAGAAAATCTGATTAAGAAAATCATAAGAAAGAGAAAATACATGAACAGCACTGTACTGTATTTGTTTAAAAAAACCTGCATACAAGTGGACCCTTGCAGTTCAAACCTGTGTTGTCCGAGAGTCAACTGTTTTTTATACTTTGGATAGAAATTTATTTTGAATTTACAGTATTGGTTCCCATTCTCCAAGTCATCTTTTCATTTGCTTCATGGCATGTTCTGATTACTGTCAAAAGATGTAGTTGTAGTCCAACTTATCAGTATTTCCCTTAGGTAGCTCTTACGCAACTGTTTAAGAAAGAAATCTTTGCCAACCCCCAAGGTCATGAAGACATTCTGTTTTTCCCTCAATGCTTCATTGTTTTACCTTTCACATTTAGCTCTATAATCCATCTGAAATTAATTTTTGTGTATGATGTGAGGTAGTGTTCAAGACGAAATTTTCTTTTTCTTTTCTATATGGCTGCCCATATCCAATTGAAGCATTACCAGTGTTTGAAAACAACATCCTTTCCCCTCTGTTTCCAGTGAGCCTTCATTATTAATCGGGTGATTATATATGCATGAGTCCATTTCTGGGCTCCATTTTGTTTCATTGGTCTATAGATCTAACAATTAGGAAACTTTCATATGGAAGAGAGATTTGTGAGGGAGATACCACCAAGGACTCCATTATTGGTAGTGGTTGTGGGAGAGGCAGGAAGAAAGCCAATCAGTTTCTGGAAGCGGCTGAGGCAAGGTCCTAGAGCCTTGACAGTATGAATTACAGTGCCTGTGGCTTCAGTGGCATTAACTATAGGGTCTCCCCTGGAGAAGGACAGGAGTATAAAATGAGCATTACCCTCAGCCATTTAGACTTGAAGCTTCATCCTCTGTTCCTTCCATAAAGTTGGATGCAAAGAATTTGAATCCTCTGTGCTTGCCTTCCCCTGAAACCAATTTGCTCGCGTGTGCTCCTTCCCCAGTAAGCCGTGAAATACAAGGTCTCCTTGTAATACATTTATACACTGCTCGCTGCAGTTTAATATATGAGCCACTGCATCATAGTCTGGAGGTTCAAAATTACCTCGAAGTAATCATTTCCTAGAGGGCTGGTAGTAAACATTCTGTCACACAGCTATAGATTGTCGCCTGCCGCCATCAATCAGCCCCCAGGGAGATATTTGGGGAAATGATATGGGAATGAATTGAGATCTGGTGCACGTGGCTTCCAGGTCTCTGCAGAGGGAAACAGGCTTGGTGGCCTATGGCAGGCTGCCTTTGCGAGGGGTAAGCTCTGTCTGCACCACAACCTGAGGTTGTGCTGAGCCCTGGGTGGCCTGTTGGCATAACCCAGCTCCAGGGTCATGGGATCCTTCAGCCTAATCCTGACCTCAGCCTTTTGACATCTCTGCATACTTCAGAACAGAGATATCACCTGTGTTTGCAAAATACTAACAATTGCTATTTATGAACACTCACCTTGCATTAGGGAATCAGCTAATCCTTTCCATGGGTCATTTCATTCATCTTCAGAATGACCTCAGGATGGAGTTATATTAGCTTCATTTCACAGCAGAGAAAACCGAGGCTTGGAAACGTGGGAACCTGAAAGTCATATAGTTGGTCAGTGGCAGAGGCAGCATTTGAATTTGGGTATTCTACCTCCAGAGGCTGAGTGCTGTCGCTACATACTGCTTCTGTGCAATGTCCAGCTCTGCACAGAGCCATTGGCTCATATGCTCCCTGCACTTGTACATGTGCTATCCAAAATACAGATGAAGAAATGAAGAATTCCAGAAATGCAGCTGCATCCAAGATAAGCACATCGATAATACCACTGAGGCTCCACTCCAGGGTTCTGTGGCCACACACCTAGGACCTTCCTCCTTGGGGAGGAAGGTAGAAGGCAGGTAAAACATCACTGGATGCAGAGCTTGCAGGACAGGTGTAGGCTCATCCCAAGGACCTAATGTCTTGGTGAACTTTGGCCAAAATCCCTAACGAAATCTCATCAGGACTTGGGGGCTGAAGCATTTACAATTTGGATAAATTTTAAGGGGAATTATTAATAAAACTGAAGTATGAGCATACATATGTATTTAGCACGTCCATTCAGGTGACGGGTCCTGAAACTTACATCTCATGAATGTCCCGGCCAATCCACTCCAATCTCCAGTCCGGAGTTCTACCTTGTTTGCTAAATCTCTAACCACCAGAAATCTAACAATTTCTTGCCTCAAATTGGTCCTCGGTCAGAATCTCTAGGATGGGGATGCCTAGGCATCAACACTGTGCTTCTGGGGCACTTTTGATCTATCGGTCGGCCCCTGCTGCAATAATGCTATGAAACAAATAACTCTCACATCTCAATGACTTACAATAACAAACATGTATTTTTCTCAATTCTTTGTGTGCGGATGGGCTAACATCTGGTCAATTTCAGCTGGGTATAATTCTAGGCTGTGCATCTGCTCTGTGGGTCTCGTTCGGGGACCAGCAGCTCCCTGGGGGGCGTGCCCTTAGTATAATGGTGATATCAAGAGTGCAGGAGATCGTGATGCCTCTTGAAGCCCAGCTTAGAACTGTAAGACCATCACTACCTCCTGCATTTCACTAGCCAAGGCAAGTCACTTGACCGAACAACAACAGGGTGAAGAAGGAGACTCCAGGTACCAGTCACATGGGCAAAGGGCATGGATACATAATTCTATCAGGGAAGGATGTGGAGATGGAAATGGCAGTCCAATTGACCAGAGCTGAGAACCTTGGATCCTAGGGAAAGAACCTAGCCACATGCCTGGTTAGAGTAGGTGCTCAATAAATATTGTGCATTCTTCTAGAGAGGGCACTCCCATGGATGCTCTGAGGCTGATGCATGGGAGCCATTCTCCCTCCATGATGGGTTCCCGGGATGAGTTATCTTCCCACCCTGGCACACGTTGTCTCCAGGGAGAGAGAGCTGTGCCGTAATTCACCAAATGTTTTGAGTTCCTAGGAAGAAAGATCTCAATTGGAGGCTCCAAGAATGATTATCGACTGCTTAAATATCCATTTGCCCATCCACCACTCACAAAGTGCCCTATTTATTTGCACACTCTCTGTAATATAGCAGCAGAGGGAGAATTCATTAAGGCAAATTGTGAGTGTAGCTTTCAGAAAAAAATTCATCTCTCTGTTTTATGCACTGCATAGTTCCCTGTTTAATGAGAAGTCTGCAAGTCCATTTTCCTTAAGGGTTTAATAAAAGTATAATTTAAAAAATTAAGACAGATGGGGAAAGTGCCGAGGGAAGCTATTTCTCCCATTAACACCCAGAGTAGACCTTCTCAGTGCTGTGAGATGGGTGGGGAGAGGAAAGACTCCAGAAGCTATCAAGAGTTCTTTAAGGTTACATAAAACTCTGGCCTGGGTTTATGTGGCTTAAGGATTCCTGCCGACCAGATAGGAATTATATTTATTGGTTGAAAAATGGGACTCTTACTAGCTGGCATTTTAATTAATGCTGATATAGGAACCTGGCTTTCTCTTAGAATTTGAACTACAGAGTCCCCGATGGAGACATTTACATTGTTACAACTATTTGAATAGTCTTGGTTGCTTTTAGAGAGGAGAGGAGGATGGGGCGTTTGAGGAAGGGAGAGTCTTAGGGTCTTGGCGGCCACCGTGTGATCCTCATCTTCCTATGTGTGGTACACTGGGGACAAACTCTTCACTGCAATTTGGTTTCCTTCCATCCTGCTGCTGCTCCTGGCTTCCTGAAGGGAACCGGAACCTGAGATCTAATCATTTAATGACATATAACAATATATAATTACATTAGTGTAATTAAAGAAGCTAAGAATTAGTATTGCTCTTGTGTTTGATTGCTTTTTTTGGTTCATCTTCTCTGGGAAGCTGGTACTGTTATCATCACCCCCATTTTACAGGTCAGGAAACCAAGGCTCAGAAAAATGCAGAGCTAGGACTTGAACCCCTAGGTTCGTGTCTTAAACTCTGTGCTTCCATTTTCTATGTAACCGATGGGCCTCTGGGGCTCAGAGAAGTGTGGTAAAATCCTCAGGTCTGAACAGCAAGTGAATACAGAGTCAGGACTAGGTCTATTAGCAGGCAACTTTCCTTATTACTCTCTCAAATTTAATATGGGGATTCTGATTCACTTTAATATTAATCTGTATAACACTCATTAAGAAATATAAATATTCTCCTTCCTCATCTCAGAAGCAATAAGTGCCCTCACAGTGACAGGGACAGGGGTGACCATGTTGCTGGCTCTCCACTGAGGACTGCTAGTCTTCATTTCATTGAATCGTCACCATTATGTACCAAGGGGAAGGTATGTAACCAGCTCCCCACTCTCAAGATGTCGGACATGAGGCTCTGAGAGGTGAAATGACTCACCCAAGGTCGCCCAGCGGGAAGCAATCCAAACAAGATTCAGACACAAATCTATCAGAAATTCCCAACATTTGGCACGGAACCCCAAGAATAAACAGACAGCATTGCCGGGTCTTCCTCTTCTTTGCTTTGCCAACGTTCCAACACACCTCCACATCTCCGCCCATGGTAATTGGGAGGTGGTTGGTACAACGCAGCCTGTCACACCTAGGAGTTATTTTTAGCAAGTCCCTATATAAATCCTTCTTCTCTGAAGGTGGAAAGGCATCTGCTTTCCTTGGTGCATTCCCTGGTTGGCATACTTTTTTAATGGTCTCCTTGGTGTGGGGTATTGTAAATCAGGAAACCCTTGCTGAGATGGACAGGTTCCTGAGTCAGCAGCTTGGGGAATGTTTTCTACTCTGCCTTTCTTGGCCTGCCATGCAGTAAGTGATCCTTAAAAGAACCAGATTCCTTTTTGACCCAACAAAATGCCTTTTTTCCCCTTCTATGTTCAATTCAAAAGTACTGGGAAAAGTGTTTTGTTTCTTTATCATGTTGTCAATGTGTTCCAGCCAATGGAGACAGGTCAGGAACCAGATGATGCCCAGAGAATGGAGAGGATGAGTCATGTTCAGATTATTGGAAATTCATGCCCATGCCGTCGAAGTCAGTAACTGGCTTCCAGTCAATTTGCTCTCTACCTTAGACAAAGAAAATAAGTGGGGAGCACCTGGGTGGTTCAGAGGGTTAAAGCCTCTGCTTTGG